>NC_057806.1:298841585-299149434 GCF_018294505.1 Triticum aestivum | reverse complement strand
TGGGGGCTCACCAGAGAGGTACCCCACTATCTATCTTAGGGTTCAGGGTGGGGGCGGGGGGCCTAGTGGGCTGGCTGGGGCGGCGGTGGCGAGTTGTTTCGGGGTGGCGAGGTGGCGCTGGGGCCGGCGGTTCGGCCGGTGGTGGCTGGCGGCTCAGGGGGGGTGCAGGTTGAAGATGAACTGCAGGCCCTCCCTAAACTACATGTCAAGTGCCCCTCTGCTACCATTGCGTTCAATTTCGACAGTAGCATTCAGATTCCACAGTAAATTTCAGTTTCGACAGTTAAGTTCAGAGTCAACAGTTTTTACCTCATCTGTTGTAGTCAGGTGGTTTTTGGTGATGTTAATTTTACATCCATTTTACATCATCTATTGGAGATGCTATTAGAATCCCACTTGAGATTTACGATGTCTGTCTTATGTTGCTTCAGCCTTGACGTCATACGGCTCATCGGATCTGCTCCAACGACAGAACGATCCGTCACAACAGAGCAGTGCCCTGGACGCCGTCTACGTCGCCCTCAGATCTTCCTCCACACCTCCAACAGCCACCTCTGCCTCAACTGCTTCAGCGACCAACCCAATGATGCTGACGTCGACACGGCAACGACAAAGAGGTTGTACACTTGTTGCATCACTTATTACTATACATTCACGTCGATCCATTAGGGCTATTTTGGTTCAACAAAAACATCGATCCACTGGTTGTTACCATCACTCTAAATGTCTGCACGCTCTCCTTACATAATCTCACCATATTTTTTTCGTATGCATGTCAGATATTGTACATAGTCATGTTGAACATGTAGAGAAAAAGAGAAGAGTTTTGCGTGGCAATACAATGTCATGCAGACATCGCTCCATGTTGGGTCCAATGGCAAACCCTCCCCACCCCTCTCCAGATTGTAATCCAGAGGAAGATATCTGTTCTGAGGCGGATTCGGACGCCACTGACCACTCCTATTTACCCCCCAAGGTGTTTGCTCTACCTTGGCATGATGATGTTAGTCATAGCATGCATATGTTGCCTTGCAGTGCCTACTTTTGACATCATATATGTCATATGCTTAGTTTAGACATGTTCTGTAATGCCACATGTTTAGTTTCTATATCATATATGGGAATTATGCAGTCTCATGTCTTTTAGCCAGCCATAATATATGTGAAATGTGCAATGTCATCCTGTTTAACCAGGCATCATATATTCGAATGATATCTTGCCCATCATTTTCTTCATTACATTTCCATTTGTTGACAATGTTTGTACATTAAACTACTCTTCTTGTGAATCAACCATTTGGGTGGGAGATGGAAAATCTGGAGTGAAAACAAGGCCTTCAGAGCAGACAGTGCTACCTGTCGAAGCAGATCTCTTGTTGGGTCCCGATAGCTCCTCAGAGATGGATACAGAGACAGATGACCAGTCCTATTCCCCTACTGAGGTGTATGCTCTAACTTGGCATGGTTATACTGCTCATATCATGCATACGGTGTCTTGCATTGCATAGTTTAGACATCATATACACAATATTCAACACCATGTTCTTAGTTCAGACATCATATCGAATGCCCTCTGTTTAGCATATAGATCACATATGTGAATTAAATGATGCGATCCTATTACTTAGATAACATGTAGGTGAATTATGTCATGCGATTATGTTTAGTTATTCATCATATCTTTGAATTATGTTATGCTATGCTATCCACTTTAGATAGACACCATATATGTGAAATTATGTCATGCTATCCGTTTTAGTTAAACAATATACATGTAAACTATTTCATGCGATCCTCTTTTTTCCACACTATCTATTGCATCTGTCTCTCATACAATGTCTGTACATTCAACTATGTTTCCTGTTTATCAGCCATTTGAATTGGAGCGGGTGATGCTAGTATCTAGCGGACTAAACACACGATCTTCAAATAAAATAGTGCTACCTCTTGGTGGAGATAACACCCTGGTTGTACATGCACAAGAACCAGCCCTACCACACATAACCCAAACTCTCGCAGATTGTACCCCTACTACGATGGACAGAGAACCAGCTTCACCCAATCTAACCCCAACCCCAACCAATAGTAACCCAGTTCCTATTGACACAGCACCATATCCACCACAGAGCTCCCAAACAAGATCAGTTAGTAAGGCAGCTCGAGTGCCCAAAGGGCTAGTACTATCACGGCGAACCCCAACTCCACCAGTTAGTACGCCTATTCCTGTGGAGGAAGCACAACCAGCTAGTCGTAGTTTAGCATCTATCGCATTTGATGTTGTTAAATCGTATGTGTGTATCTTCCCATCTTGGAAATATTATACTGAAGATGAAGGAAAATGCCAGTTGCAGGTGTTTGTCCAGGAGTTATGTGTAAGTAATGTTATTCATGGCAATTACTTTGCTTCGTCCCATACATCCTACCTCCATGATGGTTATAATACAACAAATTTTCCCATTTTTCTCTATAGAGAAGGACCGATTTGGAAACTCAGGATGAGGTAACATGTGCTAATACCTCTGCTATCTTCAAGAATGCTTGGTGGCAGTATCGGAATTACCTGAAGAAAACGTACTTCACTGGCAAAGAAACTCATCAAATTCCCTTACGTTCTCCTGAGACACATTTACTGGACGATGACTGGGAATGCCTTGTTCTGTACTGGTCCCGAACCAAGAATGTGGTAAGGTCTATGAGCTCATTTTCTATTTTTAAGTATTATATTCTTGCGTCTTACTGTACTCTGTTCATGTAGAACAAGTGCCTAAACCTGAAGAACAACTGTTCTAATTTAAGATTCCATTGCTACCATAGGACATATATATATATATTTGTTTGATGCTTTTATTAAGTACTAGTACTTGGCAATAGAAGACTTGGTAGTTTAATCATGTCCACATTACTAATTAACTGGTTCACCGAAACGAGTTTCATATACTAGTACATGCTAAACTTGTTATGTGTCTGCTTGTTTCTTCTTTTAGAATGCTGACAGAATATTGGGGAAGAGTGCCTTATTAAGCAACGGTAAAGGAAGTAATGCAGATAAGGTTCAGGATAGTGACACATCCTGTCTTGGTTTAGTGTTGGAGTTACTGGCCACTACCGCTTGCACAAGCTATTCAAACTCACTGTCTGAATCCGTTCGGTTTCTTGAGTCTCAACTACAAGCTGAAAGACATCGATCAGCTATGCTGCGACAAGAAGCGGAAGGACTATGGAAGTCCCTGGAGCATTCAGATGCATACTTTCTGGTGCAACAGCAAGCGTTTGAGGATTTTAGTGCCAAACAAGACAAAGCTAATCAACTTGCTAAGCTTATTGCCAGCATGGTGGATACCCAGGATAACGTTTCTTGAGCTCTTCTGAAGTTGTTTCAGCTATGCTCTTGTTTTGCTGTCGCGTTTATTTGCACTGGTGGCCAATTTTGACGGCCAGTGTATATGATATGCTGCTTTGTTCCCTATATTTGTACCGGTGGCGAACTTTGATGCCTAGTGGATGTAATATGTGTAATAGCCGTGATAGCCTAGCGTTAGTTTCTTGCTTATTTATTTCCTTGTTGTCTTGTTTATTTGTTTGCTTGTAGTCATTGCAGTTCTTTTTCCGCGGTTAACTAGTGGCTGCAATAACCTATTTTTTAAAACTAGGCCACAATAACCATGGGCTAATATTTACTGTAGTGACACTGGGCCTCCTACGGGTCATAGAAACAGTGGGCCTTCTACGGGCCATAGAAACAGTAGGCCTTCTACGGGCCGTAGAAACAATGGGCCTTCTACGGGTTGTATCATCAATGGGCCTTATACGGGCCGTATGATCGATTGGCCAAACATGGGCCAATAACAGGCCGCATTATGGCCATAAACGGGCTAGAGTTGGAATCGTCCGTTCATGGGCCGACCGTAATGGGCCATTGTTAATAGGCCGTATTTGATGACGCTATGAAAACGGCCCAACGTATTAACGGACCACAAACGGACTGACTATAACCACGGGCTGAATTTGGCCCACAAGCAGAAAATGACAGTAACGGCCCGTAAGTAAACGAATGCTGGAAATGAGCCCAAGAATAAATGGGCTCTGAGAAGGCCGAAAGATAACATGGGCTGGAAACGGCCCAACGGAATAATGGTCCGTTAATGGGTATAAAGTGATACACTATTCATTACGAGCTAGTTGAACCACGAGCCGTTAATGGGTGGAAAGTGATACACTGTTCATTACGGGCCAGTTTCACCTCGGGCCGTTAATAGGCCAAGAGTTACATAGGGCCTCATATGGGCCGAAAGACATCATGGGCCATACATGGGCCAGAAGTGAAAACAGGCTGGAATCATATTGGATGGCCCAGATGAGGCTATTGGGCCTAATTCGGATAGGGCGTAACGGGCCTTGGGTTAGCGGGATGTAAATGGGCTATATGCGAACAGGCAGTTAACAGGCTTTCCATAGGCCGGCCCGCCACCTTTTGACCAAGTCAAACGGGCCGGCCTTTTCACAAGAATGGGCCTCTGTTGGGCCGTGCCACGTGTCGACGTATCATAGGCGCCTTCCGTCCAATGAGTGGTTGACATCTGTCCCAACGATGAGCCGACACGTGTTTCGTCCAGCCAATGATGATTTTACACGTGGAAAATCCCCATTGGTCAGGGTTGTTAACGGGTTATCCGATCCAAAACCTGACCCAATAGCTTAACGGTGTTCCGTTACGGTGGATGCCACGTGTCTCTCACCCTTGACGAAAGCACTTTTGTGACGCGTGATTTATCGTCATGGAAGTGGACACTTCCGTGATGATAATTTTGGTAATGTCATGGAACACTTCTACAACAGCACAGGTATGACTATCTTGATTCTGTCATAAATTTTTCATCGATGTACATGCATGACAAAAAAGCGACATACTGTGACAAACATGTATCATCACGGATGTGTATTTTTTTGTAGTGTAAGCCTTGTCGCCAACTTCATAAGCCACTTCCTTATGACGACGGTCATACTGGCTCTTTTGCCAAGATTGGGCTGTTTTCAAATTCTCACGAATGATGCAAACTTGCTCTTCTGCCTCCGGGATTATATCTGGTCCAAAGAATTGTCTTTCACCGGTTTCTGACTAGTTCAAAGCTGTTCGACATCTTCGTCCATACAGAATCTCGAAGGGTGCTTTCTTAAGACTGGATTGGTAGCTATTGTTATAAGCAAACCCAGCAAAGGGAAGACATTTCTCCCAATCCATACTGAATGAGATAACGCAAGCTCTAAGCATGTATTCGAGAATTTGGTTGACCCCTTCCACCTAACCACTTGATTGAGGGTGGAAAGCGGTACTGAAAGAAAGATGGGTTCCCATGGCATTCTGGAAACTTTCCCAGAAATGAGAGGTGAAAAGACTGCCACGGTCTGAATTGATCTCTAGTGGAACACCATGGAGTGACACTATTTGGGAGATATATAAGTCAGCAAGCTGACTAGCAGTGATACTCTCTCGAATAGGTAGGAAGTGGGCCACTTTGGAAAGACGTTCAATGACTACGAAGATAGCATTATTTACTTTCTTGGTCCTGGGAAAGCCGGTGATGAAGTCCATACCAACTTTGTCCCATTTCCACTCGGGAATAGCTAAAGGTTGAAGGGTGCCAGCAGGTCTTTGATGCTCTGCCTTAATGCGACGACAAACGTCACAGTTGGCAATATACTGAGCGATTTCTCTCTTCATCCTAGTCCACCAGAACCTCTGGGGTAGGTACTGATACATCTTGGTACTACCGGGATGAATCGTGAGAGGAGATTCATGGGCCTCCTTAAGGATCAGTTGCTGCATCTGTTGACATTTGGGAACCACCAAACGGTTTCCAAAGTAAACAACACCTCGTTCATCCATAGAGAAACAGCCAGCAACTCCCTTGGAAATATTTTTCTTGATCCGGGAGATTCCCGTATCATGTTTCTGAGCCTCTATGATCTGATCTGTAAGGGTACGTTTCGCCACCAAGGTAGAAAGGGAACCATGAGGAGCTATGTGAAGGTTAAGCTTCCAGAATTCCTCATGGATGGGTGGTTCACATTGTTGCAACAAGAGGTTGTTGCAATAGGATTTACGACTTAAAGCATCAGCCATGACATTAGCTTTACTTGGGGTGTAAGTGATCCCTAAGTCGTAATCCGAGATCAACTCCAACCAACGTCTCTGTCTGAGATTCAGATCCGTTTGGGTGAAGATATACTTGAGACTCTGATGGTCAGTGTAGATTTTGCAACGGTTACCAAGAAGGTAATGTCGCCAAGTCTTAAGCGCATAGACTACGGCTGCAAGCTCTAGATCATGTGTAGGATAATTTTCCTCATGTGGATGCAACTGTCGAGATGCATAGGCAATCACATGACAATCCTACATAAGAATGGAACCTAGTCCTTGACGTGAAGCGTCGCAATAGATAACAAAGTCTTTAGTAAAATCCAGTGGCATGAGTATGGGCGTAGAAGTCAGGCGTCTTTTCAGTTCCTAAAAACTATGCTCACACTGTGGGGTCCACTCAAACCTTTTATCTTTCTTGAGAAGTTCCGTGAGGGGTTTGGCCAATTTGGAAAAGTTTTCAACAAAGCGGCGACAATAACTGGCTAGACCAAGGAAACTCCTAAATTGTTTGACCGTTTCAGGTGGAGTCCAATCGAGAACGGCTTTAACTCTCTTGGGATTGACAGCAATGCCCTTACCAGAGATCACGTGGCCTAGATAGGTCACTTCTGGCAACCAAAATTCACACTTGGAGAACTTGGCATAAAGGTGATGCTCTCTGAGTTTTTCTAACACAAGTCTAAGATGTTCGGCATGCTCTTCCTCGTTCTTCGAGTAAATAAGAATATCATCGAGGTAAACCACGACAAACTTATCTAAGTAATCCATAAAGATCGAGTTCATCAAGCGGGAGAAAGTAGCTAGAGCATTGGTTAGGCCGAAATACATCACGGTGTACTCATATTGACCATAACGAGTGACAAAGGCCGTTTTGGGGATCTCCCCGTTTCTGATTTTGATTTGGTGGTAGCCTAACCTCAAATCCATCTTGGAAAAGACTGAGGATCCAGCGAGCTGATCATATAGGTCGTTGATCCTGGGGAGCGGATACTTGTTCTTTATCGTGACCAAATTAACGGGACAATAATCTACAACCATCCGATCCGTACCATCCTTCTTCTTGGCGAAGAGGACAGGACAAGCCCAAGGAGAAGAACTGGGACGGATGAAACCCTTTTGCAAGGACTCATCAAGCTATTTCTTAAGCTCAGCTAACTCCAGAGGTGCCATCTTGTATGGTCTCCTAGAGATTGGAACAGTTCCTAGGATAAGTTCTATGACAAATTCTACATCTCTGTCAGGTGGAACACCTGGCAGTTCTTCTGGAAAGACATTCGGGAAGTCACGGACTACCGGAATATCTTCAAGGTCTGGAAGAGGGCTGGCATTAAGAGAATAGAGTTGACGCTTTGCAACTCTAGTGGAGACAGTGACTATTTTGCCAGATGGATGTGTAAGTTGAACAGGTCTAGTGTAACAATTGATCTTGGCATGATGAGCTGTCATCCAGTCCATACCCAAGATGATGTTAATATCTGAAGACTTGAGAGATATCAAAGAAGCAAGGAATACCAGTCTGTCAACAAGGATTTCATTACCATGGCTTACCTTGGAGGTTTGCCATTTGGAACCAGGAGTCTGGATTATTAGTGGAGTTGGCATATCACAAAATGACATGTCATGCAACCGAGCATAACCTTCGGATATGAAGGAGTGAGATGCTCCAGTATCAAACAGAACAGAAGCTGGGTGACAATTGACAAGAAGCGTTCCCAATACGATGTCGGGATCATCTTGAGATTCTATAGCTGAGACATGGTGCACACATGCTCGTTCAGTGGTGGTTGGCTTGGTACTGATCATCTTGCTTGATGGCTTTTCACGGCCAACAGACCTCTCAGACTGGGGTGGAGTATAACTGGACTGAGGGCAGTCACGTGCATAGTGTCCTGGTTCTACGCAGGTGAAGCAAGTTCCTGAGGTAGGACGTGGACCTACATTGGCAAATGGTCCACTAATAGGCCTGGGTGGAGCATGTTGCTGAACTGGGTGAGGCGCCACATCAGATGGCCTCGGTGGATATCTAGGTGGAAGAGCTGAGTTCGGAATCCAAATCTGTCGCTTTTGAGAGCCAGAGCGGGAGGAAGAACCCAGATCACGGTTATGCTTACGAGACTCCTCGTAAGTGAGCTGAGCTGTCTCTGCATTGATGGACTTGTTCACAAGAGCCTGGAATGTATCACAATGGTGCAGGTGGAGATCACGACGCAGCTTGGGGTTGAGACCCTTCCGGAACCTAGCCTGCTTCTTGGCGTCCGTGGACACTTCTTATGTAGCATAGCGGGCGAGGTTTCCAAACTCTCTACTGTAGGCATCAACAGGCAGCTTACCTTGGGTAAAACTACAGAACTCTTCCCTCTTGCGGTTAATGAGAGCCTGAGGAATGTGGTGCTCACGAAAAGCCTCGGTGAAATCCCTCCAGGTAGGAATCTGGCTAGCTGGAAGCATAGCCTCATAGCTCTACCACCAAATACTAGCAAGACCTTCTAGGTGATAGGTAGCATAGGTGACCTTGTCACCTTCAGCCACGTTCGCAGAACACAGCTTAAGAGTGATGCTACAGAGCCAGTCATCTGCATCGAGTAGCTCAATGGAATGATGGAAGGTGGGTGGTTTCAGACCAATGAAGTCGGTGATGGAAACCAACTTCTTACGCTGATGTGTGGTGTTCTGCTAAATCTGTGCCAGCAAGCGGTTAGTATCACGCTTGTTCCTCTCAGATGCTAACAAGAACTCTGCCATCAAAGGCTGGTCAGGAGGATCCTCATCCCTACCATCTTCGTGGTTCTTGCTATGAGCAACTAAACCTCGGTTAGCAGACAACATCCTGGCATAGAAACCAAGGAAACAAGCATGGAATTAGCATCGACATAAGGATGCGGAATGTAATGCAAAAGCATTGGAAACTCTTGAAATCCTAGGACAATTTCGGCAGCATAACGGCTGTAAATGCTCAAAAAGGATTTTGAGACATTCATCAAAGGAATAACATAATCACTCAACATCATAATATCAAGGTTCTGGGTCACACTGATGACACACGAAAGTAGTAGAACTGTACGGAGACACAACCCAACAATCCTAAGACTTTACGATTTAGTAACATGTCATCCTGAGAGATAGAGCAGAAGCCTAGTCCTTAACCCTCGTAGAAAAGAAGAGGCTGACTCAAAAAGAATGACATGAGGTAAAGGAGTAAAAAGAGCCTTACATTCCCTTCCACAATCAATTCCCTTATATAACTAAAGCATTTCTAGACTCAACTTCGACCAGTTTGGCTTGCTAATCCTACAGTCAGTCAAGCTCTGATACCAACGTTGTCGGGACCCCAATCCTAAGTCACGCTGATCTAGCATGTAACACATCATATCACTTTGCGTCCTCACGCACGGTATCCCCACGGGTGCCACCTTACCTTGCCCGGGACCGTTTGCGCCTTTTGGCTCACGTATATGATAGTGTCGCTAGCATCCATATGACAAAGAACCGGGGCCGACATGACTAGTCGTGGACCCAAAGTGGCACTAACTTACAGAGTCTAAGTGTTCCGGAGCAACAGTGCTGGGCTAGCAGGACTCCGGTAAACCGGGCTGTAGCGAACTACGAAAGCTCAATGGAAGCACTAGACTACATTTCCCCATAAGAGAGGCTACCAAGGATAAACAACTAGGTTGTCGGATCCCACACATACCAAGCATTTCAATCATACACACAATATGCTCGATATGGGTAAATACAACATGGCATCACAACAAAACTCTATGACTCAAAGTATTTATTCATTAGGCTCTGAGGAGCGAGATATTACAAACATCGGTCTCACGACCCAACATTCAGAGCATACAAGTCAAAGCACATGTGGAAGCTTAACATGTCCGAGTACAGACATCTACAAATGAAAAAGGCTAAGAAGCCTGACTATCTACCAGATCCTGCCGAGGGCACAAGATCGTAGCTGAGGTACAAGCTACTCGTCGAAGTCACTAGTGTAACCAACTGCAAAACATAAGTAAGCAAACGTGAGTACGGAGGTACTCAGCAAGTCTTACATCAGAACTATCTACATATGCAACATTATCAACAAAGGGGGTGGTGGAGTTTTTAACAGCAGCAAGCCAGCTTTGACTCAGTGGCTAACCTATACTACGAGTATCAGAAACTTCTTTGAGGTGAGAAGATGCACACGAGTCCACATATTCACCATATCAATACTCCACTATGGATCCGCTCCCATATCCCTACGAGAAGGCCATCCATAGCACTCACGCTTATCTTGCGGATTTTAGAGTATCCACTTCAAGTTGTCTATGTACTACATACGTCCTCCAAGTTTCCATATCCGAGGAAAATGACTATTCGAATAGATAATGTTAACCCTGCAGGGGTGTACTTCTTCACACACGCTGTCGCCACTTATCGCCCTGTACACATCATGTACCTCGGCAACCTTCAAGCGGAAGCCGGGCGAGGGTGTCGGCCACGACCTGACTAACCACACAAGTCTCTCATTCAGGTATATCACCTATTCGAGTTCCATCCGCAAGGAGTTCTGGCCGAAGTCTCCAGTACGGCCCCAAACGATGTGTGCAGGGTTCCCAAGCCCACCATCCGGGTACCACTTGGTACACCGTGCCATGGTGCCTAGTCTGTCCCAAGCCCGTCCCGTCGGACACCACCTACAAACGCCAGAAACTAGTTGCAACTCCTGGACAGAGATCAAGTAGATTAATAAGCCGAGAGGGGCTGGATAACCGGAACCCAATGTGTGGTAGTAACTGGACTTGGATAACATACACAGAACTTAGTGCTTAGGAACGGTTCCAATGAGACAACCCACCATGTACTCCTACATGGCCTCTCATTGCTACCTTTACCAAAACATGTTCACACACTTAGCCTTTATCGGTAGAACATGTTCACCACTCCGATTCATTCCCAATGAATCAGACCTGACACAACTCTAAGCATAGCTGGCATAAAGAAAACAAGCATGGATGAGTAGGCACATCAAGGCTCAAGCAACTCCTACTCATGCTAGTGGGTTTCAACTATTTGATGTGGCAATGACAGGTCATGTAGAGGAATGGTTCAACTATCATAGCAGAAAAGTAGCAGTTTGATCATTGTTGTCCTAATGCAGTATAAGGAGCAGGAGCGAGAGAGTGGGATTTTATCGAAATGCTCAAGGGGGGTTGCTTGCCTGATAGATCAACGAAGGGGCACTGCTCCTCTGACAGGTACTCGGGAACACCTTCCGGAGTGGAACCTATCGAGAAGAAATGGTGCCGGCAATCAATACACAAACAGATGCAACAATATGATGCATGAACATGATATGTGAAAATGCTAGTGTTTGGGCTAATGCGATATGCTACCAAGTTGGTTGAAGCCCATTTAGATCGAATATTCAAATGCAAATTGAAATGAAGCATTTTAAATGCCCATATTATGTTTTCACTTATACAGCATGTATAAGTTGGTTTTTCATGCATGGAACTAGCATAAATGGATTCCTTGCATTTTTCTAATAATTTTTCATATATAAATTATTTCATTCTGAGCTACGGTTGAAATTCTATGATTTTTAGAAGTCTATATCATTTTCTGGATTTCCTGATTTATTTTAATACCAGAAAATGAATAACTGCATCAGCATGACAGTGGCATGACGTCAGCGAGTCAAACGGGGCTGACCAGGTCAAACCTGACCAGTGGGTCCCATTGGTCAGTGACCCAGTCAACTACCTAAGTTAGTTAGCCCTAACTAACTGGGCAGGGCCCACTAGTCAGTGACTGTAGTAACTAACCTAAGTAGTTAATTAGTGCTAACTAGAGTAATTAGTCAGGCAGGGCCCGCAAGTCAGTGAGAGAGAGGGGGAGATCAAACCTGGCAGTGGGGTCAACCCACCCGGTCAACGGGTCAACGGTCGCCGACATTTAGCCGCCGGCGAGTCCAGACGCGGCGGTGCGCTGCGGGATTCGCCTACAGAGCGCCATTTGGCGCGTGGAGCACAACTATGGGATGCAGACGCTCGTCCGCATCCAACCGTGGTGGTGGCGCAGCCGGGGAGTGGCCGGAGTGACGCCGGCGATGATGAGTGCGGTGGCCGGAGTTCGGCCAGGTGCGCGCGAGGTGTTGCGGGGCACGGCAGGAGCTGCGAGCAGGTCCACTCGACTCGCCGGAGTGCACTGAGTGCAACGGCGAGCTTAGTTGCGAGCTGTGGTGGCCCTGTCCACGGCGGCGACATGCCCGGCGGTGTGGCGCTCGCGGGTTCGATGGTTAGCAGGGCTACGACACGAAATCGAGTGCGGGGAAGGAGGCGAAACGGAGGAGAGCTCACAGCGGTCTCGACGGCGTCGTGCGCGAGCTCGGGGATGCACTGGTGCGGCCAAAACGACGACGACGATCTCGGGCGGCCAGAGGTGAAGACGACGATGGTGGCGGCGATGCAGTGCGTCCCTGGTCGCTTGGCTCGTCGAGGATGATGCAGGCGGCAAGGCGGAGCACCCGGACACGAAGAGAGGGCGAGGGGAAGGCAGTGGCTGCGTGGACAGCAAGCGGCGGCGACGAGCTCTGCTCGGGCGGGTCGAGAGAGAGGGATCCAGGGAAGGAGGGAGAACGAGAGAGAGTGAGAGAGTCGTGGGGGTCGCGTGGCGCTCGTAGCAGCCTCCAGCAGCAGCGGCAAGCAGGAGCTGGCCGAGCACGTGGCCGCGTGCGGCGAGCGCATGCCCGGCGTCCTCCTGGCACGGTGGAGATGACGACTGGCAGTGACAATCGGCTGGGCCGGCCTGTTGGACCGCTGGGCTACACAGTGCCCGGCTGCACAGGTAAGTTTTCCCATATTTTTGTTTTCTTTTCTATTTCTGACATTTGTTTTTGACTTAAAATAAATACTAGCACAATTCTAAAAATGTTGAGATTCCTTGTGACCACTAGTTATAATATACCAGAGGCCCTCACCAATTTCCAACATTTTTGGAGCCTTTAAAATATTTATATTATTTAAACAGCTCCAATTCAAATACATATGGGTTCATTCAAAAATCCAAAATGTTTAGCAAAAATGTGCATCACCTCTCGTTGTTTCCAACATTTTCCAGAGACCATGAACATTTTGAAGAGCATTTTGGGTTCATTGAAATTCCATTTTTAATCTGAATCTATTTGAATTTGCTTTGGTGCTAGGGTTTGAAACATTCCCCATTTCAATTTCATTTGAAACTTAAACATGATGCACAAAGCAAGCCTAGATCATACCAGAACTAGGGAAGTGACAATAATACTACTAGAACCGCATGGTGGAGCGTCTGTACTCTTATTTATTTTTAATCTCTGAGAAAGTACACATTTATTCCGGAGAAGGGCGGAAAATGGCAGCCCAACATGTAATGATGGTATCAATCAACCATGCTCGAATATATCTTGGCCTCCGTGTGAGCCTGTCTGTGTGTTCTCGCTCCTCGTCTCTCTCAAGGAACGGCGGGTTGGCCATTTTGCCGTCAATTGAGATCGGTTTGCTCACACTCCGGTCCCACATGTCAGTGATATGCCAAGAGGAGGTGTGTTGACCGACTGGCCATACGCGTACTTGGTTTTGCACCTTCATACTACTCCTCCCTCCGTCACAGTTTACAGGGCGCGCTTCATTATGATGCATTTCTCTCAATGCATTTCCACCACCAGAGAGACTTTAGACGCATTTGGTTTAATGCTCAATTAATTAGGGCGTGGTAACCGCAATCAAGTCCACAATTTTCTCTCGATGTACTACGGAGTGGAGTAAGTGCATGCATGTGTGTACCCGGGGTGCAAGCACTACATGCATGTGTGTACGCATTATTTCCTCTAGTAATAGATGCCGTGCTATAACTAACAATGCTATTTTTTAGGCAGATCGTTAGTCGCCTTAGTCCCAGAGATTTTTTCTTTTTCTGAAGCGTGCTCTATAAATAGTGACAGATGGAGTAGTATGAGCGGATTCAAAGAAGAGCGTATTGATGGTTGCTTCTTCCGAGAAACTTATAGTGGGAAAGGTGGGGCTTATGATTTGACTGCTCATTACTCACTATTAATGCGGCACAACAACCGGGCTGAGTCTCCCATGCGGCTGTGCACTACCCCCTCGGTTCTTAAATATACTCCGGAGTATTTGTCTTTCTAGAGATTTCAATAAGTGACTACTCAAATATTTGTCTTTTTAGAGATTCAAATGGACTACTACATACGGATGTATATAGACATATTTTAGAGTGTAGATTCACTCATTTTGCTCCGTATGTAGTCACTTGTTGAAATCTCTAGAAAGACAAATATTTAGGAACAGAGGGAGTACACATATGAAGCAAAATGAGTGAATCTACACTCTAAAATATGCCCATTTGAAATTTGTAAAAAGACAAATATTTAGGAACGAAGGAGTATAATTTTGTGCATGGCACATGGACCCGGATGCCGAAGAGGCTTCTGGCAATGCTATCAAGCTTCCAGCATTTGTTTACATAATTGATATACTATACAAATAATTTTCCAACGACATGAAATTGTACAATGGTGTGAGCTTTCAGCTTTTGTTTCGTGTGTCTTGCCATCGATGCTCTTTCGGAAACAATAAAAAACTAACTTCCTTGCTAATGCATCTCAATTATTAGCAGATCAGAGCTAATATTTACATCACAACTGAAGACAAAGTTGTGAGAAGGTGTTAAATTAAAATTGATCCATGCTTTCATTGGCAGCAACATCCCCCCAGCTCTGTCTAAATCAACAAGGCATGTTGGGAAAAAAAGTAGCTGTCAGGAGCATGCAACGTTCCGATCATTTTGTGCAATTCCACTAAAATAGAGCTGAGCGTCCCTGTTCCAAAGGTATTAAGTGTGATTACAATAATATAAGACTGCTAATGAAACAATAAACACACAAATAGAAGCCGGTCACCTTTGCAGTCTCTCTTAAGACTAACTAGTTGGAGAATATTAGGCTGGAGTTGGATGAGGAGGATAGAGCAAAACCAATCTCCCTTTGTGCAGTCGCACTGAAATGTAGAGACGTTGCCCGTACAACTGCACAAAACACTCTTAAGAAAAAAGTGATTTGTGCAGTTCACCAAAAGGTCGCAATAGCAACGAGGTGAAATGGATAGCCTTGGTGCAAAAAATAGGTAGAAAGGAAACAATTACTGGACAATAACAGTTGATGACACATGCGACGACAAAAAAGAAGCATATTACTTGTCCTAAGGGAAGATAACAACACGGTTGTGTTTGTCTAAAACGGTGTGAGGACGAGATTGCAATATGGAAAGTACGCCGGATGAGCTACGTTTTGGGCAAAGAACTATGGAAGATCCACATGCAGTGACGTGGGAAGACGGGCAGTGGAGCAAGGCCGGAGGGGATACCAGGAGGTCATCAGGATGTAACTAGGTGAGCGGCGGTGGGCAGAATCTGCCCATACTGCAGCAGCGAGTAGGTGGCGTAGGCCCTACCGCGCCGGAGCTTGGTCAGAGAGAACAGCGTGTACCGTAGATCGGGACATGCTGCCTCGGTGCCGTCGAACGGAGAAACGATGCACATCCTCCCTTTCCACCAGCGGATGGGATGCGGCCAGATCAGTGACCAACGGTGAGAGAGAGAGGCCACCGCAACCTTGTGTGAGATACTCTGAAGAGAGACAAACCAGGCAGGCAGGCTCCATTGTATATAGTGGAGCGGACTACCTTTTCTCCATAAAAAACGTTTTATATTCTGTGCACATTCCATTGAGCAATATAAATTTATTTAAAAATAATGCGCCAACGCATCAAGTCGAACTTTGTTTCATGCATGCGTGGTACACGACCTCCGTAGGTAAACAACCACTACACACGTTGAAATTAGCACGTGGACTGCCATTTCGTACAGAAGTGTACCCACGCGGGTGTGGCTGGGCACGAAGCGTAAGTACGTGCACGGTGCACCTATTCTCTTCTTGTATACGTACAGCACCTACGTGGGGTTGTGTGAGAGAGATACAAACGTAGAGAGATATAGCATGTGGGTTCGTGAGAGTTTTTTTGGGGGGGGGGGTCAATCAAAAAATTTAACATATGCAATGTGTGTGAAATAGAGTCCTGGATATATCATATATATAGAGGGGGCGATCCACGAGAAGAGAGTGGAGGTATCATCAGCTTGAGGTGTCCATAGAATCGAAGAGAGGGATGCTGTGTGTGTGTGTGTGCGCACGCAATCGATAAAGAGTGCCATCGAATTTGTGTGTGCCCACGTCAAAGATATACAGTGGATGGCCTAGTGGAATGTGAGAGGGGACAGGTGAAGTTTGTCTCTATGTCATGGATACCTACCTACAGCGCTCGACTATCGGTGTGTGGGGGGAGGCCTAATTAACTATAGAGGTACAATGGCTGGTATATGTGTGGAGGAGGAGAGAGGCCTACCTCATGTATTAAGGGAGATCGGTCTACCTCATGTATTAAGGGAGATCGATCGGCATCCATGCATATGTGTAGGAGAGGAATAAGGTTGGGACAGAGACAGAGCTAGAGTGTTGGAGGGGGTGGTAGTGGAGTTGCTTCTAACAAATGGTGGGATAGGCTTGCTAAACAACCGGAGGGCACGCCTGCAATATCAATAAGAGAGGGGATGGCTGCCTGTCTATGCATGTGCATGTGAGAGACGGGTCAGGAGGCATGCATGAATGATGAGGGGGGACGATATGGTTGTGGTAAGAAGACGTAACTACATAGGAAGATCAATCTTCCTTTGTCAGAGAAAGGAGAGACAAAACTTGTGAGGTAGGTCGGTCGATGGGGGGAATAGTTAAAGTCGACCAAGGTATATATTGGGAGATCGATCGGTATACATGCATGTGTGTGTTAGAAGCAAATGAGGCACGAGGAGAAGGGTAGAGAGAGAGGGATGCATCTAGGAGGTGGTGCGAGAGTCATACTATATTGAGGGGGAAGGAGTGTGCGAGTACGAGATCGATGAAAAGAGTGGTGGGAGTGAGGCATGGACGGTGATAAGAGAAGAGGGGAAGCTTGTGTTTGTGCTAGGCACACCTGGCTAGAGAGGCATATCGATCGATGTGTGCCGTAAAGAAGGAGCTGGGCCTACACACACCATGGGTGAACGACCTAAAGTGAAAAGACGAATTTGCGTGATGGAGCTAGAGAATGCTGAGGGGGGTGAGAGGGATGTGGGCGTGTGCATGCACGAGAGAAAGTTAGCGCTAGCTACAAAGATAAGAGGATTGTGTGGGTGTAAAAGACGAATAGAGATCATACTTCATTATAAAAAGTGAATTCGGATATTTGAAGAATTTATCATGGTGTTTTAAACCGACGCATGTATGAATACATATAACGGTGATACGCATGGTGTGGTTATTGATGACCCACAAGTATAGGGGATCTATCGTAGTCCTTTCGATAAGTAAGAGTGTCGAACCCAACGAGGAGCAGAAGGAAATGATAAGCGGTTTCCAGCAAGGTATTCTCTGCAAGTACTGAAATAAGTGGTAACAGATAGTTTTGTGATAGTATAATTTGTAACGAGCAACAAGTAACAAAAGTAAATAAGGTGCAGCAAGGTGGCCCAATCCTTTTTGTAGCAAAGGACAAGCCTGAACAAACTCTTATATAGAGAAAAGCGCTCCCGAGGACACATGGGAGTATCATCAAGCTAGTTTTCATCACGCTCATATGATTCGCGTTCGGTACTTTGATAATTTGGTATGTGGGTGGACCGGTGCTTGGGTGCTGCCCTTAATTGGACAAGCATCCCACTTATGATTAACCTCTATTGCAAGCATCTGCAACTACAAAAAAAGTATTAAGGTAAACCTAACCATAGCATGAAACATATGGATCCAAATCAGCCCCTTACGAAGCAACGCATAAACTAGGGTTTAAGCTTCTGTCACTCTAGCAACCCATCATCTACTTATTACTTCCCAATGCCTTCCTCTAGGCCCAAATAATGGTGAAGTGTCATGTAGTCGACGTTCACATAACACCACTAGAGGAGAGACAACATACATCTCATTAAAATATCGAACGAATACCAAATTCACATGACTACTAATAGCAAGACTTCTCCCATGTCCTCAGGAACAAATGTAACTACTCACAAAGCATAAACATGTTCATAATAAGAGGGGTATTAATATGCATATAGGATCTGAACATATGGTCTTCCACCAATTAAATCAACTAGCATCAAGTACAAGGAGTAATTAACACTACTAGCAACCTACTAGTACCAATCCCGGACTTGGAGACAAGAATTGGATACAAGAGATGAACTAGGGTTTTGAGAGGAGATGGTGCTGGTGAAGATGTTGATGGATATTTCCCTCTCCTGATGAGAGGAGCATTGGTGATGACGATGGCGATGATTTCCCCCTCCCGGAGGGAAGTTTCCCCTGCAGAACAGCTCCGCCAGAGCCCTAGATTGGATCCGCCAAGGTTCCACCTCGTGGCGGCGGAGTTTCGTCCGAGAAGATAGCTTCTAATTTTTTTCCCATCGAAATACTTCATATAGCAGAAGATGGTCACCGGAGGGCCACCAGAAGGCCCATGAGGTAGGGGGCGCGCCCAGGGGGGTAGGGCGCGCCCCCACCCTCGTGGGCAGGGTGTGGTCCCCCTGGTGAACTTCTTCCACTGAGTATTTTTTATATATTCTGAAAACGTCTTCCATGAAGTCTCGGGACTTTTGGAGCTGTGCAGAATAGGTCTCTAATATTTTCTCCTTTTCCAGCCCAGAATCCCAGCTGCCGGCATTCTCCCTCTTAATGTAAACCTTGTAAAATAAGAGAGAATAGGCATAAGTATTGTGACATAATGTGTAATAAGATCCCATAATGCAAGAAATATCGATATAAAAGCATGATGCAAAATGGACGTATCAAGTCCCCCGAGCTTAGACCTCGCTTGTCCTCAAGCGAAAGCCGAAATCGAAAAATATGTCCACATGTTTAGAGATATAGGTGTCGATAAAAATAAAATACGGACATGAGAACAACAACTTATATAATTCTTGTCATATAATCTCTTATGCTAGAGTAATAATTCAATCACAATTTCAAGTATGAATCGTAAACTTCATTGAAAACTAACAAACTATAATCTCATTCATTGGAGCAATTGTAGTTTATCATAACATAGGAAAGAGTCAATATATAAGAGCTTTTTAGCAAGTCCACATACTCAACTATCATATAGTCTTTCACAATTGCTGACACTCATGCAATACTTATGGGTATGGAGTTTTAATCGGACACAGAGAAAAATGGGGGCTTATAGCTTTGCCTCCCAACGTTTTACCTCAAGGGTAATGTCAACAATAATAGTTCATGAAAACTCACATCCAATTAGCCATATATACCAGGATCTTTCCAACATAATGTGCTTGCCAAAGGATAAAATGTAAAAAGGAAGGGTGAAGATCACCATGACTCTTATGCAAGGTAGGAGATGAAAGTAAAAGATAGGCCCTTCGCAGAGGAAAGCAGAGGTTGTCATACACTTTTATGGTTGGATGCACAAAATCTTAATGCGAAAAAACGTCACTTTATATTGTCACTTGTGATATGGACCTTTATTATGCAGTCTGTCGCTTTTATTTCTTCCATATCACATGATCGTATAAAACTTATTTTCTCCCACACTAATAAGTCATACATATTTAGAGAGCAATTTTTTTTGCTTGCACCGATGACAACTTACTTGGAGGATCTTACTCAATCCATAGGTAGGTATGGTGGACTCTTATGGCAAAACTAGTTTAAGGATATTTGGAAGCACAAGTAGTATCTCTACTTGGTGCAATGAATTTGGCTAGCATGAGGGGGGAAAGCAAGCTCAACATGTTGGAGGATCCAAGACAATATAATTTATCTCAGATGTAAGAAAACATAACCCATTACATTGTCTTTTCCAATGTCAACTCTTTAGCATATCATATTTTAATGAGTGCTCACAATCGTAAAAGATGTCCAAGATAGTATATTTATATGTGAAGACCTCTCTTTCTTTATTACTTCCTATTAATTGCAACGATGACCAAAACTATGTTTGTCAACCCTCAACAACTTTTATTCATCATACTTTTTATATGTGAGCTCACTACTCTCCCATAAGATTCACATGATCTCTTTGTTTCTTTTTATTTCTTTCTCTTTTCTTTTATTCCCTTAGGATCATGGCAAAATAATTAAACCCTTGACCCAACACTAATCTTTATTATATAGCTCACGGACTTGATTACATAGATGAACTATAGAGCAAAAATCACAACTAGATCATAATAAGAACTTTTATTCTACTAGATCAAGATATTACCAAAAGGATCGAACTAAGAAAAATGGTAAAGATAAAAGTGATGGTGATACGATACCGGGGCACTCCCCCAAGCTTGGCAGTTGCCAAGGGGAGTGCCCATACCAGATGCTCAATTCTTCTTTGTTGGTGGAGAAGGTAATGGTTTTGTTGACGGCGTAGGCTTATTCCTTAATTTGTGTTTGAGGACAGAATTTTGGTCCCTTAGGTCATCAATCTCCTACTCCAGGCTCAGTATCTTTTTGCATAGTTCCTGCTTGTTTTCCTGCAAGAGGCAAAAAGGGATAAACTCGATCTTAGGTTTCTTTACTCTATCAGGGAGGCTTGACTTTTTGAACTCCACATGCATGTCCCCAGGTTGAGATAGTGGGACTTCATCTTCATCTGAGCTCGTCCCCTCCTTTCCCTTAGGTTCACAGTCCTCTTCTTCTTCCGTAGTCCAACCACAATGCTCCACATCCCCATAGACTTTAGGGTCTGCAAGGTAATCAGCCACATAGCTCTCTCCTTCCGAATCCTGGGACGACATGTTGCTCAAATCTGCAGCAGGACAGCTTGAAACAAAGACATGAGATATTTGCGTGATACGGGAGTCAAAACCCCCAGGAGATTATATAATGAATTTTTACCGACCAAAATACGTATTGTGTAAGAAAACGGAGTAAGGAAAGTGCACGAGGTGCCCACGAGGTAGGGGCGCCCAGGGGGGTAGGGTGTGCCCTCCACCCTCGTGGAGCCCTCGTGTCCTTCCCGGACTGCTTCTTATTTTTATATTTTTCTAAATATTCCAAAACGGAGAAATATTGCCTTAAAAATTGTTTTGGAGTTGGTTTACTTACCGTACCACATACCTATTCCTTTTCAGAGTCTGAAATGTTCCGGAAAGTGTCCCTTATGTATTCCTCCAGGGTTACGGTTTCAATAATATTGGTTTCAACATTTATGGGATTACCTGAGATATAATGTTTGATTCTTTGACCGTTCACCACCTTCGGATTTGTGCCTTCGAAGTTGTTGATTTTTATGGCACCAGAACGATAGACCTCCTCGATAACGTAAGGAACTTCCCATTTAGAGAGAAGTTTTCCTGCAAAAAATCTTAAACGAGAGTTGTATAGCAATACATAATCACCTACATTAAACTCATGCTTTTGTATCCTTTTATCATGCCATCTTTTAACTTTTTCTTTAAACAACTTGGCATTTTTGTAGGCTTGGGTTCTCCATTCATTGAGCGAGCTAATATCAAATAACCTCTTCTCACCGGCAAGTTTAAAATCATAATTGAGTTCTTTAATAGCCCAATAAGCCTTATGTTCTAGTTCGAGAGGTAAGTGACATGCTTTTCCATAGACCATTTTATACAGAGACATACCCATAGGATTTTTGTATGTAGTTCTATAGGCCCATAATGCATCATCAAGTTTCTTGGACCAATTCTTTCTAGATCTATTAACAGTCTTTTTGCAAAATTAATTTGAGCTCTCTATTACACAATTCTACTTGACCACTAGACTGAGGGTGATAAGGAGATGCAATTCTATGATTAACATCATACTTAGCAAGCATTTTACGGAAAGCACCATGAATAAAATGTGAATCACCATCAGTCATTAAATATCTAGGGACTCCGAACCTTGGAAAAATAACTTCTTTAAGCATTTTAATAGAGGTGTTATGATCAGCACTACTAGTTAGAATAGCTTCTACCCACTTAGTAACATAATCAACAGCAACTAAAATATGTGTATATCCATCAGAGGAAGGAAAAGGTCCCATATAGTCAAAGCCCCAAACATCAAATGGTTCAATAACGAGTGAATAGTTCATAGGCATTTCCTGACGTCTACTAATATTACCAATTCTTTGACATTCATCACAAGATAAAACAAACTTACGGACATCCTTGAAGAGAGTAGGCCAATAAAAACCAGATTGTAATACCTTATGTGCAGTCCTATCTCCAGCATGGTGTCCTCCATAAGCTTCGAAGTGACACTTGCGTAGGATATGTTCCTGTTCATGCTCGGGTACACAATGTCTAATAATACCATCTACTCCTTCTTTATAAAGATGTGGGTCATCCCAAAAGTAATGCCTCAAATCATAGAAGAACTTTTTCTTTTGCTGGTATGTGAAACTAGGTGGTATGAATTTAGCAACAATGTAATTAGCATAATCAGCATACCATGGAGCAGTATGAGAAGCATTTATAACATTTAATTTCTCATCTGGAAAGCTATCATCAATAGGTAGTGGGTCATCAAGCACATTTTATAACCAAGACAAGTTGTCTGCAACGGGGTTCTCAGCTCCCTTTCTATCAACAATATGTAAGTCAAATTCTTGAAGCAAGAGAACCCATCTAATAAGTCTAGGTTTAGCATCTTTCTTTTCCATAAGATATTTAATAGCAGCATGATCAGTGTGAATAGTTACTTAAGAATCAACAATATAATGGCTAAATTTATCACAAGCAAATACAACTGCTAAGAATTCTTTTTCAGTAGTAGCATAATTTCTCTGAGCATTGTCTAGAGTTTTACTAGTATATTGAATAACATTTAGTTTCTTATCAACTCTTTGCCCTAGAACAGCACCTATAGCATAATCACTAGCATCACACATAATTTAAAAGGGTAAATTCCAATCAGGTGGCTGAACAATAGGTGCAGAGATCAATGCTTTCTTAAGTATTTCAAATGCTTCTACACAATCATCATCAAAGACAAATGGTATATCTTTGTGTAATAGATTAGTCAGAGGCCGAGAAATTTTGGAGAAGTCCTTAATGAACCTCCTATAAAAACCGGCATGACCAAGGAAACTTCTTATACCTTTGATGTCCTTGGGACATGGCATCTTTTCAATAGCATCAACCTTGACTTTATCAACTTCAATACCTCTTTCAGAAACTTTATGCCCCAAGACAATACCTTCATTAACCATAAAGTGCCACTTTTCCCAATTCAAGACAAGATTAGTTTCTTCACATCTCTGCAAAACTCGATCCAGGTTGCTTAAGCAATCATCAAAAGAAGATCCATAGATGGAGAAATCGTCCATGAAAACCTCACAAATCTTTTCATAAAAGTAAGAGAATATAGCCATCATGCATCTTTGAAAGGTAGCAGGTGCATTACATAAACCAAAAGGCATACGTCTATAAGCAAAAGTACCAAAAGGGCAAGTAAAAGTAGTCTTTGATTGATCCTTAGCTGACACAAGTATTTGAGAGAAACCAGAATAACCATCTAGAAAGCAAAAATGTGTATGTTTAGATAATCTTTCTAGCATTTGATCGATAAAAGGTAAGGGGTAATGATCCTTTTTAGTGGCCTTATTTAATTTGCGGAAATCAATTACCAACCTATAGCCTGTAATAATTCTTTGAGGAATTAATTCATCTTTATCATTAGGAACGACAGTAATGCCTCCCTTCTTAGGGACACAATGGACAAGACTTACCCATTGACTATGAGCAACGAGATAAATTATATCTACCTCAAGGAGCTTTAGTATTTCCTTTCTTACCACTTCTTTCATTTTAGGGTTCAGCCGTCGTTGATGATCACGAACTGGTTTAGCATCTTCTTCCAAATTAATTTTATGTTGACATAGAGTGGGACTAATTCCCTTTAGATCATCAAGAGTATACCCAATAGCAGCACGGTGCTTTTTCAGAGTTTTCAATAATCTCTCTTCCTCATGCTTTGAAAGGTTAGCACTAATAATAATAGGATATATCTTTTGCTCATCAAGATAGGCATATTTAAGAGTATCAGGTAACGGTGTAAGCTCAAACACGGGATCACCCTTGGGTGGAGGAGGATCCCCTAGGATTTCAACAGGCAAATTGTGTTTAAGAATAGGTTCCTATTTAAATAATGGTTCATCTATTTCCCTTCTTTCATTCATAAATATATCATTTTCATGGTCTAGCAAATATTGTTCTAATGGATCACTAGGAGGTACGACAATAGAAGCAAGACCAATAATTTCATCCTTACTAGGTAATTCTTCTTCATGGTGTTGTCTGCTAAATTTAGAGAAATTAAATCATGAGTCATATCATCTAAACCGATAGTAACAACATCCCTTTTGCAATCTATGGTAGCATTGACAGTATTTAAGAAGGGTCTACCAAATATAATGGGACAAAAGCTATCTTGAGGGGAACCAAGAACAAGAAAATCAGCAGGATATTTAGTTTTCGCACACAAGACTTCAATATCTCTAGCAATTCCCATTGGTGAAATAGTATCTCTATTGGCAAGTTTAATTGTGACATCAATATCTTCTAACTCAACAGGTGCAATATCATGCATGATTTCTCTATAAAGTCTAATAGGTATTGCACTAGCACTAGCACCCATATCACATAAGCCATGATAACAATGATCTCCTATTTTAACAGAAATAACAGGCATGCCTACCACAAGTCTAGGTTTATCTTTAGCACAAGGTTTAGCAATTCTAGCAGTTTCATCATAGAAATAAATAACATGCCCATCAATATTATCAGCCAAGAGATCTTTAACAATAGCAGTAATAGGTTCAACTTTAATTTGCTCATGAGGTGTATAATTTTTAATATTGCTTTTACGAACCACAATTGAAGCTTTAGCATGATCCTTTATCCTAACAGGAAAAGGTGGTTTCTCAACATAAGAAGTAGGAATAATAAGATCATTATAAGTGACAATCTTTTCTTTAACTTTAATAGGTGCAGCTACTTTTACTTCTATAGGAGGATGATATTTAAACGACTTCTCCTTGGGGAGATCAACATAAGTAGCAAAAGATTCACAGAAAGAAGCTACTATCTCAAAGTCAAGTCCATATTTAGTGCTAAATTTACGGAAAACATCGGCATCCATAAAAGATTTAACACAATCAAACCTAGGTGTCATACCTGACTCCTTACCTTTGTCGAGGTCCCAATCTTCAGAGTTGTGTTTAATTATTTCCAATAAATCCCATTTGAATTCAATAGTCTTCATCATAAAAGAGCCAGCACAAGAAGTATCAAGCATGGTGCGATTGCTATCAGAAAGCTGAGCATAAATTTTTTGAATAATCGTTTCTCTTGAGAGCTCATGATTGGGGCATGAATATAACATTGATTTAAGCCTCCTCCAATCTTGAGCGATGCTTTCTCCTTCGCGAGGCCAAAAATTATATATATAATTGCGATCACGATGAACAAGATGCATAGGATAAAACTTCTGATGAAATTCCAATTTCAATCGTTCGTAGTTCCATGACCCCATATCATCACATAGCCTATACCATGTCGATGCATCTCCCTTCAAAGATAAAGGGAATACCTTATTCTTAACAACATCTCCGGGTACACCTGCAAGCTTGAATAATCCACAAACTTCATCCACATATATTAGATGCTCATCAGGATGTTTTGTTCCATCTCCTAAAAAAGGATTAGCTAGCAGTTTTTCTATCATACCCAAAGGAATTTCAAAGCAGACATTTTCATTTTCAGTAGGTTGAGGAGCAACTCTTTGCTCTACTGGTCGGGGTGAAAATACCCCCAAACAAGCCCCTCAGAGGATTACTTTCCATAGTAACAAGTGACAGTAAATTACAGCACACTGTATACATTTTTCCTTACCAAATTCCACCTACCAGAGGTGCTTCACTCCCCGGCAACGGCGCCAGAAAAGAGTCTTGATGACCCACAAGTATAGGGGGTCTATCTAGTCCTTTCGATAAGTAAGAGTGTCGAATCCAACGAGGAGCAGAAGGAAATGATAAGCGGTTTCCAGCAAGGTATTCTCTGCAAGTACTGAAATAAGTGGTAACAGATAGTTTTGTGATAGTATAATTTGTAACGAGCAACAAGTAACAAAAGTAAATAAGGTGCAGAAAGGTGGCCCAATCCTTTTTGTAGCAAAGGACAAGCCTGAACAAACTCTTATATAGAGAAAAGCACTCCCGAGGACACATGGGAATATCATCAAGCTAGTTTTCATCACGCTCATATGATTCGCGTTCGGTACTTTGATAATTTGGTATGTGGGTGGACCGGTGCTTGGGTGCTGCCCTTACTTGGACAGGAATCCCACTTATGATTAACCTCTATTGCAAGCATCCGCAACTACAACAAAAGTATTAAGGTAAACCTAACCATAGCATGAAACATATGGATCCAAATCAGCCCCTTACGAAGCAACGCATAAACTAGGGTTTAAGCTTCTGTCACTCTAGGAACCCATCATCTACTTATTACTTCCCAATGCCTTCCTCTAGGCCCAAATAATGGTGAAGTGTCATGTAGTTGACGTTCACATAACACCACTAGAGGAGAGACAACATACATCTCACTTCCCAATGCCTTCCTCTAGGCCCAAATAATGGTGAAGTGTCATGTAGTTGACGTTCACATAACACCACTAGAGGAGAGACAACATACATCTCATCAATATATCGAACGAATACCAAATTCACATGACTACTAATAGCAAGACTTCTCCCATGTCCTCAGGAACAAATGTAACTACTCACAAAGCATAAACATGTTCATAATCAGAGGGGTATTAATATGCATATAGGATCTGAACATATGATCTTCCACCAATTAAACAAACTAGCATCAACTACAAGGAGTAATTAACACTACTAGCAACCTACTAGTACCAATCCCGGACTTGGAGACAAGAATTGGATACAAGAGATGAACTAGGGTTTTGAGAGGATATGGTGCTAGTGAAGATGTTGATGGAGATTGCCCTCTCCCGATGAGAGGAGCGTTGGTGATGACGATGGCGATGATTTCCCCCTCCCAGAGGGAAGTTTCCCCGGCAGAACAGCTCTGCCAGAGCCCTAGATTGGTTCCGCCAAGGTTCCGCCTCATGGCGGCGGAGTTTCATCTGAGAAGATGGCTTCTTATTTTTTTTCCATCGAAAGACTTCATATAGCAGAAGATGGCCACCGGAGGGCCACCAGGGGGGCCACGAGGTAGGGGGCGTGCCGAGGGGGTAGGGCGCGCCCCCCTCCCTCGTGGGCAGGGTGTGGCCCCCCTGGTGAACTTCTTCCGCTGAGTATTTTTTATATATTCTGAAAACATCTTCCGTGAAGTTTCAGGACTTTTGGAGCTGTGCAGAATAGGTCTCTAATATTTGCTCCTTTTCCAGCCCAGAATCTCAGCTGCCGGCATTCTCCCTCTTAATGTAAACCTTGTAAAATAAGAGAGAATAGGCATAAGTATTGTGACATAATGTGTAATAACATCCCATAATGCAATAAATATCGATATAAAAGCATGATGCAAAATGGACGTATCAGAACATGTTATACTACATATAATATATTTTATCTCTACTCTTATAAAAACGGAGTTGTTGATGATGGTGTGCCTGCCATCCTGCAATATAGGCCGTCCGATTTATATCTGACGGATAGGAAGGAAACCATGGCAATTTTGAAAAAGATACCCACACCCCTCCCCATATTTGCAAATTAGGCATCCCCTTGATCATGTTGATGTTTCGTGGAACGCATGGACACCTTGCTAGTACTATGTATAATATATAGAACATTGATCATAATTTGGGCTAATGTGTGGCTTTTGCATCTCGGGTCTAAATACTTGTCATAATGTAGGGGGCGGGGCACTATACTATGTGTGATAGACACGGTGTATGTATGGAACATGGTTTAGATTATGAATATATAGTTAGTACATCAAATGTACTATTATTTGGAATCAACATCAAGTGTATTCAAAAAATAGAATTCGAGTTCATGTAGTACACATAGTTCATCTCTATCTCTATAGTAATCATGTGGTGTGTTATTAAGGTAATACACGAATGATGGTTAAAGTTGGCAACAATCATGATTGTAAATTCTTATTGAAATACATAAATGAATTCAAATTCAGTTCGAATTGCAGTGGTAGTATAGACATTTGGAATGCACTAAAATGTTTGTCTGAGTAGGTTACATGCATCATACAACAAGCAGAAAAATTTAATTGGACATAACATGGATTCATACTCCCTCCTCCTTCCATCTATATAGGTCGTAATGCGTTTTTAAAACCGCCTTCGACTATTGACAAGATTAGTAGTACATGACATGCACAATGTGAAAATTATATCATTGAAAGAACCTTTCACAGACGAATTTAACGGTGTGCATTGTGTAAGTTGCATGTCATATATTATTGCTAGTATTTGGTCAAAGTTAGCATCGAAAAACGCATTAGACCCTATATAGATGGAAGGAGGGAGTAGCTTTGAATAGCATTTTTATAGTAAAACGGGGCAAGACTCTCTCTTTGTGTGGTGTGAATAGTTTTATTTTTTCGTTTTCTTTTTGGTTGAGGGAAGTACGAATTGATTTGGTACGTACAAGTACAATATTACACGTTAGGCATGTCCCTAAAATTCAACCCGCGCCTTGTTATATCCCGAAAATTCAGATATCGTGCTCCCAAAACTGGCGCCTTCACAACCCGCGCCTTGCTATCCCGAAATTACAATGCGCGCGAAAACTCCCTCCAGCTGCCAAATCCCGACACGCGAAATCCCCCTTCTAACCCTGAGATGAAAGGGCCGCTAGTTCAAATGATGGGGGGTACTTTTGTAACACACCCTACATTTTGGACAAGCGCGTCCCTAAGTCATGGTTCACCCCCTCGCATCGCCTCCTTTTTGCCATTTGAAATCTTAGGCCGCCATAACCTCTCCGCTCCAGCCGCGAAACCCCACCCTCCTCCATCCGCCAGCTCACCGTTGCCCAGCCGGAGCCTCTTCCCTGACGACGTCATCCACCGCAACAGCTCGACGTCCCTCGTCCACCTCCCCGGATGAGGATCCGTCATCCATCTGGTCGTCCTGCCGGTTCAGCCGCCCTGTACTCCACCTCCAAGCAGCTGCTTCGATGATTGCCTCGTCTATCACGGCTGCTCCATCCCCACAGTGACGCCTTAACCTGCTGCACCGGAACCGCAACATCCTCACCGACTCCTCGAACGAAGCCGAGGCCTACTCGGCGCCACCAAAGAGGTTGTACACTCATCGCATCGAACCTTCTCCTTAACTCGACCTCCTGGCACCGACGGTGCTCCATCCCGCACCCCCATGCAGTGGCTACCTTGAAGTCGGTGCCGCTGGCGACATCTCCTCGGCGACTCTTCCCCAGTGCGAGGCCCCTTCGGCGGCGGTGTCCATACCAGCCGGATCTGCTGCTGCTGCTCCAGCTCTCGCTCGATCGCTCGCTTGCCCAGCTGTTGCTGCTCCGGCTCTTGCTCGCTCGCTCGCTCATGCTACTGCTGCTGCTCTCCCCCTCGCTTGTGCTGCTGCTCTGCTCCGATTTAGCTACACTTCAGTCGACTGAATTAACTTTTGGGTCAGTCGATTTTCAGGGGGTGGGGGGGGGGGCTCGCTGGAGTTAAGGAAGAACCACCCGCAGCGGGGACAGGGGCTCACCAGAGAGGTACCCACTATCTATCTTAGGGTTCAGGGTGGGGGCGGGGGCCTAGAGGGCTGGCTGGGGCGGCGGCGGACCGGCGATGGGCAGTTGTTTTGGGGCGGCAAGGCGGCGCTGGGGCCGGCGGTTCGGCCGGTGGTGGCTGGTGGCTCAGGGGGGTGCCGGTTGAAGATGAACTGCAGGCCCTCCCTAAACTACATGTCAAGTGCCTCTCTGCTACCATTGCATTCAGTTTCGACAGTAACATTCAGATTCCACAGTAAATTTCAGTTTCGACAGTTAAGTTCAGAGTCAACAGTTTTTACCTCATCTGTTGTAGTCAGGTGGTTTTTGGTGATGTAAATTTTACATCTATTTTTACATCATCTATTGTGCTGCTTCAGCCTTGACGTCCTGTTCACCTCTTGGACTCCAAGTCAGGTCCAAATTAATGTTCAAACTTGAGTTCTAAATTAGTTGTGGGGCACATATCGAGGAAGCAATGAATAGTATCTCTGTCTAATATCTGGTTCACCTAGGGTGTGCCTATGTTGTTCATCTTGGGTGGGAAACAAATAGTGAAGCAATCATCATCTGCCTTTTTATTAAATTAAAGCAATCATCAGCTACTATCATTATTTTTGGATCCATCCACTAGTTGTTACCATCACTCTAAATTTCTGCATGCTCTCCTTACATAATCTCACCATATTTTTTTCGTATGCATGTCAGATATTGTACACAGTCATGCTGAACATGTAGATAAAAAGAGAAGAGTTTTGCGCGGCAATACAACGTCATGCAGACATCGCTCCATGTTGGGTTCAATGGCAAACCCTCCCCACCCCTCTCCAGATTGTAATCCAGAGAAAGATATCTGTTCTGAGGTGGATTCAAACGCCGCTGGCCACTCCTTTTTACCCCCCCCCCCCAATGTGTTTGCTCTACCTTCGCATGAATGTTAGTCATAGCATGCATATGTTGCCTTGCAGTGCCTACTTTTGACATCATATATGTCATCTGCTTAGTTTAGACATGTTCTGTAATGCCACCTGTTTAGTTTCTATATCATATATGGGAATTATGCAGTCTCATGTCTTTTAGCCAGCCATAATATATGTGAAATGTGCAATGCCATCCTGTTTAACCAGGCATCATATATTTGAATGATATCTTGCCCATCCTTTTCTTCATTACATTTACATTTGTCAACAATGTTTGTACATTAAGATACTCTTCCTGTTAATCAGCCATTTGGGTGGGAGATTGAAAAATCTGGAGTGAAAACAAGGCCTTCAGAGCAGACAATGCTACCTGTCGAAGTAGATCTCTTGTTGGGTCCCGATAGCTCCTCAGAGATGGATTCAGAGACAGATGACCAGTCCTATTCCCCCACCGAGGTGTATGCTCTAACTTGGCATGGTTATACTGCTCATATCATGCATATGGTGTCTTGCATTGCATAGTTTAGACATTATATACACAATATTTAACACCATGTTCTTAGTTCAGACATCATATTGAATGCCCTCTGTTTAGCATATAAATCACATATGTGAATTAAATGATGCGATCATGATTACTTAGATAACATGTAGGTGAATTATATCATGCGATCCTTTTTAGTTATTCATCATATCTTTGAATATGTTATGCTATGCTACCCAGTTCAGATAGACATCATATATGTGAAACTATGTCATGCTATCCGTTTTAGTTAAACAATATACATGTCAACTATTTCATGCCCTCTTTTTCCACACTATCTATTGCATCTGTCTCTCATACAATGTTTGTACATTCAACTATGTTTCCTGTTTATCAGCCATTTGAATTGGAGCGGGTGATGCCAGTATCTAGCGGACTAAAAACATGGTCTTCAAATAAAACAGTGCTACCTCTTGGTGGAGATAGCACCCCGGTTGTACATGCACGAGAACCAGCCCTACCACACATAACCCAGACTCTCACAGATTGTACCCCTACTGCGATGGACAGAGAACTAGCTTCACCCAATCTAACCCCAACCCCAGTAGATAGTAACCCAGTTCCTGTTGACACAGCACCATCTCCACCACAGAGCTCCCAAACAAGAGCAGTTAGTAAGGCAGCTCCAGTGCCCAAAGGGCCAGTACTACCACGGCGAACCCCAACTCCACCAGTTAGTACGCATATTCTTGTGGAGGAAGCACAACCAGCTAGTCGTAATTTAGCATCTATCGCATTTGATGTTGTTAAATCGTATGTGCGTATCTTCCCATCTTGGAAATATTATACTGAAGATGAAGGAAAATGCTAGTTGCAGGTGTTTGTCCAGGAGTTATGTGTAAGCAATGTTAATCATGGCAATTACTTTGCTTTGTCCCATACATCCTACCTCCATGATGGTTATAATACAGCAAATTTTCCCATTTTTCTCTATAGAGAATGACTGATTTGGAAACTCAGGATGAGGTAACCTGTGCTAATACCTCTGCTATCTTCAAGAATGCTTGGTGGCAGTATCGGAATTACCTGAAGAAAATGTATTCATCAGCAAAGAAACTCATCAAATTCCCTTACATTCTCCTAAGACACATTTACTGGACAATGACTGGGAACGCCTTGTTCTGTACTGGTCCCGAACCAAGAATGTGGTAAGGTCTATGAGCTCATTTTCTATTTTTAAGTACTATATTCTTGCGTCTTACTGTACTCTGTTCATGTACAACAAGTGCCTAAACCTAAAGAACACTTTTCTAATTTAAGATTCCATTGCTATCATAGTTCAAAAAAGCGCTAGGTGTTAATTGTGTGTTTTGCCACCGCCTTGCGCTTTACTGACCAAAGCGCATGCTTATGCGCAGTTATGCACAGATTAAGTGTAGTTATGTGCAATGCATTTTGCCAACGCCTGGAGCCTAGGCGCGCTTAAGCTCTCGCTTAGGCGCGCCTTTTTTAACTATGATTGTTATCGTGCATACTGCTTTGCTCTTGTATCATTGTATTTACTCATACAAACTTATTTTTAAATTGAAGGATCCAGTCGAAACTGCAATGGCACAACAGGTATGTTCACGCATGTTTCTTTAACAGGTTTGCTCTTATCAATAGCTCTGTTGATTTCAATTTCAATTGTGTATACAGTTGACTTCTCATGTCATGCACATTTCTAGCATCACAACAGAGCCAACAGTGTTGCTGTACATGTAGACCCGTGGTACCCATCTGAAATCTTGTTTTGCCATGTAGTTTCCCACGCTTTGTATTCTTTCACTGTTGCTTTGTCTTGAACTGATATGATTTGAACCATGTCTCTATTTTGATTTGGCAAGACAATGCAGTGACCATAGGACATAGATATATGTTTGTTTGATGCTTTTATTATGTACTAGTACTTGGCAATAGAAGACTTGGTAGTTTAATCCTGCCCACCTTACTAATGAACTGGTTCACCGAAATGAGTTTCATATACTAGTACATGCTAAACCTGTTATGTGTCTGCTTGTTTATTCTTTTAGAATGCTGACAGAATATTGGGGAAGAGTGCCTTATTAAGCAATGGTAAAGGAAGTAATGCAGATAAGGTTCAGGATAGTGACACATCCTTGTTGGTCTCCAACAAAGCTGATAAAACAGCTAAGGAAGACTATCTCGAAGACAGTGAGACAACCCCAAAGTCTAGTCTTGGTTTAGTGTTCGAGTTACTGGCCACTACCGCTTGCACAAGCTATTCAAACTCGCTGTTTGAATCAGTTTGGTTTCTTGAGTCTCAACTACAAGCTGAAAGACATCGATCAGCTGTGCTGCGACAAGAAGCGGAAGGACTGCGGAAGTCCCTAGAGCATTCAGATGCATACTTTCTGGTGCAACAGCAAGCGTTGAAGGATTTTATCGCCAAACAGGACAACGCTAATAAGCTTGCTAAGTTTATTGCCAGCATGGTGGATACCCAGGATAACGTTTCTTGAGCTCTTCTAAAGTTGTTTCAGTTATGCTCTTGTTTTGCTGATGTGTTTATTTGCACTGGTGGCCAATTTTGACGGCCAGTGTATGTAATATGTTGTTTTGTTCCCTATATTTGCACTGGTGGCGAACTTTGATGCCCAGTGGATGTAATATGTGTAATAGCGGTAATAGGCTAGCGTTAATTGCTTTCTTATTTATTTCCTTATTGTCTTGTTTAGTTGTTTGCTTCTAGTCACTGCAGTTCTTTTTCTGTGTTTTTCTAGTGGCCACAATAACCTATTTTTGGAAACTAGGCCAAAATAATCTTGGCAACACACGGACTGTTGTAACCATGGGCCTCCTGCAGGCCGTATGATCCATGGGCCTTCTACGGGCCGTAGGATCCAATGGCCTTCTATACGGGCCGTAGGATCCATGGGCCTTCTACGGGTCGTATAATCCATGGGCCTTCTATGGGCCGTACGATCCATGGGCCTTTTATGGGCCGTAGGATCCATGGGCCTTCTACGGGGCGTATCATCATTTCACCAATCATGGGACGTACTATTTGTGGACCCTAACGGGTCGTTAATAGGTTGTATTTGATAACTCTATGAAAATAGCCCAACGGGTTTTTTTGACATGAAAACGACCCAACGTATTAACGGGCCACAAACGGGCTGACTGTAACCACGAGCTGAATTTGGCCCACAAGCAGAAAATGACAGTAACGGGCCGTAAGTAACCGAATGCTGGAAATGAGCCAAAGAATAAATGGGCCCTGAGAAGGCTGAAAGATAACCTGGGCTGGAAACAGCCTAATGGAATAATGGGCCGTTAATGGGTATGAAGTGATACACTGTTCATTACGGGCCAGTTTCACCACGGGCCGTTAATGGGCCAAGAGTTACAAAGGGCCTCATATGGCCCGAAAGACGTCATGGGCCATGTTGGGGATATTACTACTGGAGGTAAACCGGCCTTATGTAGCCGGGTTGACTCTTTGAAGATTAGAAGCCCATGAAGATGTAAAGATGATGGCGCTTTACGGAGGGCCCAAAGGCGGGTTATAGTCTGTAAATGTAAACCGGCCTAGTCATGTAACTTGTATAGTAAGATAGAAAGAGAGAGGCCGAACTGGATACGTTTATAAACCGGCTTCGGGACTCTGTAGCCCGGCGGGCGTCAACCTATGTATATGAAGGGACGACCCGGCCGCGGTTTAGGGACAGACAACAACAACTCGAGAGCCAGACAAAGCGGATTCGCTCCCTGGCCTTCGAAACCCTAGCAATACCAATCACAACTAGACGTAGGCTTTTACCTTCATCGAAGGGGCCGAACTAGTATAAACTCCCGTGTCCCCTTTTCTGGTTTAACCCCTTTAAGCTAACCCATTGCGATGGCTCCACGACTAAGTCCTTTCACGAGGACATCTGCCGTGACAAACTCACGATAGTTGGCGCCCACCGTGGGGCTATCGCACGATGGTTTTGAGTTCTTGAAGGGCAGCTTCAATGGACTCAAGGGATACGCTGTGGGCCGGATGACGAAGAGTCGTCGCGGCAAGCTCTACATCGACAATGCAGGATGGGGTCCCAAGGCCGATTCAATCGAATACGGGTACCGGGTCCCCTTTGGTGGGATTCACGTCTTCATTGGCAAGATCGGCGAACCGGCCCCCGAGCCGGACATCTGCACCAACATCATCGAAACGGCTCGGCGTGCAAGTTCTTCGCCGGTTCAGCCCGAGGCAAGGCATGTTTTCGTAGGTGTCGTCCATGGATCAGGGTACGAGGACGGACCGGTGTCCGATGGAGAAACCGTAGTCTGCTCTAATGACGAGTCTTCTGGAGAAATTGAATCGCTTTACCAGTTGCAGGCCGGCCGGATTGAGGGAGGATCCGAGGGCAATAGTATTCCGGATTCCCCCAGTCTGCCAAACCGGGCCGCCATCTTCATGGCCGGCACACAATCGGCGCCTCATTCATCTACCGCCGTAGCGATGCTCTCCGGTTCAACGACGGCCACACCAGCAGGGGCAGGAAGCTCGGCGCCACCCCCGGCCCAAGTCTTGTCTGATTTGTTCGACGCTCTGGCAACATTGATGTCCGCGGAGGTAGACGTAGCAGCCAGGGATCAGCATGATGCGGAGATTGCAAAAGTGAAAGATCAGATAGCCCAGGCTAAAGCGGACCTGGCAGCAGAGAACGCCAGGATGGCTACAGAGCGGGTCGAGTTGGAAGCACAGGCTTACCGGATTAGACTGGATCAGAATGCTTCAGAGGAAGTCATGAGAAGAAGGTACCGATCACGTCTCCCGTTGGTTTATGAGCCGCAGAATCTTTTCAACACGCCAGGTGCAGGAGCTGGTAACCAACCCACGCTAAACCGGGCGGGGGCGCCAGGAGCAGGAGCGCCAATTCAGCCGCGCACCATGGACCTGCCTCACCAGAACAACGTTGTACCATCAACGCCGCCCGGGCATTATTCCAACCCGTTGGACAACATTGTGGCCGCCGCTTCACGCCTGGCGGCCCTCCCAACCGACGGTGAGTCACCAGTTGCAGTGGAAGCACGTCGGGCTAGGGATCTCCTTCAGACAGCACTAAATCAACAGCAAGCATATTCACACAGCCGTGAGAGGATTCATTCCACTCCTCGTCCAAGCCGGAGTTATAGCAGACACATGGAAGACGACCCGGCCGTGTCCAGTAGTGCACGTCGCCAAAATTCGCCACAAGGGAACAACCCGGCTGGGGGAGGTGCTAATGCGCAAGATGTTGTGGACCATGGCTGCGCACGTCGAGAGGCCGAGTTGACAGCTCGACACGAAGCACGACAGCATACTCCGGTTCACCCCACCACCTCCGTGGAGCCAGGGACGATGTTCAGTTCCTTACGGGTACCGTGTTTAACTCCTGCTTTGCGTAATGTGCGACTACCCAAGGATTTCAAGGGACCTCATAAGGTACCAAATTATACCGCCAATTTGCAGCCAGAGGCGTGGGTGGAGAGCTATGAGATGGCAATGGAGATGTTAGATGTGGATGAGGCGGTGTGTGATAAATATTTCACCATGATGTTGGAAGGAACAGCTCGCACTTGGTTGAAGAGCTTGCCGACCAACTCTATTGGATCATGGGCTGAACTGAAGCACCGGTTTATCCAGAACTTCAAGGATACGTGTAAGCAGCCAATGTCAATTGTAGATCTGGCCGCTTGTGTCCAAGAGGAAGGGGAGTCCACGACCCATTGGGTCAAATGGGTCTCGGCGATTTTGCATTCATCAGATTGTATCAATGCAGACACCGCAGTGTTAACATTAGAGGGCAATTGCCGTTTCAACCCGTTGAAACAGAAGTTGGGAAGGCTCAAACGTCACTCCAACGACATGTCAACACTCATGGCCGCTTTGGTTAAATATGCCGATTCAGATAATACCAAGGATCTGGATTCAAAGGAGGATAAACCGGAGAAGGGTAAGAAGACCGGCAATGCCAAAGGCCAACAACACAATCTGGCAGGCCATGGAAATGCTGGTAAACGCAAGGCCGACAGTGGTTTGGACTTTGTCGCAAATACCAACGCGCAGGAGAATGGCCAGCGCCGTAAAGGCAAGCAGCCCCAGAGGGGTGGAGGTCCAGGCAACAATTTGGAGCGTTTGTTAAATCAGCCCTGTCCAAAGCATGGATCGAAGGAGAAACCGGCATCACATCTCTGGAAAGATTGTTATATCATGCGGGATTTCAAGAATTCCAATATGTTCCAATATGACAGCGGCCCGCCCGGCGGTTCAGGAGGAGGTTTCCACGGGTCGGGTTACGGAGGTGGTGGTTCCGGTTCAGGGTTTCCAGGCAATCAAACCGGACACATCAATCAAGGACACCAAGGCAACCAGGGAGGTTACAACCATCAGGGGAGTCAGCAGCAGCAGCAGCAGCAGTCGGGTTATCAGAGCAATCCCAAACAGCTGAACAGCGGGCAATATCATGTCTTCACTACTAGTTTGTGCAAACGTGATCAGAAGCTTCACAAAAGGGCAGTCAACTCTATTGAGCCGGCAGTACCTCAGTATTTACGCTGGTCGGAGCAACCTATTTTGTGGAGCAGAGAGGATCACCCGCCCCGGGTTGATAATCCAGGTCATTTGGCCTTGGTGGTAGCCCCTCAAGTTGGGGGATACAAGTTCACTAAAGTGCTCATGGATGGGGGAAGTAGTATCAATATTTTGTGTTATGATACATTCCTCCGTATGGGGTTGACAGATAAGGATCTTAAACCGTTGAATACGGTATTTCATGGTGTGGTGCATGGTAAGTCTGCATATCCCGTTGGTAAGATAGCTTTGGAGGTAGCTTTTGGAGATGACTACGATTCAAGGTCAGAAACATTGACATTTGAGGTGGTGAAGATCAAAAGTACGTACCACGCCTTGTTTGGGCGGCCGGTTTATGCTAAGTTTATGGCAAGGCCATGTTATGTTTACCTACAGCTTAAAAGGACAGGTCATAAGGGGACTATCACAGTACATGGAAGTAGAAAGATTGCTTTGGAGTGTGAAGAAGGCGATGCGGCTTATGCTGAGTCGGTTTGTGCCACGGAGGAGTTAAAATTCTATAAGGAGCAAGTTGATCCGGCAGACATGACCTCCTTAAAAAAGCCAACTACGGAACATGATCCAGCATTGAAGTTCAAATCAGCTACAAACACTAAGATGGTTGACTTTGTCCCTAGCGATTCATCCAAACAGTTCAGCATCAGCGCTAACCTGGATCCCAAATAGGAAAGCACGCTCATCGAGTTCATCCGTGAGAATTGGGACATCTTTGCATGGAAACCTTCTGACATGCCAGGTGTACCGAGAGAACTCGCTGAGCACACACTCAACATTGATCCTAAATTCAAACCGGTCCGACAGTTCCTCCGCCGTTTCAACGAGGAAAGGCGCAAGGCTATAGGTGAAGAGGTCGCCCGTTTGTTGGCTGCTGGGTTTATTGTTGAAGTTTTTCATCCAGAGTGGTTAGCCAATCCGGTGCTGGTTCTTAAGAAAAATGGCACTTGGCGCATGTGTGTGGACTACACAGATTTAAACAAGGCTTGCCCTGCAGACCCCTTTGCTCTCCCTTGCATTGATCAGATAATAGATGCTACGGTGGGTTGTGAACGTTTGTGTTTTTTGGATGCTTATTCTGGTTATCATCAGATCAAAATGCCAGTTAAGGACCAGGAGAAGACAGCCTTTATAACTCCCTTTGGAGCCTTCTGCTATGTTTCCATGCCCTTTGGACTCAAGAGTGCCCAGGCAACTTACCAGCGATGTGTTCAGAATTGCCTACATAAGCAAATTGGGCGCAATGTTCATGCGTATGTAGATGATATTGTGGTCAAATCCAGAAAGGAGGAGACTTTGATAGATGATCTATGGGAAACCTTTGACAATCTCCGGGTTTACAAAATGATGCTCAATCCGGAGAAGCATGTTTTTGGTGTCTCGGCAGGCAAGCTCTTAGGCTTTCTGGTTTCAAACAGAGGCATTGAGGCTAATCCGGAAAAGATTGCAGCAATTACGTCGGCTAAACCGGCGTGTATTAACGATGTGCAACGTCTGGCCGGCCGGATTACAGCCTTGAGTCGGTTTATCAGCCGCCTTGGAGAGAAGGCCATCCCCTTATATCAGATGCTCAAGAAAACGGATAACTTTGTCTGGAGTGAGGCAGCTAATAAGGCGTTTGAAGATCTGAAGAGGCAGCTCGTGGAACCGCCCGTGCTGGCAGCACCGATCGATAAAGAGCCATTATTATTATATGTGGCTGCTAATGCCCGGGCTGTCAGCGTAGCCATTGTGGTAGAGTGCAAGGAGCCTGGCAAAAAGTATCCGGTTCAACGGCCGGTTTATTATATCAGTGAGGTGCTCATTGAGTCAAAGCAGAGGTATCCGCATTGGCAGAAACTGGTGTATGGGGTGTTTATGGCAAGCCGGAAGCTCAAACACTATTTTCAGGGCCATCCTATCACAGTGGTCAGTTTAGCTCCTCTGGGCGACATCATTCAAAACAGAGAGAACTGGCCGGATTGTCAAGTGGGCCATTGAGCTTGGACCCCACGGGCTCAAATATATACCCCGCACGGCGATCAAGTCCCAGGCACTCGTAGATTTCATCAATGATTGGACGGAGTTACAGGCACCTGAGGAGAAACCAGATAATACATATTGGACTATTCATTTTGATGGGTCCAGACAGTTAGAGGGTTCGGGGGCTGGAGTCGTATTAACTTCCCCACGAGGTGATAAGTTTTGTTATGTCCTCCGTTTAATGTTCCCTTGTACTAACAATGCAGCTGAGTATGAGGCTTTAATCCACGGTCTTCGGATGGCTAAAGAGATGAATTTGAGCCGGGTTAAGTGCTTCGGCGATTCAGATCTAGTGGCTCAGCAAGTGTCTGGCACTTGGGATTCTAAGGACCCACTCATGGCTGCATATCAGCGAGAGGTGGACGCAGTGGCTGGTCACTTTAAAGGTTATCAGGTGGACCATATAGACCGGCGGAAGAATGAAGCGGCGGATGCTTTAAGTCGTCTTGGTTCCCAACGTAAACCGGTTCCGCCCAATGTCTTTCTTGATGTATTGCACAATCCGTCAGTTAAAATACCAACCGAAGAAGATTTGGCTATTCCTGATCCGGAGGCTCAGTTGGTGGCAGCTTTGCATGCCATACCGGATTGGATGATCCCATATCTGGATTACATGAACCGGGGCGAGTTACCAGCTGAGGAAACATTGGCTCGACAGATAATCCGGCGTTCCAAGTCCATGACCATACTCAACGGGGAGTTACATCGTTACAGTGTTTCAGGAGCAATTCAGCGATGCGTTTCTCCTCAAGAAGGTTGTGAGATTTTGCGAGAAATTCATGAAGGGGATTGCGGTCACCACGCCAGTTCAAAGTCATTGGTTGCTAAAGCTTTTCGCCATGGTTTTTACTGGTTGACGGCGCATGCTGATGCAAAGGGTTTAGTCAAAAGATGTGATGGATGTCAAAAGTTTGCCCGCCGTGCGCATGTTCTGGCTGAAGAGTTGCGGATGATTCCAATTACATGGTCGTTTGCCACTTGGGGGCTGGATATGGTTGGACCCTTCAAGCGCTCCAAGGACAAGAAGACCCATCTGTTAGTAGCAGTTGATAAATTCACTAAATGGGTAGAGGCAGAGCCAGTCAGCAAGTGTGATGCAGCCACGGCGGTTCAATTCATCAAAAAGGTGATATTCCGGTTTGGCTTTCCACATAGCATTATAACAGATAATGGCACTAACTTGTCAAAAGGAGAGATGGAAGAATTCTGTCAATGTGAGCACATCCGGCTTGATCTAGCATCAGTGGCTCACCCCTAATTAAATGGTCAAATGGAAAGGGCAAATCAAGAAATTCTATGGGGTATCAAACCAAGGCTTATGGTTCCCTTAAAGCAGACGCCGGGTTGTTGGGTCGAGGAGCTACCTTCTGTGTTATGGAGCATCAACACCACACCCAATAGGTCTACGGGTTACACGCCTTTCTTCATGGTTTATGGAGCAGAGGCGGTTCTTCCTAGTGACATCCGTCACGATTCGCCCCGTGTGGCAGCTTATGTTGAAGCTGATAATGAGAAGGCACGTCAGGATTCTCTGGACCTGTTGGATGAAGAGCGGGATCTTGCAGCAGCGCGTTCGGCGATTTATCAACAAGATCTTCGACGTTATCACAGCCGCCGGGTTAAAACTAGAACCTTTCAAGAAGGTGATTTGGTGCTCCGGCTCATCCAAGATCAGACTGATATGCACAAGTTATCCCCCCCTTGGGAAGGACCCTTTGTGGTCAGCAAAAATCTGCACAACGGATCCTACTACCTCATTGATGTTCGAGAGCATGAAGACTCACGTCAATCGGAGGAGGAGACAAAGCGGCCATGGAACATAGCTCTCCTTCGGCCTTACTATACTTGAAGCCATAGGCTTTTCACCTGTACATATTTATGACAGTGTATATACCATATAATAAAATGGAGCCTCTGTTATAAGCGGGGTATATGTTCTTTCTTATATCATATGTGTGCTTTTACAAGTTAACGGTCAAAGCGGAGTCTTTGTTAAACCGGATTTAGCAGCTGCATAAAGATAAAGAAAATCACTAGGGGGCTTGGTCATGTTTGAACCACAGCTACACCTCTTGATAGGCATTTCAGCCACACAAGGAAAAATTTGTGGAGCCAAAGAGAGTATTGTACACAGTACAAACTCAAACATAGGCACACGCTGAGCATCGCTCACAAAGTTACTTGGGGGCTCTTTTTTGCAAAGCAACAAAGAGTTTGAAAGGACCCTCGTAATTGGCTATCAAGCCACGGCTTGGAAGCCTGGTGTATTCACCTAAAACCCCGGGTTAACCTGCCTTCATCAAGTAAGCCACTCCTATCCAGGTAATCCTGGCATGACCCATCGAACGTTTGACAAGTCAATCTTTTACAGACCCTGAACTTGTCATAGTTAAAACGGTGATTGGTTAATTGGAGGCCCATCTTAAAAGGCTTTGTTAAATGGTTTAACTCAGAGGCCTGGCAGCCCATGAAAAGCCTCGATTTGGAGCCTGGCAACTCGTAAAAAGCCTCGCATATTTTCCTATTTGAATTTTGTTTGTTGACAATCATAAGTATTTTTTGATAAACCGGCGTCCTTGACCCGGCTTGCTTTCCAACCACCAGTTGTTGGCACATGATCAATTATAAACCGGTGGTCATTGACCCGGTCTGGTTTGACTAAATCACCAGTGTTATAAAGAAAATCCGGTAGTTATACCGGTCCGGTTTAATAGATAGACCAGCATTATGAAGATGCAATTATCAAACGTATCGGGTTGGTGTTAAACACCTTTGCTGTATACACGTTTGGTCAATCAATGAGGTATGTTCTGTACATTATTTTTTGTACAAACACTTGATTATTCAGCTAAAGTACTATATACTTCTTGGATATTATGACATGTTTAGCGGTAAACCGCTAGACACTTTTAAGTTTTTTGGACCCAGGAAGGCAAGTCATCATAGGCTATGCATAAAATATATCCTGAAGGGCGGCACAGATTGTCACAAAGCGTTATGAAACATGCTTGATGGCATGGCAGATAAACAAAGTTTCAGCTATCCTATTACACGAAGCTTCAAAGCGGCTCAAACAGTGCCATTGTTTTTCACAGTAGCCATATAAACCGGCGACCGGATCAGGACTCTTCATCATGACGGTTTGACGGTTGCGGATCAGTAGGTGTAGGCACTTCTTCATCCCTCCCCAGCCGCTGGAAATCAGCCGTTGACCAATCGATTCCGGTTAAAGCTTGGAACACTGCTTCCTCATGGATAAGATCAGAAGGGTTAATATCAGGGGCATAAGTGTGCTTACGAATCGGAGGCACAAGTTCTTCGACTTCATGGATCTCGGCCGGCTGTCTTTTCCCTTCTGCATCATAAAACGGTTGGAAATGAGACAAATCGGTGTCCTTAGCCAATTTGATGGCCGCTGGCCGCATCTGTTTGGTCAGCCGCCGAAGATCATCATTGTCAAAGTTTGAACCGTCTTCTTTAACGCCTGGATATCCTTTAATGATATCCTCCGCTTCAAGGTCTGGAATCCAGGCCTTGGCTCGAATAAGGGCAGTTAATGCTCCTGCTCTTGCGGCGGCTCTTTTCAACTCGGCAATACGCGCCGGTAACATGCCCAGCTTCTCAAGGGTTTCCTTAATCAACGTTGGCGCCGGTTTGTTATAAGCTGCTGTACTAATGGCTCGCTGAGATCCAGAGTATAGTTGCTCAACCAATGTATATGCATCTTTGAGCTTCATCCGCATATCTGCACCAAGATGAGTGATCCGAGTTCCTGCCAAAGATTTTATCAACATTTTGGTCAGTTTTAAGATTCATTGACTGGTGCAACATACATAAGCAGATACTTACCAAAGATAGCAGAGGTCATAGCATTGATTTGGCGCTTCAAACCGGCTAGTTCTTCAGCCACCGGTTTCAGGGCTTCCTCGGCATCTACAGCTCTTTTGGTCAAACCGGCTTTTTCGGTTTCCCATTCAGCACGATCTTGATTGAAGGATTCTTTCAATTTTTCCATTCCGGCCAGGGCCTGGGTCAGCTCCTCTTTGGCTTTTGCAGCTTCGGCTTGTTGAGACTTCATATTTTCTTGCAAGTCAGAGTTTTGGGCATCTTTGCTTCTCAGTTCAGCCTGCAACATTGAAGGTATATTCAACAAAACAACATATTTATGCACTAAGTATAAAGCATATAACAAGTTATCCACTTCATACTTGGGGGCTAATGCCTATTTGCTCTCAAATACTACCCTCTATGCAAGTCTCCAGAACAATGCAAGCATTATCCTTGACACTTGGGGGCTAATGTACGTTTGTTGTAAACCGGCGGTGTGGATTAAAAACCGGATTAACTTGCCAAATTAAACTGGCCTTTGGGGGCTATGCTGCAGAACGTTATCTAATTTTTCAAACTTGAGTCTTATCTATGATTGAGGACACGCCTTGGCAAGGATTAATGATGGGATGCTTAAAGTGTTACAAAGACCGGGTTTATGATTGACAATCATAAAACGGCTCTTGGGGGCTACTTGGAATAGTATTTCAGCTATAAATCAATGTGCAAGGGAGAAGAATTTACCTCATATCGTTCTTTCATCAAATTCACCAAACCGGCTTCATAATCCCGGTTTGAGTGCAGACGGTTCAAGAAGCCAGAATGAAGCTCATCAGCGTTAAGATGAGCATAGTTTGATAAGTCGCTGCTCCATTTACCTTTATCCCTGGCAATTTGCTCTTCTTTGGCACTATGCTGAGCCAAAATGACGGGATGACCAGGAGAGCTGTGGCCTGCTCCAGTAATAATAACGTCATCACCTTGGCCTTCAGGATTTTTGGTGGATGATGATGGAATTTCAGTGTCTTTCATTGGATTAGCCTGGTTTGGTTCTGCCGGTTCAGTATTAGGGGCGGCGGGCTCAGCATCTGTTGGTTCGTCAGTATGTTGGCCGTCAAGGGGCGGATCATCAAAAGTTGTTTCAGGATGGAGGCCTTCCGGTTCACCAGTTTGCTCCGGTTCACCTCTTGGTTCTTCTTCTTCGGCAACAGGGTCTTCTGGCGGATTGGTGACCCGAGCTTTCTTGCTGGGTCTGGCTTTGGCCCTGCAAACAGAATAAAAAAGGATTAATATCATGTTCAAAAGATGTAGGGCGCATTGAAAGGAAAGGTTTTTCGTAACTCACCCGGCCACAGTTTTCAAAGGGGGGAGTTGAGTTGCTGTCGATTCACCAGAAGAGGAAGGAGGTGTCACCTGATAATTTGAATCGGACGGATTAAGAGGCTGTCTGAAATAACCTGCCTTGGGGTAAGAATGGTCAGAAGTAGGAGAGACCTCAGACCGACGCTTCCGAACCGGAGTATCAGGTAAACCGGTAGATGTGACCTGTTGGCCACTATGCCGGGTTGTCCGGCGAGCTTCATGCTGTTGAGTCTTCAAAATAAATGTTGGATCCAAGTGAGCAAGAGGATGAGAAAAGCTTACTTTACGGATTGTTTGGCGAATTTTTGTGTTGGCATAGAGTCTAAACCGGAGGAAAGGGTAATTACCTCTACGTCCTCAGCCTGACTAGCTTCTGCCTCCTCCTGAGGAAGATCATTGTTAACAAGATGCATAAAAAGAGAGCCAAGTGAGTCAAGTTCTACCTCAACTTCTGGGTCATCAGTATCATCATCAAGTTCCATAGTAATCCGGTCAGCCGTTTTCCGCTTTGACGTCCGTTTTACGGCTTTGGTCTTCGGGCGGGTTGGTTTGACCACTTTATCTCCAGTTGGCTTTGCCGCTTTCTCTATGGATTTCCGTTTCCAGAAAGGGTCATCACCCTATACATATAAAGAAGAAGGGTTACAGCTTGTATAAGTCAAAGATATTAGAGATGAAGAGGAAGTATAATGCTTACAGCAGGCAGTTTGTTCTTGATGTAGAAGGGATTCAGACCGGTTTGACTACAGACCAGTTCCGATTCATTCAGAATTTTCTTTACACCTTCAGTAACTTCTTCCTCAGATAATTGGATGTTGTAGTGGCGTTGAGGATCATCAACTTCACCGGTATATTCACACATTAAACCGGGACGCCGGCTTAGCGGCAAGATACTCCAGGATATCCAACAGCGCACAAAATCCACACCTGTTAAACTGTTTGCCATAAAGGCCCGGAGCTTGGCGATTTGAGGAGAGTATTTTGCCCTTTCTAAAGAGCTCAGGCGTTGTGGCATTGGGTGAGTATTGGATAATCTATGATCACGGGTGCCGGGGAGGGGATTTTCATCCTCAGGCGAAGTGTCTTTGCAATAGAACCATGTTTGGTTCCATTCCTTTGGGTGGCTATGGTGTTTGGCATGAGGAAATTCCACTTCTTTCCGCTTTTGAATCGAGACACCACCAAGCTCTGTGTTCGGGCCATTCACAAACTCTGTGCGCCGGTTTAAGTGAAAGAAATCCCGGAACAATTCTGCAGTTGGTTCTTTTTGTAAATAGACTTCACAGAAGACTTGGAAATTGCATAAGTTGGAGACTGAGTTGGGACCAATATCTTGTGGATGCAGTTGGAAGCTGGCAAGCACATCTCGATAAAATTTTGACCCTGGCGGTTTGAAACCACGGCCTATATGGTCAACAAAGATTACCACTTCGCCTTGTCTTGGGGTTGGAGGATTCTCAGTTCCTGGAACTCGCCATTTGATCTCAGTTTTCTTAGGCAGAGAGCCGATGCTAACCATCTCATTCAATTGAGCCTCAGTAACCCGGGAACGAGCCCAGTTGCAGGCAGTGAATTGTTTGGCCATTGCAAAGCGAACAAACTGAAAATGAAAGGCCGGTTTATAAATTACGCATGATTATACACAAGAGACAAGGGAGTAAGAAACATACTGATATGATAAATGGTACAACCCGGAGACTAGTATAATGAGAGAGAAAGGTAATGCTAGCACAGGATTGATCAGACACTGTTAAACCGGAGCATAATTATGAAGGTAACATGCTCTTCCGGTTTATCAGAGGGCTAATGGCATATACTATTTATACAATGTTAAACCGCCTATATTGGTGCGAGGAGAAACGGATCTCACAGGAACATAGAAACAGATCTCACAGTGATGTATAAAAACTTTCGGATCTAAAGATAAGACAGAAAAGCAAAAATAATTGGATCTTGAAGGGATGGAGAACTGAAGCAATTTTTGACAGACTAGATCAGTTCTTTGCGCATAAGGATTTGTGATGACCATGGTAGGTAAGCTACGTCAAGGGATGAATCAAGCATGAAGTGTCCATCTATTAAAGGAATAACAAGGAAGAATAGCACTGATGAACTTCAGAAGAACTACGAAGAATGTCGAAACCCTAGAACAGATCTATGGTGAAAAAAGCATAGAACTTCCCGGAGCTGGTGAGGAAGCGAAAGGGCGCCGCAGTTTTCTGGTGCGTTTAGGGCGATGCAGCGGCCAAGGTCGGAGCAGAGACGACGGTCGACGATGGCGGCAGAGTTCCAGAGGCTGAGCGGCGCGAGGAAGACGGCGCGAAGAGGCACGGGGGAATTGGTGAAAATGGCCCCTCGGTCCTATTTATAAGGCGAAGTGAAATAATGGCAAGTACGGGAATCGAGGAGCCCAAAAAATGGATAAGTTAATAAAGGTGTCGCCTCGATGACTGGATATATATTAAATGAAGGAAATCTCTGACATCAACGGATGGATGACGTCAGGACGGTTATCGTAATTTTGAAGTATGACGTCACGGCGGTTTACAAGATCAAAAATGAAGATAAGAGAGAAGATTTTTCTAAAGTGTGGAAGATTGACATGAACAAGTTCAAACCAATCTGGGGCCTAATGTTGGGGATATTACTACTGGAGGTAAACCGGCCTTATGTAGCCGGGTTGACTCTTTGAAGATTAGAAGCCCATGAAGATGTAAAGATGATGGCGCTTTACGGAGGGTCCAAAGGCGGGTTACGGTCTATAGATGTAAACCGGCCTAGTCATGTAACTTGTATAGTAAGATAGAAAGAGAGAGGCCGAACCGGATACGTTTATAAACCGGCTTCGGGACTCTGTAGCCCGGCGGGCGTCAACCTATGTATATAAAGGGACGACCCGGCCGCGTTTTAGGGACAGACAACAACAACTCGAGAGCCAGACAAAGCGGATTCGCTCCCTGGCCTTCGAAACCCTAGCAATACCAATCACAACTAGACGTAGGCTTTTACCTTCATCGAAGGGGCCGAACTAGTATAAACTCCCAAGTACCCTTGTCCGGTTTAACCCCTTTAAGCTAACCCTTTGCGATGGCTCCACGACTAAGTCCTTTCACGAGGACATCTGCCGTGACAAACCCATGATAGGCCATACATGGGCCGAAAGTTAAAATGGGCTCAAATCATATTGGACGGCCCAGATGACGGTACTGGGCCTAATTCAGAGAGGTCATAACGGGCCCTGGGTTAGCCGGCTGTGAATGGGCTATATGCGAACAGACCGTTAATAGGCTTTCCGTGGGCCGGCCCGCCACCTTTTGACCAAGTCAAACGGGCCGACCTTTTCACAGGAATGGGCCTCTGTTGGGCCTTGCCAAGTGTCCACGTATCATAGGCGCCTTGGTCCAATGAGTGGATGACATCTGTCCCAACGGTGAGCCGACACGTGTTTCCTCCAGCCAATGATGATTTTACACGTGGAAAATCCCCATTGGTCGGGACTGTTAACGGGTTATCGGATCCAAAACCGGACCCGATAGCTTAACGATGTTCCGTTATGGTGGATGACATGTGTTGGTTACCCTTGACGAAAGCACTTCTGTGACGCGCGATTTATCGTCATGGAAGTGGACACTTCCGTGATGATAATTTTTGTAATGTCATGGAACACTGTAGGATCGAAAGTATGTCTAGAGGGGGGTGATTAGACTACTTTACCAAATAAAAATCTAGCCTTTTCCCAATTTTACTTCTTGGCAGATTTTAGCTATCTTAGCACAAGTCAAGCAATCTCCACACAATTCAAGCAAGCATGCAAAAGAGTATATGAGCAGCGGAAATTAAAGCATGCAACTTGCAAGAATGTAAAGGGAAGGGTTTGGAGGATTCAAACGCAATTGGAGACACAGATGTTTTTGTCGTGGTTCCGATAGGTGGTGCTATCGTACATCCACGTTGATGGAGACTTCAACCCACAGAGGGTAACGGTTGCGCGAGTCCACGGAGGGCTCCACCCACGAAGGGTCCACGAAGAAGCAACCTTGTCTATTCCATCACGACCGTCGCCCACGAAGGACTTGCCTCACTAGCGGTAGATCTTCATGAAGTAGGCGATCTCCTTGCCCTTACAAACTCCTTGGTTCAACTCCACAATCTTGTCGGAGGCTCCCAAGTGACACCTAGCCAATCTAGGAGACACCACTCTCCAAGAAGTAACAAATGGTGTGTTGAAGATGAACTCCTTGCTCTTGTGCTTCAAATGATAGTCTCCCCAACACTCAACTCTCTCTCTCACAGGATTTGGATTTGGTGGAAAGAAGATTTGAGTGGAAAGCAACTTGGGGAAGGCTAGAGATCAAGATTCATATGGTTGGAATGGAATATCTTGACCTCAACACAAGTGTAGGTGGTTCTCTCTCAGAAAATGTGTATTGGAAGTGTAGGTATGTTCTGATGGCTTTCTCCACGAATGAAGAGTGGGTGGAGGGGTATATATAGCCTCCACACAAAATCTAACCGTTACACACAATTTGCCAAACTCGGTGGGACCGAATGGTTAAACTTGGTCGGACCGATTCAGCAAACCTAGTGACCGTTAGGATTTTCGGTGGGACTGAGATGCAACTCGGTAGGACCGATATGGTTAGGGTTAGGGCATAACGTAATCTCGGTGTGACTGATTACACAAACTTGATGGGACCGATTTTGGTAATAAGCTAACCAGAGAGTTGGTCAGGTAAACTCGGTGGGACCGATTCGCTCGTCTCGATGGGACCAAAATGTTACAAAAGGGAAACAAAGAGTTTACATTGCAATCTCGGTGGGACTGATCGCTCATCTCGGTAAGACCAAAACGTTACGAAGGGAAACAGAGAGATTACAATCCCATCTCGGTGAGACCGAGATCCCTATCGGTGAGACCGATTTGCCTAGGGTTTGTCGCAGTGGCTATGACATTTGAAACTCGGTGGCGCCGGATAGAAAGAATCGGTGGGGCCAAGTTTGACTTTTGGTTTAGGTCATACGTGGATGTGGGAAGGTAGTTGAGGATTTTGGAGCATATCACTAAGCACTTTGAGCAAGCAAGCCATTAAGCAACACCTCATCCCTCCTTGATAGTATTGGCTTTTCCTATAGACTCATTGTGATCTTGGATCACTAAAGTATAAAATGTAGAGTCTTGAGCTTCAAGCTTGAGCCAAACTTTTTGTCCTTAGAATTTTGAGGGATCCATTTTCCTCATCCATGCCATGCCATTCATTGAGCTTTTCCTGAAATATTAATCTTGGAATAATGTTAGCTCAATGAGCTATATGTTGTTAGGAATTACCAAAACCACCCAGGGATAGTTGCACTTTCAATCTCCCCCTTTTTGGTAATTGATGACAACATATAGATCAAAGCTTCAACAAATGATAATAAGAGTGAAAGATATTGTCGCTTTGAGAAGTATGTGAAAAGCAAGAGCTCCCCCTAAATTTGTGCATATCTTAAGATTTGCTTTGGACTGCAAATACGCAATGAGTTAGGATCATGGGTTACTCTTCCATGTCACATACATCTTGGTAGAGCGCTCAAAATGATAAGAATTAAATACATGCACTCATCACCAAGCAAAGTGAATGATCATATAAGGATAAGTAAGATAATATCATCTAACAAGCATAAGTGTAGCTTATGATCAACCACATGATCATCGATGTCTCACAGATAATAGCATAGTATCTCAAGCAATCAAAAGACAAACAAAGTTCAACCACCAAAGAAAGAGAGAATAAAAGCAACGCTCTCTCTCTCTCTCGAAGCCTATGATCTATACATTTTTCTCCCCCTTTGGCAACAAGTTAGCAAAAAGTTCATAGAAAATGCATAGCACTAGAACGTCTCTCAGGCTTGGTCTTCAGGTGGTGGTGTCCGGAGAACGCCAAGGACGAAGGCTTCAGTTGATGTGGATGGAGCTGATGGAGTTGGTGCTGGAGCTGGTTGCGCTGAAGATGTAGCTCGTGCAGATGAAGTGGCTCTAGTGTCTGGAACAGGCACTGCAGTAGACCTCTGAGCTCTAGGCACTCTGGCAAATGCATCGGTGGTTGTCTTGCCCTTCCTCTCCTGCATATCATCTTGAAGTTGCTCCACAACAGACTGAATCTCAGTTACCTTCACATCCAAGTCATAGAATTTTTGCTCCACGATTCTTTCCAAGCTCTCCTGGTTTTGAGTCAGGGTGGCCAGTCCCTTCTCAATCCTCAGAGTGGATGCAATCAGGTAGCCAAGCTGATCTTGCTTGCTTTTCAAAAATTACTCAGATGCCTCCTCTTGAGTTGGCATCTTGGCAGCCTTCTCTTTCTTTGCTTTCTCCTTCTTCTCTTGAGCTTGTACTGATGATGGTTCATTCTCATTCATCACAACTTGATTGTCCTCAAAGTCAGGATAGATATGCAAGTGTTCCTTATCCAACAAGTATGTGCCTGTGCCCATCTTTGAGTTTATCAAATCCTGGATCTGTGGGGCATATCCACAACTTCTTTTCTGGTCAGCTGCAGTCCTCTTGATAGTCTCAACTATAAGGCTCATGACCTTGAACTTCTATGGCACATCAAATATATGTAGAAAGTTAATTGCATGGCCTCTGATCATTCTGTGATCACCAGACTTGGGCAAGAGAGTGTGCCTAAGGATCCAATTGATTGTAGGCAGCCCTGACAGCAAGTGTTTTACTGACCCAAACTGGTGAGTCTCAAGATCATCTTCAGGAATCTCCTTGTACATGTTTGCCATAGAGTTGTGATCCATCTTCTTCTTGGCATAGACATCCAAGTCATCTTCTTCTTCCTTAGGAGCATTGATCAGATTTGCCCATTCCTCAATAGTTGAGTGGTACCTTGTACCTTCAGACATCCATAGTATCCTGCCATCTGGATAGAAGTGTGCTGTGGAGTAGAATTACATTATGTGCTCCTCATTCCACTTTGTGAGCTTCTGCCCAACAAAGTCTGCAACTCCACAAGCACTGAAGCTGTCAAACACACCAGGATAGTGTTCCTCATTTTCCTTGATATACTTCCAGTCGACCCACCTCATTTCACACACTATAGGCTTCTTGTCCAGCAGCACTGTCTCATAGAAATCTTGTTGTTCCTTTGTGTGGAACCTGTAATCAACAACAGTCCTTCTTCTTGTAGCATATGGGTCTATCTCTCTCCATTTCCTCAACCCTGAGTCTCTCCTGATCTTCATGTTCTCAGCCACAGGATGAGCATCATTGTGGTCTGGAATCTTGGGTTTGAGCTTTCTCAGGACTTGTCCTTCATCATCTTCATCAGCAGCAACTTCAGGCACTGGGGCCTTGTTCTTCTCAGCAGCTGGTATACTCCTGGTATTCCTCTTAGGTGCACTCTTGGGCTTGGAGGCTGCTTTGGGTGCTTCTTTGGGCTTTGATGTTGCAGCCCCTGACTTTATAGCATCACCCATAAGCTTCTGGACCTTAGGTGCTGGTGCAACAACCTCTTCTTCCTCTTCCTCTTCAGAATCTCTCATGATTGAGGATCTCCCAAGCACTCTAGCAGTGGTCTTTTTGATCCTCTCCTTCCTCTTCTTCCCTTCTGCAGCAGCCTCTTTGGGTTCAGATCCCAAAGGGACTTGAGTAGATGCTCTGGCCTTAGACATTGGAATTCTCTTTGCGGGGACCTGTTGCTTCATGCCTGGCTTGGTGGCAGCAGCAATGCTATATTCCTTCTTAACCACTTTCTTCTTGGAAGTGGCCTCATCCTCAACTGCCACATAGTCTTCATCCTCAGACTCTGAAGTTTTCTTCTTCCTTGTTCTGGTGGCAGCTTTGGGCAAGTTGCTGGGAGTGCTCCTGCTACCATCATCTGAACCTGCTTTGGACTAGTGCCCTCACTCAGGTGAACCTGCTCCGCAGACCTGTTCTGGCTGTCACTCTGATCAGACATATTGCAAACACTGACAGCAGACCCTGTGAATAGATATAGATGAGATAGAGTGGATGAGCATCACAAAATGCAGAGGTTTTTGCAAAAGAATGAGTCAAAAACTTCGTTCTAGTTTTCCACAGAAAGAATTTCGGATCAACCGATTTGTAAACTCGGTGATACTGAAGCAACTGTTGGAACCTAAACTAGTGAACTCGGTCAGACCGAGTCACAGTTCGGTGGCACCGAGACTTCTAGGGTTTCACAAAGTCCTGAACTCGGTCACACCGATTTGCAATTCTCGGTCAGACCGAAAATTACATGTGCAATGGCCTGAGCCGAATTGGTGGTACCGAGTTCCACAACTCGGATGGTCCGAGATGGTTTTGGCGGAAACCTAACCCTAAATTTTCAATTCAACTCTAATCTACGGAGTGTTTTGACTGGATAGAAGTGTTTCAATCGTGGTAAGAATCATAATGAACACAATGTGCTAGGAATCAGATGGGGATAGCACTGTGATCGAGTCCATACCCTAGCCCGGCGATGAACTCGCTACGGCGGCAACGGCGGGGAAGAATTTCATTGACGGCGGCAGAGACCAGCGGCGGGAGGCAACTGGCGACGAGGAGGACAATCCGGAGACCCAGGAGGCAGAGCGAGCTATGCGCGGGCAAAGGGATTTTGGAGAAATTTCCAAAAAAATTCCCGTGAGTATATATAGCCCGACCCTGTCGGTGTGACCGAGTGGAACAACTCGGTGGCACCGAGATTCATAACCGCAAGCAGTTACTGAAACTCGGTGTGACCGAAAGGTTCAAATCGGTTGCACCGAGATTGAAAACCTAGATCGACTTAGTGATCTCGGTATGACCGAAATGGATGAATCGGTCAGACCGAAACGCACAAAGAAGTTTTTGAAGTTTAAGTCTATGATGAATCGGGGACTCCGAGTGCTCCTCACACAGAGTGGTTCGAATCTGATTTGATCAAATTTTGTGATGTAGCATGAATAGAGTTTGAGACGAGAAAAGCATAGATAGCTAGAGAGGGTTCTTAGGCATTCTTGTCCATCCACTTGGCAAAAGAAAAGAAAAACAATCAATCAATCAAAACAACAAGTGGATGTCCTCGAATGAGTGAAATACGCAATCAACATGCTCACACAATAAAATGGCAATTGAAATATGTGGCAAAGCATGCACAACCAATTCTAGCATCTATCAAACAATTGGCGATGACTAGGTCATCTATATATGAGTATATTGACTTAGGAGTCAAATGAGAACATTTGATCATAGGTCATACTCATCGTTTAAGCACAAGTGGGGTTACCAATTTTACATAAAGCATTGTTGTGTTCACACCATTAGAGTTGCTTTAGCTCAATTCTTAGAGTAAAGCTCCCCCTAGATGTGAGATCCCCCCTAAGAGGGATGAACTAACCTTGGGTTTTGTCGATGATGACTTCATGTAGATGTTAAAGATGTGGATGCTCAATGTTGATGTAGATCATTTGGAGCTATCCATTGGAGTGAGTTGCACTTTCAATACCTACACGGGTTAGTCCCACAAGGAACAAACAAGGATATCCATAGACATAAAGTGATGCACACACAAGATGATGTCTATGAAAGCTTTTAGGTTACCTTGTCCCTTGTCTTGCCAACAAGAGGGTTTGTGACTCCTTGAACTAGTGCAAGATGTGGAAGTTGATTGCACTTGTTCTTGCCAAGATGATAAGAGTGAAGTATGTTGGCGGAGTCACCCTCAAGAACTCTCTAGTTCTTCTTCGGGATCCACACCATCTTGATGGGAATCCTCGGTGTTGTAGTTGTACTTGATGAAGTGGAACTTGAAGTAGTCTTGGGAACCCACTTGACCAAGGCCTTAGGATCTTCTTCAAATGCATCAATTTCCTCTTGAAGCTTGTCCTTGCCTTTTTGCTTGTGGTCTTGTGGTGGAAGATCATCTTGAGCTTGTGTCTCTTTGAAAGAAGTAGGATCATATTTCTCTTGTTGAGGAACAAACTTCGTCTTGGGGTATTGATCGTCTTCCCACTCAACTCCATTGGCATTGAACTTTCGTTCAAAACCAACACCTTGATTCTTCCGGTGCCTTCCTTGCTTGCATACAATTTCCTCGAATTGCTTACTTCCGGCAAGGCTCTTGTAAACACCTTTCTCTATAATTCCCTTCAATAAGCTATTTTCTTGCTCAAGTGTAACTTGGCTAAGAGAATCATTAGTGGAATCAAGAGAACTACTAGAAGCAACAATATTGGATTTAGCATGATTATTGTTACTACTAGAGGAAGAATCTTTCTTGTTCTTGTTACTAGACTTGACTTGAGGCATGTAAGTGGATAAGAGAAAATGCTTGGCAATGTAAGAAGAACTTTTCTTGCGAAGATCATCATTGATTGCTTTTAAGAACTCATGCTCTTGCTCAAGGTTGAGCTTTTCAAAGCGTAATTTCTCATGAGTCCTTAAAAGCTCTCGATGATCTGCTAAGATAGTTTCATGAGCTAACTTAAGAGTGTTTAGTTCTTTAGTTAGAGATTCAATCTTCTCCTTATCATTGTCATTCGTTTTATCTTGATTAGCATGATTAATTGACGTTTCATCATAGTATTCATCACTAGAGTTGTCAATAAGTAAATCATCATCACCTAACAAGTCATCTTCATCACTATTGAAATCAACATACTCGGGGTGTGATACCTTTGGGCCTTTAGCCATGAAGCATGTTCCAACTCCTTCATTTGGTGAGTCAAATATGTCGTAGGAGTTGGTTGTCACAAGTGCTAGACCGGCAACACCTTCATCTTGAGTATATTTGGAGTCGGAGTGATAGCTTCTCTCGGAGTGGTTGTCGGAGTCGGAGCTGGATACCCATTCACCAACATGAGCTTGATGTCTTCGTTTTGTGTAGCTCCTTGATGACTTGTCCTTTCTTTCCGAATCCCTGCTTCTCCGTGAGGGTCTTCGTTCATAACGATCATCTCTACTCCTTCTTTCTCTAGATGGTGATTCTTCTCTTCTACTTCTTCTCTTGGGAGAATCTTCTCTTCTCTTGTAGGGGGCTGTACACTCATTGGAATAGTGTCCGGGCCTTCCACAATTGTAGCAGTTTTGCTCTCGACTAGAAGATCTTTTGTCATTGTAGGACCTTGACTTGGAGCTTCTCTCTTTGCTTCTACTCTTGTAGAACTTGTTGAAGTTCTTCACCATTAAGCTCAATTCTTCATTGAAGGTTTGTTTCTCACTCGATGATGTGGGGGCTTCACATGAGGCTTTGTAAGCACCACTTGATTTGTTGTGAAGTTCCTCTTTATCCTTGAGTGACATCTCATGAGAAACAATTCTTCCGATGACTTCCATTGGCTTGAGATCTTTGTAATTGGGCATCATTTGGATCAATGTGCACACGGTATCATATTTTCCATCCAAGGCTCTTAGGATCTTCTTGATGATGAATCTATCAGTCGTCTCTTCACTCCCTAAGCCGGCAATCTCATTTGTGATAAGAGTAAGCCTAGAGTACATTTCAGCGACACCTTCACCATCCTTCATTTTGAACTTGTCAAGTTGACTCTGAAGCACATCCAATTTGGATTCCTTGACGGAGTCGGTACCTTCGTGCATATCAATCAAAGTATCCCAGATTTCCTTTGCATTCTCAAGACAGCTGATTTTGTTGAATTCTTCGGGGCACAATCCATTGAAGAGGATATCACAAGCTTGAGCGTTGTATTGCAGCATCTTCAACTCTTCCACGGCAGCTTCACGGTTCGGTTCTTTCCCATCAAAGAATTCACCTTGCAAGCCAATACACACAATAGCCCAAACGGCGGGGTTATGTCCAAGAATATGCATTTTCATCTTATGCTTCCAACTAGCAAAATTAGTGCCATCAAAGTAAGGACCTCTACGGTGATAATTTCCCTCGCTAGACGCCATACTCTCCTAGGTTGTGAAACCAAGGCTGTGATCACCAAAAGCTATGGAAATCAAAGCAAATGGAGAACAAAGCTCCGATGCCACTTGTAGGATCGAAAGTATGTCTAGAGGGGGGGTGATTAGACTACTTGACCAAATAAAAATCTAGCCTTTTCCCAATTTTAGTTCTTGGCAGATTTTAGCTATCTTAGCACAAGTCAAGCAATCTCCACACAATTCAAGCAAGCATGCAAAAGAGTATATGAGCAGCGGAAAGTAAAGCACGCAACTTGCAAGAATGTAAAGGGAAGGGTTTGGAGGATTCAAACGCAATTGGAGACACGGATGTTTTTGTCGTGGTTCCGATAGGTGGTGCTATCGTACATCCACGTTGATGGAGACTTCAACCCATGGAGGGTAACAGTTACGCGAGTCCACGGAGGGCTCCACCCACGAAGGGTCCACGAAGAAGCAACCTTGTCTATTCCATCACGGCCGTCGCCCACGAAGGACTTGCCTCACTAGCGGTAGATCTTCACGAAGTAGGCGATCTCCTTGCCCTTACAAACTCCTTGGTTCAACTCCACAATCTTGTCGGAGGCTCCCAAGTGACACCTAGCCAATCTACGAGACACCTCTCTCCAAGAAGTAACAAATGGTGTGTTGATGATGAACTTCTTGCTCTTGTGCTTCAAATGATAGTCTCCCCAACACTCAACTCTCTCTCTCTCAGGATTTGGATTTGGTGGAAAGAAGATTTGAGTGGAAAGCAACTTGGGGAAGGCTAGAGATCAAGATTCATATGGTTGGAATGGAATATCTTGACCTCAACACAAGTGTAGGTGGTTCTCTCTCAGAAAATGTGTATTGGAAGTGTAGGTATGTTCTGATGGCTTTCTCCACGAATGAAGAGTGGGTGGAGGGGTATATGTAGCCTCCACACAAAATCTAACCGTTACACACAATTTGCCAAACTCGGTGGGACCAAATGGTTAAACTCGGTCGGACCGATTCAGCAAACGTAGTGACCGTTAGGATTTTCGGTGGGACTGAGATGCAACTCGGTAGGACCGATATGGTTAGGGTTAGGGCATAACATAATCTTGGTGTGACTGATTACACAAACTCGGTTGGACCGATTTTGGTAATAAGCTAACTAGAGAGTTGGTCAGGTAAACTCGGTGGGACCGATTCGCTCATCTCGGTGGGACCGAAATGTTACAAAAGGGAAACAGAGAGTTTACATTGCAATCTCGGTGGGACCGATTGCTCATCTCGGTAAGACCGAAACATTACAAAGGGAAACAGAGAGATTACAATCCCATCTCGGTGAGACCGAGATCCCTATCGGTGAGACTGATTTGCCTAGGGTTTGTGGTAGTGGCTATGACATTTGAAACTTGGTGGCGCCAGATAGAAAGAATCGGTGGTGCCGAGTTTGACTTTTGGTTTAGGTCATATGTGGATGTGGGAAGGTAGTTGAGGATTTTGGAGCATATCACTAAGCACTTTGAGCAAGCAAGCCATTAAGCAACACCTCATCCCTCCTTGATAGTATTGGCTTTTCCTATAGACTCAATGTGATCTTGGATCACTAAAATATAAAATGTAGAGTCTTGAGCTTCAAGCTTGAGCCAAACTTTTTGTCCTTAGAATTTTGAGCGATCCACTTTCCTCATCCATGCCATGCCATTCATTGAGCTTTTCCTAAAATATTAATCTTGGAATAATGTTAGCTCAATGAGCTATATGTTGTTAGGAATTACCAAAACCACCCAGGGATAGTTGCACTTTCAAACACTTCTACGACATCACAGGTATGACTATCTTGATTCTATCATAAAATCGTCATGGATGTACATGCATGACAAAAAAACGTGACCTACTGTGACAAAACGTGTCATCGCGAAAGTGTATTTGTTTGTAGTGATGAGTAGGATATAATTCACCATGAACTTAAATATCGTGGAGGCTATGTTGATTTTGTTTCAATTACATGCGTGAACATGTGCCAAGTCAAGCCACTCGAATCGTTCAAAGGAGGATAGCACCCTATCATACCACATCACAACCATTTTAATAGCGTGTTGGCACGCAAGGTAAACCATTATAAACTCCTAGCAAATTAAGCATGGCATGAGCAACTATAATCTCTAATTATCATTGCAAACATGTTTCTTTCATAACAGGCTGAATCAAGAACGATGAACTAATCATATTTACAAAAACAAGAGAGGTCGAGTTTATACCAGCTTTTCTCATCTCAATCAGTTCATCATATATCGTCATTATTGCCTTTCACTTGCACAACCGAATAGTGTGGATAATAATAATAGTGCACGTGCATTCAACTAAGCTGGAATCTGCAAGCATTCAATACATGGGAGAAGACAAGGTAATATGGGCTCTTTGTTAGATGAACAATAATGCGTATGAGAGCCACTCAACATTTTCATCATGGTCTTCTCCTCTCGACCCCCAAAGAAAAGAAAAGAAACAAAACTATTTACACGGGAAAGCTCCCAACAAGCAAAAGAAGAGCGAGAAATCTTTTTGGGTTTTCTTTTTAATTACTACTACTACATGCATGGAAAGTAAACTAGCTAAAAGCTACAACTATTTTTTTGTTTTTCTTAAGGTTTTTCAAACACACAAGAAGAAAAGCTCAAAAATAAAATAAACTAGCATGGATGATACAATGAAAAAGTATGGACACCGACAACTGGCATGAGTGTTTGAACATGAATGTAATGTCGGTGAGAAATATGTACTCCCCCAAGCTTAGGCTTTTGGCCTAAGTTGGTCTATGCCCATTGATCAAAGTTGTAGCTGGGGTCGTACTGAGATGCAGCGGCAATTGCCTTATGAGCTGCAGCTTGGAGGCGAGCTGCCTCCGTCCTCCTCTCGTACTCGTTCACCTCCTCCCTGGTTATAACATATCTCCCTTTTGTCTGAAAATCAAAGGAAGCAGGAGCAGGGAGAGCAATGTGGATGGTGCGCCGTCTGTCAAAGATTAGTCGGTACTGGAGGAACTGATTGTTCCTCTCAACAAACTGGTGACGAACTATAGCATTATAATCTAGATAAGCAGGAGGCAACTCAATATCATCCCCACATATGGGTATACCAAGAAAGTTAGCTACACGAGTTGCATAAATTCCACCAAACAAATCTCCAGTTAAACCATTAAGATGCAACCTACATGCAACAATAGCCCCCAAGTTATATTGTCTATCTCCTAATACAGCACTCTTGAGAACACTAAGATCTGGAACACACATATGGCAAGCCTCATCTTTACCGTTAATGCATCTACCCACAAAGAAAGCAAAATAATGTATGGCAGGAAAATGAATGCTCACTATGGTAGCTTGTGTTATTTGTCTAGATTCCCCCACAGTGATACTAGCAAGAAATTCTTTAAATTCATATTTGCGAGGTTCACTAGCACTACCCCACTGCGGGAGTTTACAAGCAGTATTAAAATCTTCTAAGTCCATGGTATAAGATTTATCATAAAGATCAAATAGGACATTATGAGAGTTGTGCGACGATGTAAATTTAAACCTTCTCACAAATGAATCAGTTAAATAGAGGTATTGCCGGCACTTATCTGACTCAAAGCTCTCAAGATCAGCGTTACGCACATATGCGTCAAATTCTTCCTTGATGCCTGCCTGGACCATGAAATCCTCTGACGGCCATTCACAAGGCTGCACTTGAGCCTCCCTTGGTAGTTCATTGTCCGGCTCACGTCTTGCGGGCCTTGGGCCTTGCTTCCTTAAGGAACCACCTTGGTACATTTTCCTAAACATATTTCTTCCTCTGAAAAATTTCTGAAATTTTTAGTGACTCAAAATAAAAGTGAACCAAACTCAACAAAATTAATAGCAACTACTCCTACAAGTGTCTAGAGGCTATATCATGCATTAAAACTACTTTTGACCACATAAAATTGACATGCAAGCTCAAGAACAGGGTCACCTAAGCAGCAAAAATTTGCAATAAATAAAGCACTAGAACAAAAACTAATTGGACCATTGGAGGAGTCACATACCGAAGAACAATCCCCCAGAGCAGTTTTGTGAATGGAGCTTTGAGCAAGGAGATCGAAAATGGCAGCAAGATGAGCTAGAACACGGGTTTGAGCTGGTGGATGATTTTTTATGGAGGAAGATGAAGTGTGTGGGTGCAAGAATAAGTGGAGGGGACCCACATGGGGTCCACGAAGCAGGGGGCGTGCCCAGGGGGTGGGCGCGCCCTCCACCCTCATGGGCACATGGTGGGTCCACCTGATGTGTTCTCAGTGCCAAAAATTCTTAAATATTCTAGAAAAATTCATATTTCATTTTCAAGGCATTTGGAGAACTTCTATTTTCGGGGCATTTTTATTGCAAGGATAATTCAGAAAACAGACAGAAAATACTATTTTTACTTTATTTAAATTAAATAACATAAAGTAAAGGAGGGTACAGAAGGTTGTGCTTTCTAACTTCATCCATCTCATGCTCATCAAAAGGAATCCACTAACAAGGTTGATCAAGTCTTGTTAACAAACTCATTATGAATCGCATGAAACCTGAGAAATTTCGAACAACACTAGGTTACCTCAATGGGGATATGCACGTCCCCAGCAATAAGAATATCATATTTCTTCTTGACAGTAGGAAGAGGAAATTCAAAACGTCCAATAGTAATTGTTGAAAATTTTCCAATAGAATTGATACTGTGGACTTGAGGTTATTTCCTCGGAAAGTGTACCATATGCTCATTACCATTAACATGAAAAGTGACATTGCCTTTGTTGCAATCAATAACAGCCCTTGCGGTATTCAAAAATGGTCTACCAAGGATAATCGACATACTATCGTCCTCGGGAATATCAAGAATAACAAAGTCTGTTAAAATAGTAACGTTTGCAACTACGAAAGGCACATCCTCACAAATACCGACAGACATAGCAGTTGATATATCAGCCATTTGCAAAGATATTTCAGTAGGTGTCAACTTATTCAAATTAAGTCTACGATATAAAGAGAGAGGCATAACACTAATATCGGCTCCAAGATCACATAAAGCAGTTTTAACATAGTTTCTTTTAATGGAGCATGGTATAGTTGGTACTCCTCGATCTCCAAGTTTCTTTGGTATTCCACCCTTAAAAGTGTAATTAGCAAGCATGGTGGAAATTTCAGCTTCCATTATCTTTCTTTTATTAGTAACAATATCCTTCATGTACTTAGCATAAGGATTCATTTTAAGCATATCAGTCAAACGCATACGCAAAAAGATAGGTCTAATCATTTTAGCAAAGCGCTCAAAATCCTCATCATCCTTTTTCTTGGATGGTTTAGGAGGAAAAGGCATGGGTTTCTGAACCCATGGTTCTATTTCCTTACCGTGCTTCCTAGCAACAAAGTCTCTCTTATCATAAGGTTGATTCTTTGATTGTGGGTTATCAAGATCAACAACGGGTTCAATCTCTACATCATTATCATTGCTAGGTGGAGCATCAACATGAACATCATCATTAACATTATCACTAGGTTCATGTTCATTACCAGATTGTGTTTCAGCATCAGAAATAGAAATATCATTGGGATTCTCAGGTGTGTCAACAACAGGTTCACTAGAAGCATGCAAAGTCATATCATTTTTCTTTTCCTTCTTCTTTGAAGAACTAGGTGCATCAACATTAGTTCTCTGAGAATCTTGCTCAATTCTCTTAGGATGGCCCTCAGGATACAAAGGTTCCCGAGTCATTTTACCCCCTCTAGTCATAACTCTGACAACATTATCATTTTTCTTATTATTTAATTCATTGAGCAAATCATTCTGAGCCTTAAGTACTTGTTCTACTTTAAGTTTAAGTTCACCTTTAACTCTAGACATATAATCACTCAAGTGTTCAAGCATATCAGCATTGCATTTCAATTGTCTACCAACATAAGCATTGAAGTTTTCTTGTTTAACAATAAAATTATCAAACTCATCTAAGCATTGGCTAGCAGACTTATAATGAGTAATATCACCTTCATCAAATCTATAGAGAGAATTTACCTTTACTACCTATGTCGGGTTATCAAGACCATGTATTTCTTCAATAGGTGGTAAATTCTTAAACTCTTCAGCTTTAATACCTTTTTCTTTCATAGATTTGTTTGCCTCTTGCATATCTTCAGGACTGAGAAATAGAATACCCCTTTTCTTCGGAGTTGGCTTAGGAGTTGGTTCAGGAAGTGTCCAATCATTTTCATTACTCAACATATTATTAAATAGCAATTCAGCTTGATCAACAGTTCTTTCCCTGAAAAAACAACCATCACAACTATCCAGGTAGTCTCTGGAAGGATCGGTTAGTCCATTATAAAAGATATCAAGTATTTCATTTTTCTTGAGGGGGTGATCAGGCAAAGCATTAAGTAATTGGAGAAGCCTCCCCCAAGCTTGTGGGAGACTTTCTTCTTCAATTTGCACAAAATTATATACTTCCCTTAAGGCAGCTTGTTTCTTATGAGAGGGGAAATATTTAGCAGAGAAGTAATAAATCAGATCCTGGGGACTACGCACACAACCAGGATCAAGAGAATTAAACCATATTTTAGCATCACCCTTTGATGAGAACGGAAACAACTTAAGGATAAAGTAATAGCGAGTTTTCTCATCATGAGTAAACAGGGTGGCTATATCATTTAATTTAGTAAGATGTGCCACAACACTTTCAGATTCATAGCCATAAAAAGGATCATATTCAACCAAAGTAATTAAATCAGGATCGACAGAGAAACCATAATCCTTATCCGTAATAAAGATAGGTGAAGTAGCAAAAGCAGGGTCATATTTCATTCTAGCATTCAAAGACTTTTCTTTAAGCTTAGCTAATAATTTCTTAAGATCGGATCTATCATTGCAAGCTAAGAAGTCTCTAGAAGTTTCTTCATCCATAACATAACCCTCATGCACAACAGGCAATTCATATCTAGGGGGAGAATCTTCATCATCACTTTCATCAATATTATCAGTTTCAATAATTTCATTCTCGCTAACCCTAGCAAGTTGTTCATCAAGAAATTCACCATTGGCACAATATTATCAAGCATAGAAGTAGTTCCATCATAAGTATCATGGAAAGCAGAAGTGGCATCATCAATAACATGCGACTTATCAGAATGAATAGCAGGTGTAGGTTTCACAAGTTTACTCAAAACAGAAGGTGAATCAAGTGCCGAGCTAGATGGCAGTTCCTTACCTCCCCTCATAGTTGAGGGAAAAATCTTGGTTCTTTTATCTTTCAAGTTCTTCATAGTGATCAGCAGATATAAATCCCAAGTGACTCAAAGAATAGAGCTATGCTCCCCAGCAACGGCGCCAGAAAATAGTCTTGATAACCCACAAGTACAGGGGATCGCAATAGTTTTCGAGGGTAGAGTATTCAACCCAAATTTATTGATTCGATACAAGTGGAGCCAAAGAATATTCTCAAGTATTAGCAGCTGACTTGTCAATTCAACCACACCTGGGAACTTAATATCTACAACAAAGTAATTAGTAGCAAAGTAATATGATAGTAGTGGTAACAGTGGCAAAAGTAACGGTAGCAGTTTTGGTTTTATAGTGATTGTAACAGTAGCAACGGAAAGTAAATGAGCGAAGAACAATATATGAAAAGTTCGTAGGCAATGGATCAGTGATGGATGATTATGTCGGATGCGATTCCTCTTGCAATAGTTATAACATAGGGTGACACAGAACTAGCTCTAGTTCATCAATGTAATGTAGGCATGTATTCCGAATATAATCATACGTGCTTATGGAAAAGAACTTGCATGACATATTTTGTCCTACCCTGCCGTGGCAGCGGGGTCCTATTGGAAACTAAGGGATATTAAGGCCTCCTTTTAGTAGAGTACCGGACCAAAGTATTAACACATAGTGAATACATGAGCTCCTCAAACTACGGTCATCACCGGTAAGTATCCCGATTATTGTCACTTCGGGGTTAACGGATCATAACACATAATATGTGACTATAGACTTGCAAGATAGGATCAAGAACTCATATATATTCATGAAAACATAATAGGTTCAAATCTTAAATCATGGCACTCGGGCCCTAGTGACAAGCATTAAGCATAGCAAAGTCATAGCAACATCAATCTCAGAACATAATGGATACTAGGGATCAAACACTAACAAAACTAACTCGATTACATGATAAATCTCATCCAACCCATCACCGTCCAGCAAGCCTATGATGGAATTACTCACGCACGACGGTGAGCATCATGAAATTGGTGATGGAGGAAGGTTGATGATGACAATGGCGACGGATCCCCTCTCCGGAGCCCCGAACGGACTCCATATCAGCCCTCCCGAGAGAGATTAGGGCTTGGCGGCAGCTCCGTGTCATAAAACAGATGAATCCTTCTCTGCTATTTTTTCTCCCTGAACGTGAATATATGGAGTTGGAGTTGAGGTCAGTGGAGCGTCAGGGGGCCCAAGAGGCAGGGGCGCGCCCCCACCCTCATGGACAGGGTGTGGGCCCCCTAACGTGGAATCTTTCGTCAATATCTTTTATATATTCCAAAAATAATCTCCATTGATTTTCAGGTCATTCCGAGAACTTTTATTTCTGCACAAAAATAACACCATGGCAATTTTGCTAAAAACAATGTCAGTTAGGGTTAGTTCCATTCAAATCATGCAAGTTAGAGTCCAAACCAAGGGCAAACGTGTTTGGAAAAGTAGATACATTGGAGACGTATCACCTTCCCCAAGTTGCTTTCCACTCAAATCATCTTTCCACCAAATCCAATCCTATGAGAGAGAGTTGAGTGTTGGGGAGACTATCATTTGAAGCACAAGAGCAAGGAGTTCATCATCAACACACCATCTATTACCTTTTGGTGAGTGGTGTCTCCTAGATTGGTTAGGTGTCACTTGGGAGCCTCCGTTAAGATTGTGGAGTTGAACCAAGGAGTTTGTACGGACAAGGAGATCGCCTACTTCGTGAAGATCTACCCTAGTGAGGCAAGTCCTTCGTGGGTGATGGCCATGATGGGATAGACAAGGTTGCTTCTTCGTGGACCCTTTGTGGGTGGAGCCCTCTGTGGACTCGCGCAACCGTTACCCATCGTGGGTTGAAGTCTCCATCAACGTGGATGTACGATAGCACCACCTATCGGAACCATGCCAAAAATCTCCGTGTCTACATTGAGTTTTCTCCCTCCAAACTCCTCCCTTTACCTTCATGGGCAATTCTTTACATTCCGCTGCTATACTCTTAGACTTGCATGTGTAGGTTGTTTACTTGACTAGTGCTAAGTTGCTAAAATCTGCCAAGACTTAAAATTGGGAAAAGGCTAGATTTTTATTTGGTCAAGTAGTCTAATCACCCCCCCCTCTAGACATACTTTCGATCCTACACCTCCTCCGCCCGCTCCCGCTCCTCACGTGCCTCCCGCGCGTTCCTCTCCATTGCCTCCTAGAAGTCGGCAAGCGGGTCCATGCGGCAGGGTTCTGCAGAGCCGCCTGCCGCCCCAATCACTGAGGCGGATAGGGCCCGCTCTAGAGAGAGAGGGGCCTTGTTCGTGCCAAACAAGAAGAATTGAGGAAAAGTTTGCGAGAGAAGAAGAAAACCAAATACAAAGCAACAACGGAAGGGCCAAAATACTCATGCAGACACCACCAGGCGTTGCTTCGGGGCCTTTTGGAATTGGGCCGCCTTCACGGCGCCCTCCTGCCTCTTGGGCCGACTGCCATATAACCCGGCGTCAGCTCAATGCTTCAGCGCGGCTGAAGAGCTCGGGCCCACCTTGTCAGCGTCGTGAGAACAACGTGGTTCGTTGTCCTCCTCGTCATCATCCGGCCAATCCTCAAGGCCGCCTGCTGAGGAGCCGCCTACTCCACCATCGCCTGTGGCGTCATCATCTTCCATGGCGGCCGCCCCCAAGTCGGGCTCGTCCATGTCGCTCGCTGCACGGTCCGGCTACTGTTGATAGCCTGGCTCTAGGGCGTCAGAAGCCGACTGGGTCGAGAGGATCCGCAAAAGACGAACACAGACAAATGAAGGAAAAAAGGATTAAAAGACTTACTGTAGGTGGAGGGTGTGCTCGACTATACTGCGGCTTGCCGAACCGCCACTCCTTCTCCGAGAGCTTGCAGTTGGAGAAGTAGTTTACTAGCCGGACGATCTCCACGTCCGGCATCTCCTTGGTGCTCATCCGGCATGGGTCCCGGTGCCTGCTCATACGACAAATGATGTGGGGCCGGTACTGAAGGGGAAGCACTCGGCGCACCATGAAGGCGGTCAGCAGATCCGAGGCCTTGAGGCCCTCTGACTCCGTCATCACCTGAAGCCAGGCGAGAGCGGCGGAGGAGGCGGCCGACAGGGTCTTCAGTCGAAACTGCCAATTGGTGCGAGGCTCAGCCGGTAGGTTGATGTAGTCCTCCGCTGGGTGGACGTTCTTGACGTAGAAGTAGGATCGTTGCCACAGCTTGGCAGACTGCAACAATGAAAGGGCCGGGAAGTAGACCTCGGTTCTCGAGCGCCGCACTACGATGTATGCCCCGCACTGGGCCGCCTCGTTCTTGGCGGCGGTACCCAGCTTGAGGTAGAATAACTCCCCCCAGAGCTCAAGGGTGGGAAGTATGCCGAGGTAGCCTTCACAGAGGGTGACGAAGGCGGCCAGCAGCACCACCATGTTCGGCGTGAGGTGGTGCGGCTGGACTTTGTAGAAGGAAAGAAAAGAATGGAAGAAGTTGCTTGTCGACAGACCGAAGCCGCGGAGAAAGTGTGACCGGAAGACGACGCGTTCGCTGTCCTCCGGTGTCGGTGAGATCTCTGCCTCTGGAGGAACATGCGCCTTCACACGTGCCTCACGAGGCAGCCGACACGTCTGGTGGAGGAAAGTGAGGTGATCTTCATGAATGTTGGAGCCGTCCCAGTCGCCGGCCCGTTCGCGCGCCATGAGCATGGATACAGGACGGAGGCGCGCCGCGGCGGTGAGCGGAGCAAGGAAGATGCGGAGCGAGGGGGCCTGGCGACGGTGGTCTGCTGTTGTGCCTCGGTAGGAGGAAGGGATGCGATGGCAGCAAAGAGAAGAAGAAGAAGAAGAAGAAGAAGAAGAAGAAGAAAGGAAGCAATGGGAGAGGAGGGCGCGTGTGCGTTCTGCCGCATCCTCTTCCCCCTACTTATAGCCCCCTGGCGGCGGAGCCGAGGGGGCACGATGTGGGGGTCGTGGGATTAACTGCGCCCACTCCCCCCACGACCCCGCGTTTACCGCATGATAAATGCGCACATTGACTATGTGCGGAAGTGCAACCACCCGCCTCGACCGCAGCGGATCCATGCGCGTGCCGAGGCCCTGTAGTGGCAGGTCCCAGCCTACAGTGATGTCTCGTCATGCGCGTGGGCTGGCAGGCCGGCCTGGCCTGTTGGTGCCATGTGGCGGGCAAGAACCGGGCGGATGGCCTACCACCCGCTAGGCGTGCCACTCGCCCCCCCCCCCCACCACCACCATGATGTTTCGAATTCACCAGGCGGCCAGCCTGGTCATGGCCGGCTCCTAGCTATCAGTGCCTCCAGAAGACGGACGAAGCAAGTTGACCAGATGACTCAGAGTAGGAAGTGATACGTCCATTTTGCATCATGCTTTTATATCAATATTTATTGCATTATGAGCTGTTATTACACATTATGTCATAATACGTATGCCTATTCTCTCTTATTTTACAAGGTTTACATGAAGAGGGAGAATGTCGGCAGCTGGAATTCTGGGCTGGAAAAGGAGCAAATATTAGAGACCTATTCTGCGCAACTCCAAAAGTCCTGAAACTTCACGGGAGCACATTTTGGATTATATATAAAATACTGGTGAAAGAATTAACCAGAGGGGGCCCACACCCTGGCCACGAGGATGGGGGCGCACCCTACCCCCTGGGCGTGCCCCCTATCTTGTGGGCCCCCTGGCAGGCCTCCGGTGCCCATCTTCTGCTATATGGAGTCCTTCGTCCGAGAAAAAATCATAAGCAAGCTCACGGGACGAAACTCCGCCGCCACGAGGCGGAACCAATCTAGGGCTCCGGCGGAGCTGTTTTGCCAGGGAAACATCCATCCGGGAGGGGGAAATCATCACCATCGATCCTCTCATTAGGAGGGGGTCAATCTCCATCAACATCTTCACCAGCACCATCTCATCTCAAACCCTAGTTCATCTCTAGTATCCAATCTTTGTCTCAAAACCTCAGATTGGTACGTGTGGGTTACTAGTAGTGTTGATTACTCCTTGTAGTTGATGTTAGTTGATTTATTCGGTGGAAGATCATATGTTCAGATCCTTTATGCATATTAATACCCCTCTGATTATGAACATGAATATGATTTGTGAGTAGTTACGTTTGTTCCTGGGGACATGGGAGAAGTATTTCTATAAGTAGTCATGTGAATTTGGTATTCGTTCGATATTTTGATGAGATGTATGTTGTCTCTCCTCTAGTGGTGTCATGTGAACGTCCACTACATGGCACTTCACCATTGTTTGAGCCTAGAGGAAGGCATTGAGAAGTAATAAGTATATGATGGGTTGCTAGAGTGACAGAAGCTTAAACCCTAGTTTATGTGTTGCTTCGTAAGGGGCTGATTTGGATCCATATGTTTCATGCTATGGTTAGGTTTACCTTAATACTTCTTTTGTAGTTGCGGATGCTTGCAAGAGGGGTTAATCATAAGTGGGATTCTTGTCCAAGGAAGGGCAGTACCCAAGCACCGGTCCACCCACATATCAAATTATCAAAGTACCGAACGCGAATCATATGAACGTGATGAAAACTAGCTTGATGATAATTCCCATGTGTCCTCGGGAGCACTTTCCTTTATATAAGAGTTTGTCCAGGCTTGTCCTTTGCTACAAAAAGGATTGAGCCATCTTGCTGCACCTTATTTACTTTAATTACTTGTTACCCGTTGAGGGAGTCCTGGATTAGGGGGTCCTCGGATAGCCGGACTATATACTTTGGCCAGACTGTTGGACTATGAAGATACAAGATTGAAGACTTCGTCCCGTGTCCGGGTGGAACTCTCCTTTGCGTGGAAGGCAAGCTTGGCAATTCGGATATGTAGATCTCCTCCCTTGTAACTGACTCTGTGTAACCCTAGCCCCCTCCGGTGTCTATATAAACCAGAGGGTTTAGTCCGTAGGACAACAACAATCATAATCATAGGCTAGTTTCTAGGGTTTAGCCTCTACGATCTCGTGGTAGATCAACTCTTGTAATACTCATATCATCAAGATCAATCAAGCAGGAAGTAGGGTATTACCTCCATCGAGAGTGCCCGAACCTGGGTAAACATTGTGTCCCCTGCCTCCTGTTACCATCCGCCTTAGACGCACAGTTCAGGACCCCCTACCCGAGATCCGCCGGTTTTGACACCGACATTGGTGCTTTCATTGAGAGTCCCACTGTGTCGTCACCATAAGGCTTGATGGCTCCTTCGATCATCGGCAACGATGCGATCCAGGGTGAGGTTTTTCTCCCCGGACAGATATTCGTATTTGGCGGCTTCGTACCGCGGGCCAACTTGCTTGGCCATCTGGAGCAGATCGAGAGCTACGCCCCTGGCCATCAGGTCAGATTTGGAAGCTTGAACTATACTACCGATATCCGCGGAGACTTGGTCTTCGACGGATTCGAGCCCGTGTCAGGTGCGCCACACAGTCACGACGAGCATGACTTAGCTCTGCCGCCAGACAGTGTTCGGGAGATCACACCTGTGGCTACTCCAGCCCTCAATCCGGAGCAGATCGTGCCGTCCGAGGACGGGTGGATGGACCCCGCCACGGAGGCTGCACACCCAGCGGCGATAGAGTCGAATACTGACTTCACCCCCTATGAGACCTGTGTTGCCGGACCCTTGGATTCGTCCCCGGCCACAGGCTCCGAACCGCCTGCGTCCGTGCCTATCGAATCTGATTGGGCATCCATCATGGAGTTTATCTCCGCAGATATCTTTCAGCACTCGCCCTTGGGCGACGTGCTAAATTCATTGAGGTCTCTCTCCTTGTCAGGAGACCCTTGGCCGAACTATGTTCAGCTTGAGTGGGAAGCGGACGACGAAGAAATTCATTCCCCACCCACCACCCACTTAATAGCCACTGTCGACGACTTAACCGACATGCTTGATTTCGACTCCGAAGACATACAACCACCTCATCATATGATATATATACATGGTGGACACCCACAAAGAAATCGATGGCAATAAGGCAACGAAGGATAATCCCCTCGAGAAGCAATCTAAGGACTGGCGTCATTGGCGCCGCTCTAAGCCCCGCCATAGCAAAAGCAGCGATACCGGCACAAGAAACAATAACGTTGTGGATAGTGCCGAAGACGAAGACAATCCCCTCCAGCCAGGCTTCGAGCAGGAGGATGGGCAAGCTAGCCCTAAGGAACAGGCGGCAGACGGAGAATCAGAGGATGACAATTACATGCCCCTCTCCGATGATGAGGTGAGCCTCGGCGACGAAGAATTTATCGCACCTGAGGATCCTGTCGAGCAGGAGCGCTTCAAGCGCCGGCTTATAGCCACAGCAAAAAGCCTGAAGAAAAAGCAACAACAGCTTCAAGCTGATCAAGATCTGCTAGCGGATAGATGGACCAAGGTACTGGCAGCCGAGGAATACGAACTCGAGTGCCCAAACAAAAGTTACCCAAAGCGCAGGTTGCTACCCCAACTCGGGGAGGAAGCATTAAAGCCTACACTACCAACGTATGATGCGGCTGACCGGCCACCTCGTGGCCGAGACAAAGCGGCATATCAGCCCGAAGTCCAGCCCGCACCCCGTCGCCAGTCAAACAAAAATACCAAGGCCCGGGGTAACACGCAGGACCTGCGAGAAGTATTGGAAAACAAATCAGGACATAAAAGATCGGTCTACGGATCACGGGGGCGCGCCCCAACGCGTGACGGCAACCGTCACGCCAGATATACTAAGAGCAAATCCGGCTGGGCTGAACACAGCAGACAATACTCATATGAACTGCGTCGTGATATAGCCCGGCACAGAGGCGCCGCACACCCCCTATGCTTCACTGATGAAGTAATGGATCATGAATTCCCAAAAGGGTTTAAACCCATGAACATTGAATCATATGACGACACTACAGACCCCGCGGTATGGATAGAGGATTTCTTCCTCCACATTCACATGGCCCGCGGGGATGATCTACACGCCATCAAGTATCTTTCGCTAAAACTCAAGGGGCCGGCTCGGCATTGGCTGAATAGCTTGCCAGCAAACTCCATCGGAAGCTGGGAGAACCTGGCAGACACATTTCTGGACCACTTCTAGGGCACTTATGTGCGGCCACCGGATGCTGATGATTTAAGTCACATAACACAACAGCCCGGAGAGTCGGCCAGGAAATTCTGAACTCGGTTCCTAATTAAAAAGAACCAAATTGTCGACTGTCCGGATGCCGAAGCCCTGGCGGCCTTTAAACATAACATCCGTGACGAGTGGCTTACCCGACATCTCGGCCAAGAGAAGCCAAAATCCATGGCAGCCCTCACGACACTCATGACCCTCTTTTGCGCGGGCGAAAATAGCCGGTTGGCCCGTAGCAACAACACAACAAGCAACCCTGGCACATCAGAAGCCAGAGATAGCAACGACAAACCCTGACGCAACAAACACAAGCGGCGCAAAAATGGTGGAAACACCGAAGATACGACAGTCAATGCCGGATTTAGGGGCTCTAAGTCCAGTCAGCGGAATGGGCCACTCAAAAATGATAATTCGGGTCCGTCCAGTCTGGACCGCATACTCGACCGCCCATGCCAAATTCATGGCACCCCAGGAACACCAGCCAATCATACCAACAGAGAATGCTGGGTCTTCAAACAAGCCGGCAAGTCAGGTGCCAAAAACAAAGATAAGGGGTCTGAAAGCGACGATGACGACGAGGAGCCCAGATCACCGAGTACAGGAGGGCAAAAGAAATTCCCCCCGCGAATCCAAACGGTGAATGTGGTAAACGGCACCTACACTCCCAACCCGGACCAGACGCACACCCTTAGGGATGTCGACTTAACGGAACCAGTCGTCCCACAATACAAACTAGGGCCGATCACCTTCAACCGCACGGATCGTCCGGTTAACACCAATCAGGGCAATCCAATCACACTAGTCCTCGACCCAATAATTGACGGGTTCCACCTCACGCGAGTCCTTATGGACGGAGGGAGCAGTCTAAACCTGCTTTACCAGGACACAGTGCGCAAGATGGGCATCGATCATTCGGTGATCAAGCCCACTAAAACCACCTTCACAGGTATTATACCAGGCATGGAAGCCAGCTGTACAGGCCCCATCGCCCTTGAAGTGGTCTTCGGATCACCAGACAATTACCATGTCGAAGAGTTAATCTTCGACATCTTCCCCTTTCGCAGTGATTATCAGGCACTGCTCGGACGAACCGCGTTCGCTCGATTCAACGCGGTACCACATTATGCCTACCGCAAGCTCAAGATGCCCGGTCCGCATGGGTCATCACGGTTAATGGCAAGGCCGAACTTCCCCTCGGCACCAAGGAGTATACCGCTGCTTTAACAACAGAAGCTACAAGTGGCACCTTCCAACCGAACCTCGACTCGACGACCTGATTCCCGGACACCGCCGAAGAACTTCGAATTACTTCGCGGCAAGATAGCCCGGCTCGTCCAGAGCTCAATTAAACACTCCGGCGAAAGCCAGGACGGGCCACATACCGCGGCTCAACCGCTCGGCGGCACATAAGCATTTCATACATTTTGTTTGCAGGTTCAACTTTGCGCAGACCAGGACTGGCGATATGGAAGCAGCTCGAATGCGCAAGGGAATCCTTAGATATTCCCCGCGATGACCATCTGACTATACTCCGGATCCGCACACAACTTCTTCCCTCTGGTCTCAGCAGGTTCCACAGTCATATTTCTTTTTTATCACATTACGTGTACTCACACGCATCGACGTAAATACTCAGTCGGCCTACTGCTGGCCGATTGGACCCCAGTCGGCCCACTGTAGGTTGATTGGATCCAGTCGGCCCACTGCTGGCCCATTGGCCCAAGTCGGCCCACTGCTGGCGGATTGGCGCCCAGTCTGCTTCCTCTAGGCCGACAGGTGCATGCACCCATTTATCATTGGAATGAATATTTGAAGAATGTTGAATAAGTATTTTAAAAATGTTGATAATGCATATAAAAATGTTAATCAAGCATTTGAAAAAACAATATTGAGCAAGTATTTGAAAAATGTTGAAAAAATATTTGAAACTGTTGAATAGGTATTTGAAAATGTTGAAGAAGTATTTTAAAAAATGTTGATCATGTATAAAAAAATTGTTAATCTAGCATTTGCAAAATTTTTAAATAATTATCTGAAAAAATTCTAAACAAGTATTTGAAAAAATATTGATCATGTATATAAAAATGTTGAACAACTATTTATAAAAATGTTGATCATGTATATAAAAATATTGATCATGTATATTATACACATGTTAAATATTTTCTCAATTATTTTTAAATACTTGTTTAACATTTTCTAAAATACTTGTTCAACATTTTTATATACATGATCAACATTTTTTAAAATACTTCTTTAACATTTTTCAAATAACTATTCAACAATTTTCAAATATTTTTTCAATATTTTTCAAATACTTGTTCAACATTCTTGATTAACATTTTTATATGCATGATCAATTTTTTTTTAAAATACTTCTTCAACATTTTTCAAATACTCATTCAAAAGATAAATGGGTGCATGCATCTGTCGGCCTAGTGGAAGCAAACCGGGCGCCAATCGGCCAGCAGTGGGTCGACTGGGGCCAATCGACCAGCAGTGGGCCGACAGGATCCAATCGGCCTACGGCGGGCCGACTAGGGTCCAATCGGCCAGCAGTAGGCCGACTGGATCCAATCGGCCAGCAGTAGGCTGAGTAGGTATTATTTTTGAAAAATATAATTATGGCGTAATATTTCTGAAATTTAATAAAAAATGTATTATTTAATTTTTTAGCAGTTTTTAAAGTGTTATTTTTTGCCACGCCTTCACGAATGTCATTTTGTACTGAAATTTTGCAAGCATACAAAACAGTCGTCAAAGTTTATCACAAAAATAATTCATGATTTTTTAAAATATTTTTAGTTTTTTCGCTTTTACTGTTCATTTTTAAGAAACAATTTTACTGTTCATAACGAGCGTTTGAGCTCGGGAGCGGAATAGGACTTTCGACTGAAGGCCCACTCGCGTTCCTCGCTGCTGATTGGACGGTTGCTACGGGCCACGAACGAGGCAAAACCGGCGAGCGGCGGCGCAGCGACCGCCGGTCCAGGAGGTGCACGGCAACCCGGCCAAAGGTGGCGCGGCGGCTCCGTTCGCCGGAGCAGCGTGCAGAGAAGAGATCCCGCGCGCTGCTCCGTCGAACGTGGCTTCCTGCGTCGGCGCGATGACGGTTGCGGTGGCGCGGTGGAGAGATGGGGGCGCCGGTGCCGGGCGTCGTTTTAGTGACGAGGAGCGTCCTCGTCCATTTATGCGACACGGCGGCGCCAACATTCCGCCCGTCGTCCAGAGAGACCACGGCGTCGCGGAGTCGGTGCCCTCGCACGGCGGTGGCCGTGCGGGATCCCGGAGGAAGTGAACGACCCGGCATCATTAGGTGACTATCCTGAGCCGACGTTTGGTTGATTTCATTAGTGGTTTGGGAATTTGGGGATTTTGCTAGTGTTATTGTTCTTGAAATCGGGGAATTTTGTCTAGGGTTCGCCAACATGCAGTTTCCCTCTTCTAAATTCTTTTCGGGCCAATGGCGTGCTAATGTTCGAATCATTAACGTTATCTTATTAACAGAAATTAACTAAAAAATGATTATTAATTAGCACCAGCCGTGGCATTTACGGAATAAACGGGATCATCACCTTATTTGGGGCAAATAAACGGGATAATCACCTAACACCATTGACGGCAAAGAAAAACTAAACATGAATCATTAGAACTTACAGAATGTCAATAACGTAAACATGCTTAGTGAAACAATATCAAAACTTAATATTGGATTAATGGTGCTAGTTAAAAAAAATCAAGAGCCCGCAAATTGTGTGCCTTAGCTTTACACGTAGAAGGCGGAGGGTTGAACACAAGAAAGAGCTCTCACCACATCCCGGTGAGAAGCAAGATGAACTCCGCCACAAACGCACACAATACAACCACAACGCAAGAGAGGCTGTTCCTAACTTGACCAAAGTGCCAAACCAAGCCGCGTCTCAACCAACGCTGTTCACCTCCAAAGAGCAACAACTCCAAAAGAAACCATCTGCCTACGCACCAACCACCCTTGATCGCCTAAACGAGTCGGCAGGTGGGTGGGGCGACTCGGATAGCCCCGAGAAAGTCGTCATCTTGGAATCATTCTCGACGGTGTGCATAGCGCCCCAGAAGACCAAGCCAAAACTGCGGCGAGCACCAAAGGAACTCAAAAGGACCTCCAAGCCATGTCTCCAAAACGATGCAACCAACAGAGCAATGATGCCAAGGACGCCGACATTGTCGATCCGGATTCGAATCTAAGCTTTCGTCTGGAGGACAACCACATCAAGTGAGAGAGAGGGAGGTGCCGACACACCACAACGGTGCCTCCAAGGAGGTGAATGGCATCCGTGGGCGCTGTCACCACTGGCATCGGCTGAAGCCATGCAGGACTTTCATCTGTCTTGTCACACACCTACATCCCTGCCCACCGGCATGGCATGGGCGAACACCGCCCAAATTGGTACACTCCGCCGCGGCCACAACACCTCATCGTTGAGCCGCATCGTCACGCTCCACCATCATCAGCGCAGGCAGAACCAAAGCTCCAGACAGTTGCCGCCGCCGAGGTAGCACCACCAAGCGACGCCATAGCAGCCCGAACCACCACTCTGAGTGCACACCGCCTCCGTCAGCACCACCACGCTGAGTATACACCGCCGCCAGCACCGCCACGGTGCCCAGAGGCCGCTGAGACCCGATGAACACCACGCATGTCATGCCGCTATGGCACATGCTCGAGCACCACCCAGATGCAGATCGAGATCGGGGGTCAAGAGCCCCATGCCGCAGCCGCCGCAGAGGCAGCACCACCAGACGGAGTCCTGGCCTTCACCCCCGCAACAGAACCAAGCCGACGCCGGAGCTTTGCCGCACCACACCGCTGGGAGGCCTCACGCCGCCGCTAGAGGAGAGAGAGGGCCGCGCCAGGGAGAGGCCCGCCCACCACCGGCACTGCCTGGGCTTTGTTCGGCAGTGGCTCTCGGCAGCGAGGGAGAGGGGAGGGTGGAGGAGGGCCGGATTGCCGGACAGGGGAGGGGGGGGGGGGTGCTAGTTAATCAAACCACATATACGTAATTAAAACATGAACTTGATTAACGAGGACTTAGCATGATCACCACATCATCTATCGAAAGCCATTAATATTAAACATGGGTGATTAACATCACTGAAAAGCATTAGGCCCACTACTTAGACAACGTACATCAAATATGACCAGTATGGGATAGCCCCTGAATCTGCTGCCGTGAGCCTCCAGGAATGTGGAGTTTGCCGGGGAAGAAGCAGCAGCAGGGTGGCAGACCTGGTAGATGTGCAGGATGCCGCCGGCACTGACCTTCTGGTGGCCGGCGGTGCTAGACGGCCTTCCACCCTCTTTTTAGGATCAGTTGTTAGCCTTAAGGGGTTTTACCCATGCGTTTTCCTTAGATCGAGAGGTACGTGACTTCTTCTTTATGTATGAGGGGCTGATGGGCCAGGGACCAAAACCAATCATTGGTTTTGTGTGCCCTCGATCAAAGCACCAGAGTGGGAAAATGAGTTCCCCTTTTATGTCAATCAACAACAACCTGAGATCAATTCGAATACTTGATTCCATGGATTCCGGATGTCCTTGGGGCAAAGTAGGTGAAGGATTTGAAAAGATGCAGATTAATTGGGCATGATAACCCTGTGCGTATTTTTCTGTTTATTTTGGTCCTAAGTATTATTAGAAGGATTTCCTTTTTGGCTGATACGGTGCTCTGCTAGGTCTCACATGCTTTTGTTTTGGCAAACGTAGTAACAATACAACATGTACTCCTGTGTCCTGCATATGAAAGTGAGAAGAAACTCAGGCATACCATACTGAATTAATACTAATGACCCATGTTCAGCTAATTGGTTTACACTGTTTTGTATTGGCACTGTTTACATATTGGATTTATTATTCCCCGCAAAAATAATTATATAGGCTCTATGATTATCCAGTAAAATAGAGTAGGCCAATCCATAGGCTGAAGTGAAGTAAATTAAGGTATCTATTTGACACATACATTCTTAGAAAAAAGCTAACTATTTACCATAACTAAAGCTTTAAAGCTTAATTTCAACTTTTTTAGTCAAAGGATATAATATGGTTAATGCAACTCTAATAAAAATTCAGTAATTCATTTTGGCCTGGCTGGCATGCTAAAATTTATTAGGTTCTTTGATAATGGTTTATTTATGTTGAAAGTAAAAACTATTGGAAGTAATAATAATCATATGGGCCTAACTAGCGCGCGACCGTTATCGTACGATGACCGTAATCATGGGTTACGTCACCATAAATCTCGTCATGATCTCATCGCGATCTGCAGCTGATGCATTATAATGTGATTGGACCGTGCATACACGCGAATGTCCGTGCTAGATATTTCCTGTAATCATGTCGTATGAATTCTAAAATATGTATTTACAACATAAATAATTTCGAAAGGAAAAACACAGACATTAAGATGTTGTCGGTGCATGTGCGCAGACCATTTTACTAGTTAGACTAACAGTGCTCTGGAATTGTTCCACAGCTGAATCTAACAAAACGGTGGTTTGGAATTGAAAACGACTACCACTAGATATTTTTTTGGTATTTTTCTAAAGCTCTAGAGAACAATAACAGCAGGTTAAAGAAAGGAAACAACTAACAAGAAGATGATTAGATTAATAGGTTTGTCCACACAAACAGGTCTACAAGTATCAAGAAGACAAGACTTGGTAGACCTGCTGACGCAGCAACAGTAAGTACAAGGACAGACAGGAAGAGCAGCAAACACAGATCTCAGGGTCTCAGGCAAATAAACAGGTAGTATGCAGAATACAAGATTCACATGGTAATTGTTTTCCGAATACACAGTTTGCGATATCTTTCCATTGACAGAGTGGTAGAAAGTACATATCCTTCCTCAAACTATGTACACAAGCTGGCGCATTTGAGGAGTGAGCAGAAGAGGGGCGGGGGGAGCTCCAGCCTTGGCCCAGTTGCGAGCTTCCTCACAGATGGTTTGGACAAGCCGTCTGCCCCTTCGAAGATTCACACTAATCTGCGAGTTCACGAGAGTTACAACAAGATCAACAAGGTTAACATGTTCAGGCTAGGGAACTGAACAGATACAGGTTGGCTGCCTAGCCACAGATCCTCTTTTAATCTTGTACTCATTCCATTTCATACCATTTTCCTACAGTACTGGAAATAAAACTGGCTTGACTTGAGCCCCTGCCAGAAGTGGGACTACCCAGGTTTTTCTTACACAAGCTTAAAGTGGAATTAGCAATATATTTATTTGTAATCAAAGTCTGCCAAATCCCCTGTTCATTCTCAAGTTTCCACAAATACATTTACATAACAAAATATATTTGTAATATTCAAATCAACTACACCCAGACCTCCCAACTAGATGTTATTTCTTTATTCCTTCCTCCTTTTACCAAAAATGTCGTTTCCAAATAAATCCATTTTTTTGCTAGAGCCTTTAGGAAGCTCAAATATAGCAATCCTATAGAGAGGTACTCCCTCCGTCCCATAATATAAGAGCGTTTTTTCCACTACACTAGTGTCAAAAACATTATTATATTATGGGACGAAGGGAGTACATCATTACTAAGACTAGCTCTAAGTAGAATCAACCGACCACAATAGGAATGCCCCCCCTGCCCTTTCAAGTATATAATTTATTTTCCATTTTTTCCTCAGATGTGCTCCAATCTCTATTTCACAACCTAACCGAGTTAACTGGAATTCCTAAATGCTTGAAGCAAGAGTTCCTACTGCACAACTAAAAATAGAAGCACAATTCTCCTGATCATCCTTAGCTTTACTAAAACAGTACACCTGACTTGTATGAAAATTAACTTTCAGCCCAGAGAGATACTCAAATACACAAAGAATTGACTTAATATTTCTAGCACTTTTTAGGCTATGTTTAAACATGAAGATAGATGGAGGCAGCCAGCGGGATGGCGTGGAAGAACAGCAGCATACAGCTAGCAACCTACATTGGTATGTTTAATCTGACCATGTTTAGCTTAACTTGATGCAGACCACTAAGTAAACTGTGACTATGTACTTCCATCATCGACGAATAATATTGTGTGGAAAATCAAAAGCATATAGGCCATTAAGTAAACTGGAGGGATCTCTACCTGTATACCTGGACCAATTGCTCTGAAACGGAAGCGAGAACAAGAAACTTAACGATCTCCTTGAAATCATCAGTATTTGAGAACCATCAGCGCTGGAATCCTTGCTTCAAGTCCCCCCCCCCCCCCTCTTCAGCGCCTTAATATCATCAGTATTTTTCTCATGAATGAGGCTGTCGAGTTAGCACTTTGATGGTTTTGAACGCACAAAGTTTTTCTTGGTCCTGGTCGCCGTATGTTTTTTGAGAACCACCCAGCAATGTGTCCTTTGGAAGTCACGAGTGGTTCTCGAGAAAATTGAACTTCTGCTTTTCGCTTCCACAAATCTCTGTTTAGCAACTCCAGGCTGTCATCTATAGATCGCTTTCTTCCAGAAAATGCACGCCTAGCTTCCCAGATAATATTCCGTTGGACAATTTGCTGGTTTGAAACCATAGGCAATCTTCTAGAAGTCAATACAACCTTTTCAATCAAGGTAATACTTCGAGGGATTCCAAAATACAACTGTTGGCTCCGAATGGCTGATCTATGCAGACCTTAATTCAGCTGAGCAACTCTGCCATTCATTGGAAATGATTCAAACTTATATCCTGAATGGATTTTTCTTCGGGGTCTGTAATTGTAAGTTATTGCCTTTTTTTTCAGGTGAAGTTGCTTTTCCCTTCCAACTTCTCTTCTGAGGTGTAGGCTTCCAGATATCATCTGAGGTTAACCAATTATTTGGATCTTCAACGTTTCTGTGACTGAATATGCCTTTGTTAATACCGTCAATATGAAGAATCTTCATGATTTTCAGAATATCTTGAACTGAATCGATAACACCAGGGATCCGTTTCTTTTCTTCCAATTCTGAAGGTACCTTCCCTTGGCTTACTTCTTGCATATAATTCATAGCTACTCCGCTTAGACCGCTCCAATTGGTCAACAGTTGACAAATTGACGGCAGAGCTATTTCTAACCTGCTCATACCCGGATCTATCAGTGACTTCAATAGTGCATCACCAGCTGTTTGTACTTTCGGACCTTCACACAAGTACAGAGTAAAGAGTCCAATTATTTCTGGATCTATTCTGCCATTGCTGCTCACCAGTTCTTTAAGTTTCTTTCTGAGCACATTTGCCCCAATTCTGATTTTGCCCGGAGCGCCTCCACTAATTTTACGGTGATTTCCTTCAAAAGGAAGTTCTTTTCTGTTTGCATGTGGCATATAGATTTTCTCATCTTTATCAGGTTTTAGTTCATATACTTGGTCCCCTATGCAATACCCCCTTAGCCAGCCATGCCTGAGATCGATTATAAAGGTAACACAAGCTTCCCCTAACTGCACAAGCACATGAAAGGTTCCTTTCTCCAAAGTTGTGCAAACCTTTTCCTTGGTTCCGGAGATTGATGTATCAATTTTAATTCCATGGTTGTAACATATGTTCCGAAATAACTGTAAATATTCTGCGTAACTTTCGTGTCCATCTTCATCGGTTCCATCAAAAGAGATCTTGGCAGTGTACTGTGATATGAAATAAGAATATTAGAAAAGCAAATTAGCAGCAGTTGTAAAACAATCTAAATACGTTGCATTATCATGTGCCAATAGTGAAGAACACCAAGGGAATGGAAATATTATTGGCAAATTATATTGCATTATCATGTGCCAACAATGAACACCAGGGAAATGGAAATATTAGTGGCAAATCATCTCAAGAGGCATACAGTTCTATATCTAACTCATATAGGCACTAAATGAAGAATTTAATTCCCCTTTGCCCAACAAGATCAGAGCAAAGGAGTAAATTGAAGAAATGCATTCCAATGTTTTCCTATATTTGTAATTCATAACTTTTCATGTCGAATAAATTGTATTTAGCTAGCCCATGCTGCCTAAGTGTTTTTGAAATTACTTGCCCAAGGTGCCTGGGGACGGACTTATAACTATTGGTAGCTCACATTCAGTAACCACAACCACAACAAGTACCCATGAGTTAGCAGGTCCAATCCAAGGGTAGTTGCAGAATTACCTTTGGGTTGGGAGGGAAGCCGGGCGGGATTTGCTTGTACTGCTGTGGACTAGCCATATTATGAATTTTCCTCTCACCAGATGTGTTCATCTTCATTTTTGCAGGATTTTTGCACTTAGATTTATCATTCAGATGAGTGTGGATTTTATTAATCATAGAAACACCACCAGATTCAGAACTTCCACTTCCACATTCATGAGATCTGTCCATGTCAGATACAGATATCTAGTAGCTTTGCTATTCTAAAAATGATGCAGAAAGATAGATGATAAATTAAGTACCACATGAAGGAGAACTGATCACAAAAGATATTAGAGTTTATTATCTATGTATGTGACCATACAACTCAAAAAGTAATAAGTTTGAATCCACTAGGATTGTTACCGTCTACTATCAGTCAACATTGAAGTCAAATAAATCTGTACATATCCAAGAATATAATAGCTGTTATGACCGGTTTGGTCTATACTAGGAAGAGGCCCACCGGGCATTAGTATTAGGGGCTTGGCCCACAAGTTATCTTAGGCAAGTTATTTTAGGCAAGTTATTTTAGGCAAGTTATCTTAGGCTAAAGTTATAAATACTAGTTGTAAGACACGGTTGAAACCAAGCAATAAAGATATTATCATCTTCTGTTGCCCGGCTCCCTGAGGAGCCGGAACCCTAGCCGCCGCCGCCTCTAAACCCTAGCCGCGACGGCGCCTGTCCGCCGGCGCGCCCGCTCAAGCCCTCGCCCCCCTCCTCCTTGCCCATACAATCTGCGCCGGAGGCCTGGTAGGAACCCTAGTCCTACCAATTTGGTATCCAGAGACACCAGCTCGATCATGTCGCTTCCTCCATCACCGCCGCCGCTGCCAAACACCACCGCCTCGCCCACGCTGCCGCCAGCCCCGTCCGCGTCCATGCCGGCGCTCACATCCGGGACGGCCACCCCGACAGCGCCGACCGCCACCGCGGTAGAGCCGCCCCCCATCCTCTCGCCCGAGGAGGTCTTGGGCACCCTTCGGGAGCTCGTCCAGGCGGTCAAGGGCATCAGCCTCTACCTCGCCGGGAACCAGACCCGCCGCCGAGCGCCGCCACCACCGCCTATGGGCCGCCGCCTCTTCCGTGGGCCGCCCCGACCTTCCAGTCGCTCTACGGAGGGCCGCCCCCGCCGCCGCTGCTGCTGCAGCATTACCCGACCGCGGGGCACCCTTGGGCCGCATGGCCGGCTGCCACCGCACCGCTGGGGGACCCCTCCCAGCAGCTTCTCCAGGCGCCTCCGCCGGCTACTTCGACGCTGGCTGCAGGGCCGCAGCTCCTCCAGGCGCCGCCACCGTCGACTACATCACCACCCGTGCCCAGGCCCACGGGTCGGCCCCTGCACCAGGTGCAGTTTCCGCCATCACCGTCGCCAATTCCTGCGTGGGCGGCCGGCTCGTCTCCGGGCCCGGTGTATACCACGGCGCCGGAGCACCCGACGCACTCCCTCTGGTTTGACCCTCCGGCTCGGCGACCTACACCCCGGAGATCCCCGACCCAGCACACTCGCTGCCGCCGACTGCAGCAACCCCCGGGCACGGCGGTCCGACACCCCCTCGCTTCGCCAAACTGGACTTCACCACCTACGAGGGCACGGAGGACCCGCTCAACTGGCTCAACCAGTGCGAGCAGTTCTTTCGCGGGCAGCGGACGCTCGCTTTGGATCGTACCTGGCTCGCGTCCTATCATCTCCGCGGCGCAGCGCAGACCTGGTACTACGCCCTCGAGCAGGACGAGGGCGGCATGCCACCATGGGAGCGCTTCCGGGAGCTCTGTCTTCTCCGGTTCGGGCCTCCTATCCGCGGGAGTCGCTTGGCGGCCCTCAGCCGTTTACAGTTCACCTCCACGGTTCAGGACTACGCCGACCGCTTCCAGGCCCTGGCATGCCACGCGCCGAGCGTCTCCGGGATTCAACGCGCCGAGTTATTTGTGGGCGGTCTGCCGGACCATATTCGCGTGGACGTCGAGCTCCAGGATCCCCCTGACCTCCAAACGGCCATGTACTACGCCCGAGCTTTCGAGCAGTGGGCCCAGGCACTGCAGCAACAGCCCGAACGGGGCGGCCGCCAGCCCAGTCGACCAGCGCCGACTTCCCCAGCACCGGGCCGGCCTCCTCCAGCCGCGATGACCACGCCCCCGGCCACCACGCGGACTTTCCGCCGGTTGTCACCGACCGAGCAGCAGGAGCGTCGCCGTCAGGGACTCTGCTTCAACTGCGATGAGCCCTACACGCCGACCCATGTCTGCCCCCGCCTCTTTTACTTGGAGACGGTCGACTACACCGAGGCGGACGACTCGACCAATGCGACACCACCACCCGAGGCGGCCGCGGACACGCCTGCGGATCCCACGGCGACGGCGTGCGTCGTCTCCCTCCACGCCCTCGCCGGCATCCGTGGCGAGCGGACCATGCTGCTGCCGGTGACGATCCATGGCGAGCGGCTGGTGGCACTGCTGGATACTGGCTCCACCCATAACTTCTTGCCCGAGGCGACCATGCGTCGGCTAGCCCTTCCGACGACGGGCGGGGAGCGCCTGCGGATCACGGTGGCGAACGGCGATCGCCTCCGGTGTCATGGGCTCGCCCGTGACGTTCCCATCTCCATTGGTGGCGAACACTTCTCCATTACCTGCGCAGGGATCGACCTGGCTGCTTCGACTTCATCCTCGGGGTGGATTTTCTATGGACCCTCGGTCCCATCCTATGGGACTTCGACGCGCTCACAATGACGTTCTGGCGGCTGGGCCACCGCATCCGGTGGGACGGCATTGGGGGCGCCGCGCCGACCGTGCCACATCTCCAGCTGGTCGCCGCGTCCTCGGAGGCTGAGCAACCCCTGCTGGATTCCCTTCTGCAGCAGCACAGCGACCTCTTCGACGAGCCATGGGGTCTTCCGCCCGCCCGGGTGTACGACCATCATATTCACCTCATGCCGGGTACCCCTCACGTGGCGGTTCGGCCCTACCGCTACCCTCAGCTACAGAAGGATGAGTTGGAGCGCCAGTGTGCCCTGATGCTCGCCACGGGCATCATCCGGATCTCCACGTCACCCTTCACCGCCCCGGTGCTGCTCGTCCGCAAGTCGGACGGCACTTGGCGTTTCTGCATCGACTACCGCGCCCTGAACGCGCTCACGCTCAAGGACAAGTTCCCTATACCGGTGGTCGACGAGCTCTTGGATGAGCTTCATGGGGCGCGCTTCTTCACCAAGCTCGATCTCCGGTCGGGCTATCATCAGGTGCATATGCATCCCGACGATATCGCCAAGACGGCGTTTCACACCCACCATGGCCACTTCGAGTTCTTGGTGATGCCCTTCGGCCTCGCCAACGCCCCAGTGACTTTCCAGGCCCTGATGAACGACGTCCTCCGGCCCTACTTACGGCGGTTTGTGCTTGTTTTCTTTGATGACATTCTTATCTACAGCGCCACCTGGGCTGAGCACCTCCAGCACGTCGCCATCGTCTTCAACGAGCTTCGGGCGCACCACCTCCACCTTAAGCGCTCGAAGTGCTCGTTCGGGACACCTACCGTCGCCTACCTCGGCCATGTCATCTCTGCCGACGGGGTGGCTATGGACACCGACAAGGTGGCGGCCGTCTCCGCATGGCCGACACCTCGCTCGCCGCGGGCTCTCCGCGGGTTCCTCGGCCTCGCCGGCTACTACCGGAAATTTATCCGGGAGTTCGGGCTCATCGCGGCGCCCCTCACGCGGTTGCTTCGCCGCGACGCTTTCGCTTGGGACGACGAGGCGACGACGGCGTTCGAGGCCCTCAAGGGGGCCCTCACGACGGGCCCCGTCCTTCAGATGCCCGACTTCGACCGCCCGTTCGTGGTGGACTGTGACGCCTCGGGCGCTGGTTTCGGCGCCGTGCTTCATCAGGGCGATGGACCCCTCGCCTTCTTCAGCCGGCCTTTCGCTCCTCGCCATCTCAAGCTATCGGCATACGAGCAGGAGCTCATTGGCCTTGTGCAGGCCGTTCGTCATTGGCAACCGTACTTGTGGGGACGGTCCTTCCACATTCGCACGGACCACTACAGCCTGAAGTTCTTGCTGGACCAACGGCTATCGACCGTGCCACAGCACCAGTGGATCAGCAAGCTCTTCGGCTTCGAATTCTCCGTCGAGTATCGGCCGGGCCGCCTTAACACCGTGGCCGACGCGCTGTCCCGTCGCGACTCCGACATCGCTCCCTCCGTCGACAAGTCCGCCGGGGCGGTCCTGTGCATCCGCTCCGGGCCGACGTTCAGTCTCTTCGCCGACATCCGCCGCGCAACTGCGACGGCCGACGACGCCGTCCTTCTTCGGCAGCAGCTCACGGCCGGCGACCTGGAGGAGCCGTGGCGCTTCTCTGACGGACTGCTTCTCCATGGGCGCCGGATCTTTGTTCCGGCGCATGATGATCTCTGTCACCAGGTGTTACAGCTCGCCCACTCGGCCGGTCATGAGGGGGTGCAGAAAAACCCTCCATCGTCTTCGCGCCGACTTCTACATCCCTGGCGATCGCGCCCTGGTTCGTGACTGGGTTCGGTCTTGTCAGACATGCCAACGCAACAAGACGGAGACCCTGCGGCCGGCTGGGTTACTTCAGCCCTTAGAGGTGCCGTCTCAGGTCTGGGCGGATATCTCCATGGACTTCATCGAGGGCCTTCCCAAGGTGGGCGGCAAGTCGGTCATCCTCACGGTGGTCGACCGCTTCTCCAAGTACGCCCATTTCATCGCACTCGGCCATCCGTACACGGCGGCGTCCGTGGCCCGGGCCTTCTTCGACGGCATTGTCCGTCTACACGGGTTCCCTACTTCGATCATCAGTGATCGGGACCCTGTATTCACGGGCCATGTCTGGCGCGACCTCTTCAGGATGGCGGGTGTCCAGCTCCGCCAGAGTACGGCGTTCCATCCTCAGACAGACGGTCAGTCCGAGGTGGTTAACAAGGTCATTGCCATGTATTTGCGTTGTGTGACAGGTGATCGGCCTCGCGCTTGGGTGGACTGGCTTTCTTGGGCGGAGTACTACTACAACACCTCCTATCACTCCGCCCTGCGCGCTACGCCATTTGAGGTGGTCTATGGTCGACCACCCCCGCCTATACTACCGGTGGACCCGGAGACGGCTCGGACAGCTGTTGCGGGTGACCTTATCCGCACTCGCAACGAGATGCTTGCTGAGGTCCGTCAGCGCCTCCTTCAGGCCCAGCAGCTGGCCAAGCATTACTACGATGATCATCATCGCGAGGCGGAGTTCGCGGTGGGTGACTGGGTGTGGCTGCGTCTTCTCCACCGCTCTACGCAGTCGCTTGACCCGCGCGCCAAGCGCAAGCTCGGGCCTCGCTACGCCGGGCCCTTCCCTATCTTGGAGCGCATTGGGAAGGTGGCCTATCGTCTTCAGCTTCCAGCCCGCGCTCGCATCCACGACGTCTTCCATGTGGGGCTGCTCAAGCCTTTTCGTGGCGAGCCACCGGCGGCTCCTCTAGCGCTTCCGCCAACCGCCGATGGTCGCATTCTTCCAGAGCCGGCAAAGGTGTTGCAGGCACAGCTCCGTCGTGGCGTCTGGTTCGTCCTCGTTCAGTGGGCGGGCCTTCCGGAGGAGGAGGCTACTTGGGAGCAGCGTGAGGATTTTCGCCAACACTATCCAGACTTTCAGCTCGAGGACGAGCTGTTTGCGCAGGCGGGGAGAGATGTTATGACCGGTTTGGTCTATACTAGGAAGAGGCCCATCGGGCATTAGTATTAGGGGCTTGGCCCACAAGTTATCTTAGGCAAGTTATTTTAGGCAAGTTATCTTAGGCTAAAGTTATAAATACTAGTTGTAAGACACGGTTGAAACCAAGCAATAAAGATATTATCATCTTCTGTTGCCCGGCTCCCTGAGGAGCCGGAACCCTAGCCGCCGCTGCCTCTAAACCCTAGCCGCGACGGCGCCTGTCCGCCGGCGCGCCCTCTCAAGCCCTCGTCCCCCTCCTCCTTGCCCATACAATCTGCGCCGGAGGCCTGGTAGGAACCCTAGTCCTACCAATAGCTGGGTGAAAGATTTCATGTTTACTCAAATAGGAGTTTAACACAAGAAATCACATTTCCAGTCAAAGGATGAGCAGTTCCGCATTTATAGTATATTCAAAGAGTAAACCTTCCAGATAATAATCTTAGGATTGTATATTTTTACCTATCTTCACTTTTTTCACCAGCAGCTCTGTCATCTGAGGATGAAGGCTGCAAAAAAGAAAAAAGTACAATAGTCCTTTAGTTACACTCAAAGCAGCAGGAGAGTGGCTCTAGTAAACATAGAGAAAGATAAGAGGGGGAAAGTGTGCATATAATAGGTTACAGTAATGTTCTGGATCGTCCATGTGACTTGAAAAGGCCATTCCTATTAGATATGAAGAAAATAGTGCAGTATACATGTGGGAGCAGCAGACGTTATAGAGTTCAACTAAGTTACCTACTTATGATACTTCTTCAACGTTCAATCAATCGATGGAATTTAAAGAATCTTAGCAAATGGATCACACAAGATATTGATTCTTGCTGAAATTTTACTGTTGGGTCTTCTAACTATCTTGATATCAGTGAAGTAGATAGGAAAACATATGCGACAGATAGGACCTTATGAAAACTTGCAAATATCTACGGCCAACTCAGATATGATGTATCATAGTTTAAACCCTCTATCAGTGAAATAACCACAAAGAAATGAACACATGCAAATAAAATAAACCGAAGGTAGCATCAGCACCGAACTGGATTATAGACTCTGCTTTCACGGTGTAATCTAACCATTAATTAATTTTTTTGAAACTGTCTTGCAAATATATGCAATGGTGATTAAGGTGTAACATTTTCAAACAGTGCTGCAATCTACAACTCCGCACAGAAGAGTCTACATGTAAGTCAGTACAACATCGGTTAAGTGGTGGTTGTTTTCTCCGAAAAGAAGATTTCGTAAAATTGCTTAGCAATGCAGTGATTTTCAACAAAAAGGATCCATGCAAGATTTCACAGAAATTTATCTCCGAAATGCCTCAGATTGCACACATGCATAGGAAATTATGAGTAATGCTACACCTACATAAGAGATCTTTCGTGACCTATGTAATGGATTAAGTGGTATCTTTTGATAAATCAGGGAAGTGAGATTTATTGGTTAGGGGTGGAAAGTCATGAAGCTCTTGGTAGCCCCTTCCTAGGTCTAGCATTTTCGGGAAATTATAGGCTGGTTGTTCAGATTGCACAATGACTGAACACATACATAGGAAATAATAGGCAAGTTGTTGAAAGACCACATGAACAGATGCAAGTGTCTCTTACCCCTATGATTGCACTCAAGATAGACAATTCTTTATCAGCATTGCTCTTGTTGCAAACATTAAGACTTTGTTGAGAATTGGAGGTGCTTGCCATTTCCTTGACAGATTGGCCAGAAGTTCCTGTTATGAAATTATAAGAAGTATTAGTGACATAACAGAGCATATTTTATAATTGTAAAACTGAGAGCATGCAATAACATATTTGTTAGTTCAAACAAGTATTTTCCAAGAGGTTAGACTGAATGGAAGTTTTCCTTTGGAATTGAGTGCAAAGTGGCCTATAGGAAAAGAGGACATCCTAATTCCAAGGATGCAAATCCTACATACCAGATAAGCTCTAATAGAATATTACTCCGTAAAAAACCTCTGAATCAAGGAGGCATAAAACTACTTAGAAATTCCTCTTAATCAAGGAGGCATAAAACAAGCAGTCTAGGGCAGTGCCAGGTTTAGATCGTTGAGACATAACTTAATTATTTGCTATGACAGCAGAAGAATAGAAGCTCCTGGAAAAGTCAATGTGACATGAGTTAACACGAATTCATTGGGCAGCAGGAATTTTACCGCATATAATATCAATGTTGGCATCAGCAAATCCGATACGCCTACTACCAGGATGATTTAGATAAAAAGGAATCTGTTTCTTCAATTCTATCTGCAAAGGTGGTTATCAGTTAGCACACGATTTGAGCAGTTGAGCGAAGAAATGAGCATATATAACTCTAAGAACTAATCACTGCAGATGTTAAACAGACCCATTGGTATGATCTCGCAAGGGGAAGAATGATTTCACGATAGTCCACAACAGTAACTTCGAGAAACTTAAGCCACAATTCCTCTATTCCAGAACAGCGCTCCTGAAACTGCAATGAACAAGCAAGCCAATCATTAGTCTGATAAACATCAATATCAGCAGAACAGTGAACTAAGGAAGAATGCTAAATTGAAACCATGCCATATGTAGAAGTGATAGACCTCAGTGCTAAGTGTATCTTGAGGCAACATCATCAGCTTCTCCCTGATGATCTCAAGGATCTCAGATCCTTCTCTGCATTTCCTTTGTCGCATTTCAGCGAAGGGCTCTGCCTGTATTCCAACAGATGGTGAAAGCAGCAAGGATTCAAACATATTATGCACCCTTGGTAAAAGGAAGGTGTCAGGCTGGTGGCTGAACGTTATATCATCTACCAAGTGATCACCCTGTGATGCATTTTCACAATATTCTGGATCTATAACTGACTGCAGATTCCCCCAGAGCTCATCTCGGTGCTTGCTGCACATGTGTTGCCAGAGCGAACTGGTGTTCAGGAACTTCTTGCCATGGCAACGGGAATTGAGGCAAATCCGGAAACTCCATGACTCTTGATTCTTGAGAAACCGCCTTGCATCAGATATGGTCTTTGCTGCCGACTTGTCGATTCCATCATAGTGCGCATGCAGCGTGTCAACCGTCACAGATACGACGTGCTGGCCCTGCAATGCATTCTTCATAGAGGACCAGTATAGTGCAGCCACAACTATGATCTGCTTGAGCAAGACACGGAGCTGCTTCTTGACATAAGATACTCTGGCATCAGAATCTGCCCCAAGAGCAGCCATGGGAGGTATACCATCCCAATTGGGGTCATTCGGCGTCTCGATGCGAAGTGCCCGGCGGCACTCTTCCTCCGCAGCATCAAAGTCATCCAGGAGGAACAAGAGCTTGGCGTGGAACAAGGCAACCATGAGCGAGCGGTCGAAGTTTTCTGCCGCTTGAGACACGATGGTGAGTGCGCGCCGCAGAAGCTGCTTCTTGTCCATTGCCGGATCGAGGGCACGGACTGGTGCCAACTCGATGTACGCGCGGAGTAGCTGGGCGCGCGGCGAGTAGGGGTAGGTCTCGGCGAGAAGCTTTGCACGGTCTCGCGCTTCACCGGCGGCGGGCCCGCCGAGATTGCTGGCCTCCAGCAACTTGGCGGCTTCCAATGGCAGAACCCTTTGGTTGATTCTTTCCGCGAAGCGCTTCATGGCGAGGCTGGCGCTCTTCACGGCGTCGCGCCTTCTCCCCTTCCTGCTTGAGACCCCGCTCATGTCGTACACCACGTTGTACAGCGCCGGGTCGGCTTGGTCGTTTTTCTCGATCGTCTTGAGCATGCGGAGAAACTCCTTCTGGGCGTCCTCGTAGCGACGGCAGTCAGCGAGCGCCTCGGCGTGGCCAACATTGGTGATGATGCAGTCGGGCGCGAGCCGCGCAGCGGCGGAGAAGGCGTCGAGGGCCGCGTGGCGGTGGTACTCCTCCAGCGCGGACACGTCGTCGTCGTCGTCGCCGCCGCCGCCGCCGGGGGCGCCCCTGTCGTTCCGCGCCACGAGGGCGGCGTGGCGGTGGAGGAAGCCGACGAGGTTGAGGGCGAGCGCGGAGCTCGGGTGCGCGGCGCCGAGCGCCATGGCGCGGGCCAGCGCATGCTCGCGCTGGCCGTCGGAGTGGAGGTTTAGAACCTCCCGTGCCTGGGTACGGATGGACGCGGCCTCGCCGTTAGCCATCAGCAGGCGCTCGAAGAAGTCCCGCCCCCACTGGCCGAATCGCCGCCGGCGAGGAATGCGGGAGGGGCGCAGAGCGGGAGCGTGGCAGAGGGCTTGAGACCTACGTTTGAGCGTTGGGGGAGGGCGAGTTGCGGGCGGAAACGGGAGGGGAGGGGGAATGTGGGATCGACGAGGTGGTGGTTTTGAGTCGGTGAGGCGTGAAAGGGGAGGATGAGGAGGAGCTACTTATATTCAGCCTGGGGAGAAAGAGGGTGGAGAGGGTGCTGGCCTTGGAAGACCAAACCACGAAGAATGCGGGGGGCGGGCAGTCAGCTTGCCCTATACGCAAGTCCAACACTATTTTTTTTTAACTTACGCAAGTCCAACAGTTTGTTACAACACTCTGCCATTCCATTAGAGTTCAAATCCTGGTGTTCGCATTTATTTTTGGATTTATTTCAGAATTTTTAGCGATGCGCATTCAGTGGGAGAAGACGTTCCCGTCGACGACAAGGCGCCTACGGTGACTTCGTAAATAAGATGATATGCCGGCTCAGTCTTTCAGAGGTGCTCATACGGGTAAGATGTACGTGTATGCGTTCATTGGGGTGAGTGTATGCGTGTGTATATGAACGCTTGTGTCTGTACTGATGTTTAAAAAAAAGCATTCGGTCATTCCAGGAAAATGTGTCACGCATCAGCCATCAGGCTTAGTCTCTGACCTCGTCAGGTTGGATTTAGCCATGGATCTCAACATCCTGCCCCTTTCCCTTTGTGACATGGTTTGGAAATTGGTAGCAATTTCTCAACAACAACAAAAAGAAGGAAAACGGTACAGTGGCATGTTTTCGACCAAGTTCAAAGTTCAAACTCATCAAGCCTTGGAAGACCAAACCACGAAGAATGCTGGGGGAGGGAGGGGGGGAGTCAGCTTGCCCTATACGCAAGTCCAACAGTTTTTTTAACTTACGCAAGTCCAACAGTTTGTTAGAGCACTCGACCATTCCAGGAAAATGTGTCACGCATCGGCCATCAGGCTTAGTCTCTGACCTCGTCAGGTTCGATTTAGCCATGGGTCTCAACATCCCGCCCCTTGCCCCTTGTGACGTAATTTGGAAATTGGTAGCGATTTCTCAACAACAACAAAAAGAAGGAAAACGGTACAGTGGCATGTTTTCGACCGAGTTCAAAGTTCAAACTCATCAGGATTTGGGTTGTTTGCTTTTGTTCCCTAGCGAGATAGTACTACTTGGTTTTTTAGAGAAAGTCTTCATGATGCACTTTTTTATCAAAGATACATCGTTTATTACATCAGAAACAATAAAACTATTGTAGGGTATCATCCCATGAGACAACATAGTTTGAAATACGAGCATGCCTAGCCAAGTTGTGCCACATAATTTGCTTCCCGGTTGCAGTGTTGCAATGAAATATCATCAATCCTATGATAGTTGAAAACAATCTACAAGTATAGCCAAACCTGGATTGTGTCATTGAAAGCTTGAACAAGTTATAAGGAATCTAACTCTACAATGACCGGGGTACACTCCAAGTCTTCAATGAGGTTTACGGCATGTTGTAGTGCTTTAGTTTATGGTGTTGCTACATCTAACAGGTGGTGAAGAGGTTAACATGCACCAGCTACGGCCTCACCCTTATCATTTTGAATAACCGCTCTTGCACCTCCTCCGCCATCATTCTTACGAGCAACATCTACATTCACCTTGTATACATCCTTTGGTGGTTTTATCCAAGTGATTATTTCTTGTTTGGTCCTTGAATGTGTGCTCCAAAATTGCTTGCTAGAGCTTCAATCACAAAAGATGTGCGAGGTGGCGGGGCTACAGATTCCCCCTTAACACACTTCTGCCACTACCACCATACGTATCATGCCCCAACTACGATCAGCTACTTAAGACCAACATGACCAAGAATTGGTGATTTGTTACTAGTCCGACGTAGCAGCTCTTCTATCACAACGGAGCCAGATTTGTCTATATGTTATGCTTCTGCAATAACTTCTAGAAGACCCACAACAGTCGAGACTTGCTTCGCTCGTGCACAAGTAAACATCAAGTGTACGTAGAATGTCCTCTGGGTCCATTGAACATATTGGGCATTGTGGAGAAGTAGGGATGTGCTTGTTAGTAAGCACTGATAATCCCTGTACTATCCCTTGGAGAGCCTTCCATGCAAAAAAAAATCACTTCACTAGGCACCCGCAACTTACAAAGAATTTCCAAACTGGATTCCGCGATGATGTATCTTCACCATTAGTACGGGTAAGTCTATGCCGGTGAGAATAATCCCATTCAACATAATATGCTAACTTAACTGAGAAGGTGTAAGATTTTGTGTAGTGCCATGTCACAAAGTCTTCGTCCATATGCTCACTAAGGGGTATCCGAAGAATCATGTCAACATCTATAGCGTAAAAAATATCTTGTAGTAAGTCCTCATCAATAGTATTGCTTGTTAATCGACCTATGCGGTATTGTCACGTCCTTGCCGTAGACGACGCCGATTGAATGGGAACAAATCTTCAGACGACACGAGGAAGGAGAGAGCAAGGAGAGAGGCTTAGGGCATCTCCAAAGCTGACACACAAATTACCCTCTGGATCTAGCTGTCCAGACGCAGTTTGTCATTCAACACGATGCCGCATCCAGAGACGTAGCTGCCATTGTAAGATCCGGTTCTTGGAATGTTTAAGAAAAAGTTTCTCAAAATCAGGGCGAGAAAATTTCGTTTGTTTTATTTGTTAACAAAGTTTAAATTGGACTTTTATAATTTGAGGACTTGATTTGAACTAATGCGAACCTAAATTTTCGAGTTTACTTCTTTTCTTTTAGTCGAGCTTTATTTTTTCATCTTCAGCATATTATAATATGCATCTTAAATTTTTTTGGGTTTCTGAAATTCGTTTTATTGTTCAAGCTTATTTTTCTTCTCTAGATGTTCCTCAAAAGAAAATCATTTTTTTGTCTTCCTCTCAATCTCAGGGTCAAACTCCATTGGCCCAACGTCTATCTTTCTCTTTTTCTCCGTCCGAGTGGGCCAAGCCCATCTTTTTCTCTCTCTTCCCATTTGGGCTTGACCGAACTGGCCATCTCTCTCAAGCAAATGAGCGCTTCTTCTGATTCTCCTTCGTCTGTATGTTTCCACAAAAGAAAACCTACAGGCACATGTACATGACATGAATGAAACACTACTTACATGCATGAATTTGCCCCTCCTTAATTCCCATAATTCTGGACTGTTTCCAAATCAGAAGATAAGTAGACTTGGCCTAGTATCAAGGAGCGAGCGCGTTCTCACAAACATAAACAAAAAGACCTACATGAGAGAAACAGCCCCTCCTCTAATTCTCTTAACTCTCCACCTTTTCCAAATCCGTGAATACATAGAGGTTCCTCTCGATCTCCTATGTCATTCCTCATGCCTTCTTCCTTCCTTGTTTTCCAATGAACTCTCTCCAAAGTGTTGCTGCTTCATGCCCTTGCCCGATTCCGATGAAGCAGGCCATCTCCATTGGAACCCAAAGGTTCTCTTCCATGCCGTGAATCCATTCAGAGAAGCAGTAAATTGTTCCGTCGACCACACGCGAACAATTTTACATGTTCGTCCACACTGTTCGTCAAGTTTATTGCATCAATTCCGCGCCCTCGGTGAGTCTCTGTCCAAATCCTTTAGCGCATGCACACAACCGTGTTCAACCGACATCATAATTCGGCCTATTTCTCTAGTTGTTTATGTGCATCCAAAATCAGCGGCCGTCCGATGGCATCGATTTGCCTCTCTATTTTCTGTCCATTAAGATGTTGCTTTCAACATATGAAATGTTCTTTATGGCTGTAGAAACTCCGTCGTGGGGTTAAATTACTTGTTCGGCCAATCGATTTTTCGTATAGATCTTCTTAGTCATTCTTGTTAATTAAAACAATAGATATTAATATATATGTTTCTATGATATCTTGTTGATAATTTCGTGCATTTCATAGAAGTATGATACACGTCTATACTAGTTATTGTGAAGTATTACCGTGTGTAGGGGTTGAAGATTATTACTTTCCATCAAGTAGGATTTGATTTGTGATAAGTTTATTCGGAACAAGTGCATATGTGAATGTCCGTTGTAGTGTAAATCATGCAAAGTGGCATAAATTTTAGTTTCCCCATGTCTATAGCATGCCTAGGAATATGTTTTAATTGTTGTTATTGATGGAAAACATTGCATGGAAAACAAAAACTTTCTACGCACTATCCATGGAGATGCATAGCTACGAGAGGGGGAGAACATCTACATACCCTTGTAGATCACTAAGCGGAAGCATTCCGATCAAGCATCGAATGTACAGCACCTCCGCATTCCACACACATTCAGCTTGATGGCGTTCCCTATGCCTCAGCCTTAGGCTTTATAATGTATGACATGCTGTTACCAGACCTGATGTGTGCCTTACCGTAAGTCTGCACGTAGGTACCAGAGTGATCCTGGAGTAGATCACCGAACATCAGTCAAAAATATTCTTAAGTACATAAAGAGGACTAAGGAAATGTTTCTTGTTTATGGAGGTGACGAAGAGCTCGCAGTAAAGGGTTACAACGATGCAAGCTCCGACACCGATTCGAATGACTCAAAGTCTCAAACCTGTCACGTATTTATTCTGAATGTTGGAGCAGTCATTTGGAGATGTCCAAATAGAGCGTCGTAACGGGATCAACATGTGAAGAGGAATATATAGTTGCTTCAAAAGCAACGGAGGAAGGAGTCTAGATGAAGGAATTTAGATGAAGGAGTTCATGTCCAATCTAGGAGTGGTACCTAGTGCATCAGATCATATGACTCTCTATTGTGACAACATTGGCACCATTGCCATTGCCAAGAAGCCAAGGTTTCACAAGAAGACAAAGCACATCAAACGTCACTTCAACTCCATTCATAATTACATTAAGGATGGAGACATAGAACTTTGCAAAGTACATACCAATCTTAATGTGGCAGACTCGTTGACTAAACCTCTTCCACGGGCAAAACATGATCAACACCAGAACTCCGTGGGTGTTAGATTCCTAACTATGTAAACTAGATTATTGACTCTATTGCAAGTGAGAGACTGCCTTGGAGGCAATAATAAATATGTTATCATCATATTTCCCGTTCATGCTAAATGTTTATTATCCATGCTAGAATTGTACTGACCAAAAATCTAAATACATGTGTGGATGCATAGACAACACCACGTCCCTAGTGGGCCTCTACTAAACTAGTTCGTTGATCAAATATGTTTAAAATTTGCTAACCATAGACATGAGTTGTCATTTGCTAACGGGATCACATCATTAGGAGAATTATATGATGGACAAACCCAACTGTAAGCTTAGCATCTGACCGTATCACTTAGCTTATTTGCTACAACTTTCATCATGTTGAGTGTCTGTTCCTTAGACCACAAGATCATACTACTCCAGAATGCCGAGAATGCTTTGTGGGTTATCAAACGTCACTTCGTAACTGAGTGATCATAAAGGTGCTCTACAGGTATTTGGGAAAGTGTTTGTTGGGTTGCATAGATCAAGACTGGGATTTGTCGCTCCGTGTGACAAAGAGATATCTTTGGGCCCTCATGGTAATACAACATCACAAAAAGCTTCATGTCACTAATAAGTTTAGTCACGGGGATCTTGTATTATGGAACGAGTAAAGAGACTTGACGGTAACTATACTAAACTAGGTATGGAGGTACCGACGATCGAATCTCGGGCAAGCAACATATCGCCGGACAAAGGGAATTATATATGGGATTAACTGAATCCTCGACATCGTGGTTCAATCGATAAAGATCTTCATCGAATATGTGAGAATCAATATGTGCATTCAGGTCCAGCTATTGATTATTGATCAAAGAGGAGTCTTGATCACGTCTTCATGTTCCCGGACCCGTAGGGTCACACACTTAACGTTCGGTAGCGCTAGGGTAGTATTGAGATATTAGTATGGTGAAGTTCGAAGGTTGTTTGGAGTCCCAGATGGGATCTGGGACATCATGAGGAGATCGTCAATGGTCCAGAGGTAAAGATCCATATATGTGGAGTTATATTTTGAGCATCAGAATAGTTTGGGGGCATGCCGATAGTGTACCTTAGGCACTGAAGGGTTTTGGGGGTCCACCTGCCCCGAGGGGCACATAGGCTATAGGGGGTGCCTTGGCCCGTATGGGCCAGGCACACTAGCCCCCACCAGGCCCATGCGCCAAGGGGGGCAAGCCCTAGGGGTGGGAGGTGCCCCACCTGACTTGGTGGGCAAGCCACCCCCTCCCTTGGCGGACGGGCTAGGGTCGCCGCCCCCTCCCCCTCACCCTATATAAGGTGGAGGCACAGGAGGGCAGCCACACCCTTCCACACATTCCCCGTCTCCCTCCCGTTACTCGTCCTCCACGTTCCGCGTAGTGCTTGGCGAAGCCCTGCCGACGTTCCGCTCCCACCATCATGTAACTGTTGGGGAACGTTGCAGAAAACAAAAATTTTCCTACTCGTTTCACCAAGATCTATCTAGGAGTTCATCTAGCAACGAGTCATCAGATGCATCTACATACCTTTGTAGATCGCGTGCGGAAGCGTTCAAAGAACGGTGATGATGTAGTCGTACACGACGTGATCCAAATCACCGATGACCAAGCGCCGAACGTACGGCACCTCCGCGTTCAACACACGTACGGGACGGGAAACGTCTCCTCCTTCTTGATCCAGCAAAGGGGAAAGGAGAGGTTGATGAAGATCCAGCAGCACGACGGCGTGGTGATGGATGCAGGGCGTCACAGTAGCAGGGCTTCGCCTATACTACGAGAGAGAGACGTAACGGGAGAGAGGGAGGCGCCAAAGCTCAGGTATGAAGTCCCTCCTCTCCCTCACTATATATAGGGGTGCCAAGGGGGGGGCGCCGGCCCTAGTAGATGGCATCTACTAGGGGGGCGGCGGCCTAGGGTGGGGGGCTTGCCCCCCAAGGCAAGGGGGCGCCCCCTCTAGGGTTTCCCCTCAACCCTAGCCGCATGGGCCCTAGGGGGGTGGCGCCCCAGCCCACTATGGGCTGGGTTCCCTCCCACTTCAGCCCATGGGGCCCCCCGGGATAGGTGGCCCCACCCGGTGGACCCCCGGGACCCTTCCGGTGGTCCCGGTACAATACTGGTGACCCCGAAACTTGTCCCATGGCCGAAACAACACTTCCTATATATAATTCTTTACCTCCGGACCATTCCGGAACTCCTCGTGACGTTCGGGATCTCATCCGGGACTCCGAACAATATTCGGGTTACTGCATATACATATCTTCACAACCCTAGCATCACCGAACCTTAAGTGTGTAGACCCTACGGGTTCGGGAGACAAGCAGACATGACCGAGACAACTCTCCGGCCAATAACCAACAGCGGGATCTGGATACCCATGTTGGCTCCCACATGCTCCACGATGATCTCATCGGATGAACCACGATGTCGAGGATTCAATCAACCCCGTATGCAATTCCCTTTGTCAATCGATATGTTACTTGCCCGAGATTCGATCGCCGGTATCCCAATACCTCGTTCAATCTCGTTACCGGCAAGTCACTTTACTCGTACCGTAATGCATGATCCCGTGACCAGACACTTGATCACTTTGAGCTCATTATGATGATGCATTACCGAGTGGGCCCAGTGATACCTCTCCGTCATACGGAGTGACAAATCCCAGTCTTGATCTATGTCAACCCAACAGACACTTTCAGAGATACCCGTAGTCTACCTTTATAGTCACCCAGTTACGTTGTGACGTTTGGTATACCCAAAGCACTCCTACGGTATCCAGGAGTTACACGATCTCATGGTCTAAGGAAAAGATACTTGACATTGGAAAACTCTAGCAAACGAACTATACGATCTTGTGCTATGTTTAGGATTGGGTCTTGTCCATCACATCATTCTCCTAATGATGTGATCTCGTTATCAATGACATCCAATGTCCATAGTCAGGAAACCATGACTATCTATTGATCAACGAGCTAGTCAACTAGAGGCTTACTAGGGACATGTTGGTGTCTGTTATTCACACATGTATTACAATTTCCGGATAACACAATTATAGCATGAATAAAGACAATTATCATGAACAAGGAAATATAATAATAATGCTTTTATTATTGCCTCTAGGGCATATTTCCAACAGTCTCCCACTTGCACTAGAGTCAATAATCTAGTTACATTGTGATGAATCGAACACCCATGGAATTCTGGTGTTGATCATGTTTTGCCCTAGGGAGAGGTTTAGTCAACGGATCTGCCACATTCAGGTCCGTATGTACTTTACAAATCTCTATGTCTCCATCTTGAACATTTTCACGTATGGAGTTGAAGCGACGCTTGATGTGCCTTGTCTTCTTGTGAAACCTGGGCTCCTTGGCAAGAGCAATAGCTCCAGTGTTGTCACAGAAGAGCTTGATCGGCCCCGACGCATTGGGTATGACTTCTAGGTCGGTGATGAACTCCTTCACCCATATTGCTTCATGTGCTGCCTCCGAGGCTGCCATGTATTCCGCTTCACATGTAGATCCCGCCACGACGCTTTGCTTGCAACTGCACCAGCTTACTGCCCCACCATTCAAAATATACACGTATCCGGTTTGTGACTTAGAGTCATCCAGATCTGTGTCGAAGCTAGCATCGACGTAACCCTTTACGACGAGCTCTTCGTCACCTCCATAAATGAGAAACATTTCCTTAGTCCTTTTCAGGTACTTCAGGATATTCTTGACCGCTGTCCAGTGTTCCTTGCCGGGATTACTTTGGTACCTTCCTACCAAACTTACGGCAAGGTTTACATCAGGTCTGGTACACAGCATGTCATACATAATAGAACCTATGGCTGATGCATAGGGGATGACGCTCATCTCTTCTATATCTTCTGCCGTGGTCGGACATTGAGCTGAGCTCAATTTCATACCTTGTAACACAGGCAAGAACCCCTTCTTAGACTGCATATTGAACTTCTTCAATATCTTATCAAGGTATGTGCTTTGTGAAAGACCTATGAGGCGTCTCGATCTATCCCTATAGATTTTGATGCCTAATATATAAGCAGCTTCTCCAAGGTCCTTCATTAAAAAACTCTTATTCAAGTAGGCCTTGATGCTGTCCAAGAGTTCTATATCATTTCCCATCAACAGTATGTCATCTACATATAATATGAGAAATGCTACAGAGCTCCCACTCACTTTCTTGTAAACACAGGCTTCTCCATAAGTCTGCGTAAACCCAAAACGCTTTGATCATCTCATCAAAGCGAATGTTCCAACTCCGAGATGCTTGCACCAGCCCATAAATCGAGCGTTGGAGCTTGCACACCTTGTCAGCATTCTTAGGATCGACAAAACCTTCTGGCTGCATCATATACAATCCTTCCTTAAGGAAACCATTAAGGAATGCCGTTTTGACGTCCATTTGCCAAATTTCATAATCATAAAATGCGGCAATTGCTAACATGATTCGGACGGACTTCAGCTTCGCTACCGGTGAGAAAGTCTCATCGTAGTCAACCCCTTGAACTTGTCGATAACCCTTAGTGACAAGTCGAGCTTTATAGATGGTCACATTACCATCCGCGTCTGTCTTCTTCTTAAAGATCCATTTATTTTCTATGGCTCGCCGTTCAACGGGCAAGTCAGTCAAAGTCCATACTTCATTTTCATACATGGATCCTATCTCGGATTTCATGGCTTCTAGCCATTTGTCGGAATCCGGGCCCGCCATCGCTTCTTTATAGTTCGAAGGTTCACCGTTGTCTAACAACATGATTTCCAAGACAGGGTTGACGTACCACTCTGGTGCGGAACGTGTCCTTGTGGACCTTCGAATTTCAGTAGGAGCTTGATCAGAAGTATCTTGATCATTATCATTAACTTCCTCTCTAGTCGGTGCAGGCACCTCAGGAACATTTTCTTGAGTTGCGCCATTTTCCGGTTCAAGAGGTAATACTTCATCAAGCTCTACTTTCCTCCCACTTACTTCTTTCGAGAGAAACTCTTTCTCTAGAAAGGACCCATTCTTGGCAACAAAGATCTTGCCTTCGAATCTGAGGTAGAAGGTGTACCCAATAGTTTCTTTTGGGTATCCTATGAAGACGCATTTTTCCGACTTGGGTTCGAGCTTTTCAGGTTGAAGTTTCTTGACATAAGCATCGCATCCCCAAACTTTTAGAAACGACAGCTTAGGTTTCTTACCAAACCATAATTCATACGGTGTCGTCTCAACGGATTTCGACGGAGCCCTATTTAAAGTGAATACGGCAGTCTCTAAAGCATAGCCCCAAAACGATAGCGGTAAATCGGTAAGAGACATCATAGATCGCAGCATATCTAATAGAGTGCGATTACGACGTTCGGACACACCATTACGCTGAGGTGTTCCAGGCGGCGTCAGTTGTGAAACTATTCCACATTTTCTTAAGTGTGTGCCAAACTCGTGACTCAAGTATTCTCCTCCACGATCTGATCGTAGAAACTTGATTTTCCTGTCACGTTGATTCTCAACCTCACTCTGAAATTCTTTGAACTTTTCAAAGGTTTCAGACTTGTGTTTCATTAAGTATATATACCCATATCTACTTAAATCATCAGTGAGCGTGAGAACATAACGATAGCCACCGCGAGCCTCAACACTCATTGGACCGCACACATCAGTATGTATGATTTCCAATAAGTTGGTTGCTCGCTCCATTGTTCCTGAGAACGGAGTCTTGGTCATTTTACCCATGAGGCATGGTTCGCACGTGTTAAATGATTCATAATCAAGAGACTCTAAAAGTCCATCAGCATGGAGCTTCTTCATGCGTTTGACACCTATGTGACCAAGGCGGCAGTGCCACAAATATGTGGGACTATCATTATCAATTTTACATCTTTTGGTACTCACACTATGAATATGTGTAGCAATACGCTCGAGATTCATTAAGAATAAACCATTTACCATAGGAGCATGACCATAAAACATATCTCTCATATAAATGGAACAACCATTATTCTCAGATTTAAATGAGTAGCCATCTCGAATTAAACGAGATCCCGATACAATGTTCATGCTCAAAGCTGGCACTAAATAACAATTATTAAGGTTTAAAACTAATCCCGTAGGTAAATGTAGAGGTAGCGTGCCGACGGCGATCACATCGACCTTGGAACCATTCCCGACGCGCATCGTCACCTCGTCCTTTGCCAGTCTCCGTTTATTCCGCAGCTCCTGCTGTGAGTTACAAATATGAGCAACAGCACCGGTATCAAATACCCAGGAGTTACTACGAGTACTGGTGAGGTACACATCAATTACGTATATATCAAATATACCTTTGGCGTTGCTGGCCTTCTTGTCCGCTAAGTATTTGGGGCAGTTCCGCTTCCAGTGACCCTTTCCTTTGCAATAAAAGCACTATGTCTCAGGCTTGGGTCCATTCTTTGACTTCTTCCCGGCAGCTTGCTTGCCGGGCGCGGCAACCTCCTTGCCATCTTTCTTGATGTTCTTTTTACCCTTGCCCTTCTTGAACTTAGTGGTTTTATTGACCATCAACACTTGATGCTCCTTCTTGACTTCTACCTCCGCTGATTTCAGCATTGAGAACAACTCAGGAATGGTCTTTTGCATCCCCTGCATGTTGAAGTTCATCACAAAGCTCTTGTAGCTTGGTGGAAGCGACTGGAGGATTCTGTCAATGACCGCATCATCCGGGAGATTAACTCCCAGCTGAGACAAGCGGTTATGTAACCCAGACATTGTGAGTATGTGCTCACTGACAGAACTATTTTCCTCCATCTTACAGCTGAAGAACTTATCGGAGACTTCATATCTCTCGATCCGGGCATGAGCTTGAAAAACCATTTTCAGCTCTTCGAACATCTCATATGCTCCATGTCTCTCAAAACGCTTTTGGAGCCCCGGCTCTAAGCTGTAAAGCATGCCACACTGAACGAGGGAGTAGTCGTCAACACGTGTCTGCCAAGCGTTCATAATGTCTTGGTTCTGTGGGACGGGAGGATAACCTAGTGGTGCTTGTAGGACATAATCTTTCTTGGCAGCTATGAGGATGATCCTCAGGTTCCGGACCCAGTCCGTATAGTTGCTGCCATCATCTTTCAGCTTGGTTTTCTCTAGGAACGCGTTGAAGTTGAGGACTACGTTGGCCATTTGATCTACAAGACATATTGCAAAGATTTTAGACTAAGTTCATGATAATTAAGTTCATCTAATCAAATTATTAATGAACTCCCACTTAGATTAGACATCCCTCTAGTCATCTAAGTATTACATGATCCGAGTTAACTAGACCGTGTCCGATCATCACGTGAGACGGACTAGTCAATGTCGGTGAACATCTTCATGTTGATCGTATCTTCTATACGACTCATGCTTGACCTTTCGGTCTTCTGTGTTCCGAGGCCATGTCTGTACATGCTAGGCTCGTCAAGTTAACCCTAAGTGTTTTGCATGTGTAAAACTGTCTTACACCCGTTGTATGTGAACGTAAGGATCTATCACACCCGATCATCACGGCGTGCTTCGAAACGACGAACTTTAGCAACGGTGCACAGTTAGGGGGGAACACTTCTTGAAATTGTTATGAGGGATCATCTTATTTACTACCGTCGTTCTAAGTAAACAAGATGCAAAAAACATGATAAATATCACATGCAATCAAATAATAAACGTGACATGATATGGCCAATATCACATAGCTCCTTTGATCTCCATCTTGGTGCTCCATGATCATCTTGTCACCGGCTTGACACCATGATCTCCATCATCATGATCTCCATCATCGTGTCTCCATGAAGTTGCTCGCCAACTATTACTTCTACTACTATGGCTAACGCGTTTAGCAATAAAGTAAAGCAATTTACATGGCGTTTCTCAATGACACGCAGGTCATATAAAAGAATAAGGACAACTCCTATGGCTCTTGCCAGTTGTCATACTCATCGACATGCAAGTCGTGATTCCTATTACAATAGCATGAACATCTCATACATCACATATAGATCATTCATCATTCATCACAACTTTGGCCATATCATATCACAAACCACTTGCTGCAGAAACAAGTTAGACGTCCTCTAATTGTTGTTGCAAGTTTTACGTGGCTGAATTAGGGTTCTAGCAAGAACGTCTTCTTACCTACGTTAAAGCCACAACGTGATTTGTCAACTTCTATTTACCCTTCATAAGGACCCTGTTCATCGAATCCGCTCCAACTAAAGTGGGAGAGACAGACACCCGCCAGCCACCTTATGCAACTAGTGCATGTTAGTCGGTGGAACCGGTCTCACGTAAGCGTACGTGTAAGGTTGGTCCGGGCCGCTTCATCCCACAATGCCGTTGAAGCAAGAAAAGACTAGTAGCGGCAAGAAAGTTGACAAATCTACGCCCACAACATATTGTGTTCTACTCGCGCAAGAAGAACTACGCATAGACCTAGCTCATGATGCCACTGTTGGGGAACGTTGCAGAAAACAAAAATTTTCCTACTCGTTTCACCAAGATCTATCTAGGAGTTCATCTAGCAACGAGTCATCAGATGCATCTACATACCTTTGTAGATCGCGTGCGGAAGCGTTCAAAGAACGGTGATGATGTAGTCGTACACGACGTGATCCAAATCACCGATGACCAAGCGCCGGACGTACGGCACCTCCGCGTTCAACACACGTACGGGACGGGAAACGTCTCCTCCTTCTTGATCCAGCAAGGGGAAAGGAGAGGTTGATGAAGATCCAGCAGCACGACGGCGTGGTGATGGATGCAGGGCGTCACAGTAGCAGGGCTTCGCCTATACTACGAGAGAGAGACGTAACGGGGAGAGAGGGAGGCGCCAAAGCTCAGGTATGAAGTCCCTCCTCTCCCTCACTATATATAGGGGTGCCAAGGGGGGGGGGCGCCGGCCCTAGTAGATGGCATCTACTAGGGGGGCGGCGTCCTAGGGTGGGGGGCTTGCCCCCCAAGGCAAGGGGGCGCCCCCTCTAGGGTTTCCCCTCAACCCTAGCCGCATGGGCCCTAGGGGGGTGGCGCCCCAGCCCACTATGGGCTGGGTTCCCTCCCACTTCAGCCCATGGGGCCCCTCGGGATAGGTGGACCCACCCGGTGGACCCCCGGTACCCTTCCGGTGGTCCCGGTATAATACCGGTGACCCCGAAACTTGTCCCGATGGCTGAAACAGCACTTCCTATATATAATTCTTTACCTCCGGACCATTCCGGAACTCCTCGTGACGTCCCGGATCTCATCCGGGACTCCGAACAATATTCAGGTTACTGCATATACATATCTTCACAACCCTAGCGTCACCGAACCTTAAGTGTGTAGACCCTACGGGTTCGGGAGACAAGCAGACATGACCGAGACAACTCTCCGGCCAATAACCAACAGCGGGATCTGGATACCCATGTTGGCTCCCACATGCTCCACGATGATCTCATCGGATGAACCACGATGTCGAGGATTCAATCAACCCCGTATGCAATTCCCTTTGTCAATCGATATGTTACTTGCCCGAGATTCGATCGCCGGTATCCCAATACCTCGTTCAATCTCGTTACCGACAAGTCACTTTACTCGTACCGTAATGCATGATCCTGTGACCAGACACTTGGTCACTTTGAGCTCATTATGATGATGCATTACCGAGTGGGCCCAGTGATACCTCTCCGTCATACGGAGTGACAAATCCCAGTCTTGATCTATGTCAACCCAACAGACACTTTCGGAGATACCCATAGTCTACCTTTATAGTCACCCAGTTACGTTGTGACGTTTGGTATACCCAAAGCACTCCTACGGTATCCAGGAGTTACACGATCTCATGGTCTAAGGAAAAGATACTTGACATTGGAAAACTCTAGCAAACGAACTATACGATCTTGTGCTATGTTTAGGATTGGGTCTTGTCCATCACATCATTCTCCTAATGATGTGATCTCGTTATCAATGACATCCAATGTCCATAGTCAGGAAACCATGACTATCTATTGATCAACGAGCTAGTCAACTAGAGGCTTACTAGGGACATGTTGGTGTCTGTTATTCACACATGTATTACAATTTCCGGATAACACAATTATAGCATGAATAAAGACAATTATCATGAACAAGGAAATATAATAATAATGCTTTTATTATTGCCTCTAGGGCATATTTCCAACAGTCTCCCACTTGCACTAGAGTCAATAATCTAGTTACATTGTGATGAATCGAACACCCATGGAATTCTGGTGTTGATCATGTTTTGCCCTAGGGAGAGGTTTAGTCAACGGATCTGCCACATTCAGGTCCGTATGTACTTTACAAATCTCTATGTCTCCATCTTGAACATTTTCACGTATGGAGTTGAAGCGACGCTTGATGTGCCTTGTCTTCTTGTGAAACCTGGGCTCCTTGGCAAGAGCAATAGCTCCAGTGTTGTCACAGAAGAGCTTGATCGGCCCCGACGCATTGGGTATGACTTCTAGGTCGGTGATGAACTCCTTCACCCATATTGCTTCATATTGCTTAACTATGTACATACCATCACAAGCTCTCACGGTCAATGAAGGATATTCCTTCTCCCAAGACAATCCGATCAGACTCGGCATCCAGGTTACAAGACATCCTCGACAATGGTAAAACAAGTCCAGCAAGACCACCCCTGTGCCGACAAATCCCGATAGGAGCTGCACATATCTCGTTCTCAGGGCACACCGGATAAGCTAAGCGTACAGAAGCCAACGTAACCCAAGTTGCCAAGGGACGGCCCTGCACGGTGCTCTGGGTTGGACCAACACTCAGAGGAGCACTGGCCCAGGGGTTTAATAAAGATGACCCTTGGGCTCCGGAAACCCAAGGGAAAAGAAAAGGCTAGGTGGCGAATGTTAAAACCAATGTTGGGCCATGCTGGAGGAGTTTTATTCAAGGCGAACTATCAAGGGGTTCCCATTATAACCCAACCGCGTAAGGAACACAAAATCCGGGAACATAACACCGATATGACGGAAACTAGGGCGACAAGAGTGGAACAAAACACTAGGCATAAGGCCGAGCGTTCCACCCTTTACCAAGTATATAGGTGCATTAAGATAAACAAGATAATATTGTGATATCCCAACAATAAACAAGTTCTAACAAGGAACGATCTCCAATCTTCACCTGCAACTAGCAACGCTATAAGAGGGGCTGAGCAAAGCGGTAACATAGCCAAACAACGGTTTGCTAGGACATGGTGGGTTAGAGGTTTGACATGACAATATGGGAGGCATCATAAGTAAGTGGTAGGTATCATAGCATAGACATAGCAAAAGAGCGAGCATCTAGCAAGCAAAGATAGAAGTGATTTCGAGGGTATGGTCATCTTGCTTGCAAAGTTCTCAGAGTTGCCTTGATCCTTGAAAGCGTACTCAACGAGCTCCTCGTTCACGTACTCGTCTCCCGGCTCTACCCAAACAAGAACAACAAGCAAAAGGAACACAATCAACCACGTGCAATGCTCAAGCAACATGATGCGAACATGGTATGATATGCCGGATGTGGTATGTAATGCATATGCATGATTTGGAAAGGAATGGATGAACCTGGCCTCAACTTGGAAATCCAAGAGTGCCACTGGAAAGGTGAGTTGATTTCGGTTGAAATCGATATAAAGATCATCGAAATTGGATGCACGGTTTGGAAATGGCAAGCAAAACAAATATGGCACCGGTCTGCGATAATCAGCAAGTGACCAACTAAATGCATCATGTTAAATATGCTACAACACTCAAACATAGCAACACAATACATGGCAGGGATCCACTCATGATGCTTGACAAAAGATGAACGCTGAGCTACGGCTAATTCACTCATTAACAGGTTCAAACAAGCATGGAAAAAGAGCAAAAGATTACTGGTTTCAGACTTAGTGAAATTAACAACATATCAGGAATTTATCATCAGGAAGCCAACTTTAGAGCATGATAACTACATGCTACAGGAACATATCATGGCAAATCAAGGCATGGCATGAAGCTACTCAAAGCATATAACAAAAGTCCCTTAGTGACCATGAGCCAAAAGGGATCAAAGGATACAATTGCAAGCATGTGAACATAGCAAAAACATAAACAGATTCAGACTTAGTGAAAAACTGGAGCATGCAAAACAGATTAACAAGTAGGCATGTTTACGAGCTCGATGCACTCACTAAGAGGCATTGCATGACAAACTAAGAATACATCCATCAAGAAGACATGGCATAGGAGCTAGACATGGCAAGAACAATAACATAGCATGCACGGATCAATAGCAACAACCTCGGCAAAATCGCTAAACATGTTAACAATCTGCCAGGAACATTTTATAGCAAAAGTAGATCTCGATTGACTCCAGCTAGGGTGCTCCATAAATGCAAACAAATACATGGATGGATAGAGCACCACAATATTAACAAAACATCCTTACTTATCATCCTCAAAAGAGGCACGGATCACTAGGAAACAACATGAACATATGGCATAAAAACAAAAACAGGACAAGGACTTAGTGAAATTCTAAGTCTCTGAAATCAGCATCATTGAGTAAGCTACTTTGCATGCTTGTGCTAGTCACCAAAAATATCACAAAAAATACATGGCATACACCCCTGTAAATATGGCATGTCATTTAACAAAACACATGTAGAGCTCATGATCATAGCATGCACACAATAATCATGGCAAAAATGACAAAAGGCCATTTGCTGAAACAGATCTGACATATTCATCACATAGTCCTCTTCCAATAGCATTTCGGGCATCAAGATGAGCTGAAATGAAAATGATGCAATGAGATGAAATGATGTACTCGTCGAGACGGACATTTTGATATGCTACACGCACGAATCATATCTACGAATGCAGAGTTATGACATGTCAAAGATTGCAAAAAATCTAGGGTTATGAGAGGAAAAAGTCAACCGAGGCAAAATGGATCTGGATCTGGATCTCGAGCACTGTAGCAGGCACGGAGTTTGAAGTTCGCCGGAGAGTCGCCGGACTTGTCGTTCCGAGGAGGAGGAAGGAGAGGGGGCCGGATCTGGCGCTGCAGGGGCCGGGCGGTGCGGCGCCTGCGGAGGAGGACGACGGCGAGGTCAATGCGGCGCAGGGCGGCCGGACCGGGTCGAGGCGGCGGCGGAGCGGCGGGCGCCGGCGTCGAGGTGGCTGGTGGCTCGCGGACTCGGGGAGGAGAAGGGGCGGCGCGGCGGATGGGCCGAGGAGGGCCCACGGCGGGCCTCAAGGGCCGGCGTGGATCGCGGCGATGTGGGGCGCCGGGCGGCTGACGTGTCAGCGCCTGATTGGTTCGAGGCGGTGCACGGACGCGTCCGGCTAGACTTCGGACATGTCTGGCGGCTGGAGAGGAAGGAGACTAGGGTTTCGGGGAAAAAGACCCGAAAAGGAAAACGAGGGGCCTATTTATAGAGATAGAGGGAGCTAGGTAGCTCCAAATGAGGTGCGGTTTGCGGCCACGGGATCGTGATTGAACGCTCTAGATGATAGAAGAGGTTTAGGTGGGTTTTGGGCCAATTTGGAAGGGTGTTGGGCTGCAACACACGCGAGGCCTTTTCGGTCCCTCGGTTAACCGTTGGAGTATCAAACGAAGTCCAAATGACACGAAACTTGACAGGCGGTCTACCGGTAGTAAACCAAGGCCGCATGACAAGTCTCGTTCCAATACGAAAACGTTTAACACCCACACACGAAAGGAGGTAGAAAGGACCATCGGAGGAGATAGGAGCGCCGGAATGCAAAACGGACAACAGGGAAAATGCTCGGATGCATGAGACGAACACGTATGCAAATGCAATGCACATGATGACATGATATGAGATGCAAGACAAAGAAAAAACACATGAAGGCAAAAACCCGACAACGATGAAATAAAATAACTTAGTGCCGGAAATGGCAAGAGTTGGAGTACAAATAAGGTAAATTACATCCGGGGTGTTACAACACTCCACCACTACGAAAGGATCTCATCCCGAGATCTAGGACTGGAAAAACTCTGGGTACTCAGAACGAAGGTGATCCTCGCGTTCCCAGGTGGCTTCACGGTCGGAATGATGTGACCACTTGACTTTGAGGAATTTGATAGACTTATTGCGAGTCTTGCGCTCAGTTTCTTCAAGGATAGCAACGGGGTGCTCATGATAAGACAGGTCTTCTTGGAGATCAATGTCTTCGAAGTTGACGGTGTGGTCAGGAGTCTTGAAGCACTTGCGGAGTTGAGACACGTGAAACACGTCGTGCACGTTTTCAAAGTTGGAGGGAAGCTCAAGTTGATAGGCGAGATCGCCTCTCTTGCTGACGATCTTGAAAGGACCCACGTATCTAGGGGCAAGCTTCCCTTTGATACCGAAGTGATGAGTACCTTTCATTGGAGAGACACGGAGGTAGACATGGTCTCCGATCTCGAAAGCCAAGTCACGATGCTTACTATCATAGTAACTCTTCTGGCGTGATTGCGCGGCTTTGAGATTCTCGTGAATGACTTTGCACATATCTTCTGCCTCTGTGATCAAGTCATTACCAAGAAGTTGACGTTCACCAGTCTCTGACCAGTTAAGAGGGGTACGACACTTCCTGCCATAGAGAATTTCGAATGGGGCCTTGCCCGAACTCACTTGAAAGCTGTTGTTGTAGGAGAACTCGGCATATGGAAGACAATCTTCCCACTTCATACCGAAAGAGATGATGCAAGCCCTGAGCATATCTTCAAGAATTTGATTTACTCGCTCGACTTGGCCACTAGTTTGAGGATGAAAAGCTGTGTTGAAGTGAATGTTGGTGCCCATGGCCTTCTGAAAAGAATCCCAAAACTTGGAGGTGAAGATGCTGCCATGATCTGACGATATCAACTACATAATGCCGTGTAGAGAGACAATCCGAGAGGTATATAGCTCTGCCAATTGAGCTGCTGTGATGGATTCTTTGATAGGAAGGAAATGAGCCACTTTAGTGAGTTTGTCGATGACAACAAAGATAGCATCATTGCCACGCTTGGACTTTGGAAACCCAGTCATGAAGTCCATCTCAATATGGTCAAACTTCCATTCTGGAATGACAAGAGGTTGGAGGAGACCAGCTGGTCGTTGGTGTTCTGCTTTCACTCTTTTGCAGACATCACATTCGTTCACGAACTGAGCAATCTCATGCTTCATTTGAGTCCACCAATACGACTGCTTGAGGTCATGGTACATCTTTGTACTTCCAGGGTGGATAGAGAGGAGTGAATTGTGAGCCTCGTTCATAATGACTTTGCGAAGGTCACCTTTAGGCACAACAATGCGATCCTCGAAGAATAGAGTATCCTTGTCATCAACACGATAGCACTTGTACTTGGGTTGACTCTTGGCAATCCCAATCTTCACCTTCTTCACCATAGCATCAAGAAGTTGAGTTTCGCGAATCTGATCTTCCAAAGTAGGAGAGACTTGGAGGTTGGCGAGGAAACCTTGAGGAACAACTTGCAGATTAAGTTTGCGGAAAGGTGCACAAAGCTCGGGTTGGTAAGGCTTGAGAATCAGACTGTTGCAGTAAGCCTTCCTGCTCAATGCGTCAGCAATTACATTGGCCTTGCCTGGAGTATATTCGATACTCGGATTATACTCTGGAATCATTTTGACCCAACGAGTCTGCCTGAGGTTGAGATTAGGATGAGTGAAGATGTACTTGAGACTCTTGTGGTCAGTGAAGATGTCCACTTTTCTTCCCAATAAGAGATGTCTCCAAGTTAAAAGAGCATGCACAACTGCCGCCAACTCGAGGTCATGAGTGGGGTAGTTCTTTTCGTTGGGCTTCAACTGGTGAAAGGTATAAGCCACAACTTTCTTCTCTTGCATCAACACTGCGCCAAGACCTTGAAGGGAAGCATCACAGAAGACCTCGAACGGTTTGGATTCATCAGGAGTAGTCAGAACTGGAGCAGTGACTAACTTCTCTTTCAGGGTGTTGAAAGCGATGTCACAATCAGGAGACCAAACGTACTTCACATGCTTCTGCAAGAGGTTGGAAAGAGGCTTCACGATCTGTGAAAAGTTCTCAACGAACGTTCTGCAATAGCTTGCAAGCCCAAGGAAGCTGCGGAGTTGCTTCACATTCTGAGGTGATTCCCAATTCACAATTGCAGACACCTTCTCAGGATTCACTGCTATGCCCTTGGCAGAAATGATATGCCCAAGATAGAGAACCTCATCGAGCCAAAACTCGCACTTTGAAAACTTGGCATAGAACTGATGTTCTCTGAGCTTATCCAGCACCAAACGCAAGTGCTTGTCATGATCTTCCTTGTTCTTAGAAAAGACCAAAATGTCATCGAGGTAGACCAAGACGAACTCATTTGTGTAGGGGTTGAAGATGAAGTTCATCATGCGAGAGAATGTTGGAGGAGCATTGACGAGGCCGAAAGACATGACAGTGTATTCATATGAACCATAGCTTGTTCTGAATGCTGTCTTGGGGATATCTTCTTCCCGAATGCGAATCTGATGATAGCCCATACGGAGATCAAGCTTGGAGAAAACTTTAGCACCTTTGAGTTGTTCGAAAAGCTCATTGATGTTGGGAAGTGGGTACTTGTTCTTTATGGTCTTCTTGTTCAATGGATGGTAGTCGACACAAAGATGGTCCGTTCCATCCTTCTTCTTCACAAAAAGAACTCCACAACCCCACGGAGAAGAACTAGCTCGGATGAGACCCAAACGCTCTTGTTTATCGAGTTGCTTCTTCAGCTCTTTCAACTCTTCAGGTCCAAGCTTGTAAGGATGTTTGCAAACAGGTTCCGTGCCAGGCTCAAGTTCGATGACAAATTCAACTTGCCGGTGCGGAGGCATTCCTGGAAGCTCTTCTGGAAAGACGTCTTGATATTCGCAAATGACTGGAATCTAAGAGATGGCATACAATTCACCCTTCTCATTGAGAGAAAATAGCCGAATGGTATCGTCATTAGCGGCAAAGACAATTACATCCTCAGACAAATGAGTCAATTGAATCTGCCTGGCAGCACAATCAAGCTGAGCCTTGTGCTTAGAAAGCCAGTCCATTCCGAGAATAAAATCAATATCTGAGTTACCAAGGACCATTGGGGAAGCCAGAAACTTGAAGTCACCCATCATGATAGAAACATCCGGGACCATCGAGGTAGCCCTCATAGACTTAGCCGGAGAAACCACTCCCATAGGTTTACCCAACATTTGTGAAACGAAGTCATGCTTGGAAACAAATGATCTTGACATGAAACAATGTGATGCACCAGTATCAAAAAGGACTTTTGCAGGAACATCGTTAACAGGAAAGTCACCCATGATGACATCTGATGAGTCCTCTGCCTGAGCTGCATTCAGCAAGTTGACCTTGGCGTGCTTGGGGTTATGCTTAACCACTGCGGTACTGGCAGATCTCACAGGAGGAGGAGGAAGATGCCTCTGGTTGAAGCATTTATTGGCATAGTGACCGAGGGAGTCCTAGATTAGGGGGTGTTCGGGTAGCCAGACTATACCTTCAGCCGGACTCCAGGACTATGAAGATACAAGATTGAAGACTTCGTCCCGTGTCCGGATGGGACTTTCCTTGGCGTGGAAGGCAAGCTTGGTGATGCGGATATTCAACATCTCCTACCATTGTAACCGACTCTGTGTAACCCTAACCCTATCCGGTGTCTATATAAACCGGAGGGTTATAGTCCGTAGGACATCAACTCCATATACAACAATCATACCATAGGCTAGCTTCTAGGGTTTAGCCTCCTTGATCTCGTGGTAGATCTACTCTTGTACTACAAATATCATCAATATTAATCAAGCAGGAGTAGGGTATTACCTCCATCGAGAGGGCCCGAACCTGGGTAAAAACATCGTGTCCCTTGTCTCCTGTTACCATCCGGCCTTGACGCACAGTTCGGGACCCCCTACCCGAGATCCGCCGGTTTTGACACCGACATTGGTGCTTTCGTTGAGAGTTCCTCTGTGTCGTCGCCTTTAGGCCCGATGGCTCCCTTGATCATCAACAATGATGAGGTCCAGGGTGAGACTTTTCTCCCCGGACAGATCTTCGTCTTCGGCGGCTTCGCACTGCGGGCCAATTTGCTTGGCCACCTGGAGCAGATCGAAAACTATGCCCCTGGCCATCAAGTCAGGTTTGGAAGCTTAAACTACACGGCTGACATCCGCGGAGACTTGATCTTCGACGGGTTTGAGCCACGGCCAAGCGCGCCGCACTATCTCGAGGGGCATGATCTAGCTCTGCCTCCGGACAGTGTCCTGGAGGCCACACACACACCGGTTCCGACCCCTAACTCGGTGCCTATTGCGCCAATCGAGGATGAGCGGTTGGACGTCACCTCGGGGGCTGCGATCTCAAAGGCGATCGAGCCGAACGCCAGCCCCGCACTCTGCATGACCCGTGACTCCAAGGATCCGGACTCCTCCCCGGACTCCGACCCCCCCGCTCCCCTGCCAATCGAATCCGATTGGGCGCCGATAATGGAGTTCACCACCGCGGACATCTTTCAGCACTCGCCTTTTAGCGACATCCTGAATTCTCTCAAGTCTCTCTCTTTATCAGGAGAGCCCTGGCCGGATTACGGTCAGCGAGGATGAGAAGCACCTACATCACTAGTGCACGACATGGTAGACCGGCCACCTCGCGGCCGCGACAGAGAGGCCTCTCGGCCCTCCACCCAAGCCATGCCCCGACGCCGCTCTAAGGCACGGGAAAATGCGCCAGGCCTGCGAGACGTACTGGAGGATAAGGCAAGACAAACAAGATCGATCTACAGATCGTGCAGGCGCCCTACGGCACGTGACGATGATCTTCACTCCGGATACAACAAATCCGGCCGGGCCGAACACAACAGACATAGCTCTTCCGAGCTGCATCGTGATATAGCCCAGTACAGAGGCGCCGCACACCCGCTATGCTTCACGGATGAAGTAATGGATCATAAAATCCCAGAGGGTTTCAAACCCGTAAACATCGAATCATACGATGGCACAACAGATCCGGCGGTATGGATCGAGGATTATCTCCTTCACATCCACATGGCACGCGGCGATGATCTACACGCCATCAAATACCTCCCGCTCAAACTTAAAGGACCGGCCCGGCATTGGCTTAACAGCTTGCCAGCAGACTCAATCGGTTCTTGGGAGGACTTGGAAGCCGCATTCCTCGACAACTTCCAGGGCACTTACGTGCGACCACCGGATGCCGACGACTTAAGCCACATAATTCAGCAGCCAGAGGAATCGGCCAGGCAATTCTAGACACGGTTCCTAACAAAGAAAAACCAGATAGTTGACTGTCCGGACGCAGAGGCCCTAGCAGCCTTCAAGCATAACATCCGCGACGAGTGGCTTGCCTGGCACCTGGACAGGAAAATCCGAAATCTATGGCAGCCCTCACGACACTCATGACCCGCTTTTGCGCGGGAGAAGACAGCTGGCTAGCTCGCAGTAACAACTTATCAAAGAACCCTGGTAATTCGGATACCAAGGACAAAAGTGGCATGACACGTCGGAATAAGCAAAAATGCCGCGTTACCAGCGACAACAATGAAGACACGGCAGTCAATGCCGGATTCAAAGGCTATAAATCCGGTTAGCGGAAAAAGCCATTCAAAAAGAATACTTAGGGCCCGTCCAGTTTGGACCGAATACTCGACCGCTTGTGCCAGATACATGGCACCCCCGAAAGGCCAGCCAATCACACTAACAGGGATTGTTGGTGTTCAAGCAGGCAGGCAAGTTAAGAGCCGAAAACAAAGACAAGGGGCTGCAGAGCGACGACGAGGAGGAGCCCAGGCCGCCGAACAACAATGGACAGAAGGGCTTTGCCCCACAAGTGCGGACGGTGAACATGATATACGCAACCCACATTCCCAAGAGGGAGCGGAAGCGTGTGCTACGGGACGTATACGCGATGGAGCCAGTCGCCCCAAAGTTCAACCCATGGTCCTCTTGCCCGATCACTTTCGATCGAAGGGACCATCCCACTAGCATCCGTCACGGCGGCTTCGCCGCATTGGTTCTCGACCCAATTATCGACGGATTTCATCTCACAAGAGTCCTCATGGACGGCGGCAGTAGCCTGAACCTGCTTTACCAGGATACAGTGCGGAAAATGGGCATAGATCCCTCAAGGATTAAGCCCACAAAACGACCTTTAAAGGCGTTATACCAGGTGTAGAAGCCAACTGTACAGGCTCAGTAACACTTGACGTGGTCTTCGGATCCCCGGACAATTTCCGAAGCGAAGAGTTAATCTTCGATATAGTCCCGTTTCGCAGTGGCTATCACGCCCTGCTCGGACAAACCGCATTCGCAAAGTTCAATGCGGTGCCGCACTACACATATCTCAAGCTCAAGATGCCAGACCCTCGAGGAGTAATCACGGTCAACGGAAACACCGAACGCTCCCTCCGCACGGAGGAGCACACGGCGGCTCTCGCAGCGGAAGTACAAAGTAGCCTTCTCAGGCAATTCTCCAGTCCGGCCGTTAAAAAGCCAGACACTGCCAAGCGCGCCCGGAGTAACCCACAGCAGGACCGCCTGGCATGCTCTGAGCAAGCGTAGCAATGCGGCCCCAACCCCAGCTCTCGCGACATAGCGAGACCAGTGCCTCGCGTACATAACTACGCCCTTGAAATACCATGGGCACATGGGAAGGGGCACAATAACGGCACGCCCAAAATACGGCTTAAAACGTACTAGGGGCTGCCAGATTCTTTTTTTAATTTTTTCTTACTTCCAGGACTCCATACTTCGGACGACCTGTTCGGCAATTCGACTGCCGCACAAACGATGCAAGATCTAGGGAGGCAGACAAGCCATGCCGCATTATGGAACTCCCAGGTGGTCTCTGTTACGAGCAATATACCTGTTTTGAATACAATTCCGCGGCCTGCCCCCGGTCAGGACATGTTAATAGTCCAATATCTTTTTGCTTATCGCACTATTTATATTGTTCGGCTTTGATAAATAGCCTCTCTATAAACAATGCATAGCTTTTCGTCTATTTTTTGCATTATCCTCTTTTCACATATATGTTTATTAAATGACATTATGGCACCCGTACACCATGGTACGACAAACACGCCAGGGGCTTCAGTACCCCTCATTATGGTGTGAGAAGTACATACACTTTCACAAGTGCGGCACCCCGAACTTATAGCACTATATGCATCGGCTCCGAATCATGATTTGGGTCAATAGTTGGGTTTGCCCGGCTCCTATGTTTTGGTGCCTTACGTTCCGCTATATCGGGTAAGGTAGCACTAGGAGAACCACTACGATTGTGCCCCGGTTGAGCTGGGTTAAGCACCTCAGTGGAGAAAGCTAAAACTGACTGTCATGATGAGGCGAGAGACCGGTCGCTATTCGAGAGGTTTTTCGAGTCCCTAAAGACTTATGCCGCTTCGAGCGAGGAGCTGGCTTTGTCCGGCCAAGGCGTGGATAGCGCCCCAAACTCGGTCTTCCGAACTAGGGGCTTCGCCGAAATTTAAAATTATAGAGTTCTATGGCTAAGTGAGAGTGTTCAAGCATTATAGTCCGATTGCCTGGTCCGTTGTGCTGAGCGCCTCCCTCGAAGGACCCAACTATGGGAAAAAGAGCGCTCAGGTTTATCCCGAACACCCCAGCACTAGTGGCATGGGGGCAGAAGCCGACGACTAGCCATCTCTCAATTTTTTGATAAACGACCGCACAGAAAGTAATATTTTAAATTCAATAAGCATTGCTTGGCGCATATGAACAAGTTTTCAGCGCACAGGATAAACACGAGCGAGATCTTTCAAAAATCACATCCTTGGTACATTCATCCGCCACAAGGCGGGCACCTGCAAGAACATCCTTGTAGTAGTTCTCGGGCTTGCGATGCTCCTTCCCCGACGGCGGCCCGTCCTTCACAAGCTTCTCACCGTCCAGCTTACCCTAGTGCACCTTTGCACGGGCAAGGGCCCGACGGGCACCTTCGATGCAGACGGAGCGCTTGATGACCTCGAGCCTCGGACAGGCCTCCACCAGCCGCCGCACTAGCCCGAAATAGCTCCCAGGCAGGACCTCTCCGGGCCACAGCCGAACTATGAAGCCCTTCATGGCCTGTTCGGCCGCCTTGTGGAGCTCGACCAGCTGTTTAGCTCGTCGCTCAAGGGCACAAGGTGTCCGGCCTCAGAATACTGAGACCAGAACACCTTCTCCGTCGAGCTGCCCTCTTCAGCTCGGTAGAATGCGGCGGCGTCAGATACACTGCGGGGAAGATCTGCGAATGCCCCTGGAGAACTCCGGATTCGGGTAAGTAACAAGTAGTTTACTTTTATATTTCTGCTTTGCATAAAGAATGCCTTACCCGCTGCTATCTTCCTCATCTCCTCCAACTCTTGGAGGGCCTTTTGGGCTTCGGCCTTGGCAGACTTGGCAGTCTCAAGGGCCGTCGCGAGCTCGGATGCTTGCGCCTTTGACTCAAGCTCCAAACTCTCATGCTTTTTCATGAGAGCCTAAAGCTCTTGCTGCACCTCGCCGACCTGAGCCCCAAGTCTGTCTCGCTTGGTGCGCTCCGCGGCCGTTTTCTTTTCGGCCTCAGACAGCGCTTGCTTAAGGGTCGCCACCTCAGTCGTAGCCCCTACAATAAGTAGTACAATCCTGTTATTTTTTTGCAATCACGCCTTTTTATAGGCACCTTTTCTGTAAGGTATTTCTTACCGTCTTTCTCCTCGAGCCGCCGCTTGGCAAGGCCGAGCTCTTGCTCGGTCCGCTCGAGGTCCTGCTTCAGGACACCCACCTCCACAGTCAGTGCGGCGATGGATAGCAGCGAAGCCTGCATACGCATATTGACTCTTTTTTGTTAGACTCCTGCGATATTTAATAGATCCTCTATTCGGCTTTTCTTTCCGAATGCCAAACAGAGCATCAGGGGCTACTGTCTATGCGGTAATATTTTTATATATTTTTACTTACCTCGAAGCCTGTTAGAAGGCTAGCGCAAACTTCAGTCAGTCTTCTCTTGGCGGACCGAACCTTCTGGATCACCGTACTCATAATAGTACGGTGCCCCCTCGTTGATGGAGGCGCCGTCAAGCACCTCCAGCAGATTGTCCGGCACCTCCGGTTGGACGGAGGCCGCCGGCTCAGAAGGCTTGCTCCTCTTGGAAGGAGTTCGCCTACCGTGGTCCGGAACTATGGAAGATTTCCGGCGCGGTGTCCGGCACAAAGCCGGACTTGGAGCCCTGGGGGGCCTTATCCCCTTCACTCCTGGAGTCCGGGAGGTTGCCTTGCGGCTCCTCCGGGACCACCTCCTCCTGCCCCGGAGCTTGTCGCGACGCCACTTCGGCGTCGTCTGCAGTGCGGGGGAAGACAGCGGGCGGAACTGAGTTCACGTCCGATTAGTCCAGGGAGCCGCCCGACGATTCGTTGAATTCGGCCCGGGGCGGGCTGCATAATTACGTTCGACATTAGGGAAAGCTGTGCAACAAAGGAACATCAGGAGTTACTCTGATATCCGAACTTACGATTTCGCCGGACGCTTGGCCCTATTTGGCCACTCCTCTTCGCCCTCTTCGGCGTCGGGGGAGTAGTCCGGCGGAGGGGTCTTCCTTTTCCTAGACCCCTCGGCCTCCCCCGTTGGGGCGACCTTCCTCTTCTCTCCTCCCTCCGTTGGGGGGGGGGAGGAGAGTTTTCTTCTTCCTCCTCCTCATTTTCACGGGAAGAGGGCGTCTCGGACTCGTCGGATGACGAGTCCGAGACCACCACGTTACGGGCACTCTTTCGAGTCCCCGTGGTCTTCTTGTTCTTGGCCTTCTTCTCCGGCACCACATAAGGCGCCGGAGCCAGCAGCTTCACTAGTAGAGCTGGGGCTGGGTCTTCGGGCAGCGGAGCCGGACAGTTAATCGGTCCAGATATCGCCCGCCAAGCCTGTCAAAGGTAAGGGAGTTTAGATCCCGCATAGAGTCAAACTATGAAAAAAGCTTAACATCCTGTAAAAGGTGAAGATAGCTTACCTCGCTAGCGTAACGCTGCGAGCTGTATCCGCGGTCCTCGGAAGCGGATGCAGGAGCCTCGGCGCCCTTGAATAGCACCTTCCAGGCATCTTCGTATGTCGTGTCGAAGAGCCTGCTAAGGGTTTGGTGCTGCGCCGGGTCGAGCTCCCACAGATTAAAATCCCGTTGTTGACACGGGAGGATCCGACAGACGAGCATAACCTGGATTACATTAACAAGCCGGATTGGCTTGTTCACCAAGGACTGGATGCATGTTTGCAATCCGGTCACCTCTTTTTCGTCACCCCACGACAGGCCCGTCTCTTTCCAGGACATAAGCCGCGTGGGGGGTCCGGATCGGAACTCGGGGGCTGCGATCCATTTCGGATCGCGTGGCTCGGTGATGTAAAACCACCTGGATTGCCACCCCTTTAGGGTCTCCACAAAAGAGCCCTCGAACCATAGGACATTGGCCATCTTGCCCGCCATGGTGCCTCCGCACTCCGCCTGGCTGCCGTGCACCACCTTGGGCTTGACGTTGAAGGTCTTGAGCTAGAGGCCGAAATGAGGGCGGACGCGAAGGAAAGCCTCGCACACGACGATAAACGCCGAGATGTTGATGATGAAGTTCGGGGCCAGATCGTGGAAATCCAGGCCGTAGTAGAACATGAGCCCCCGGACAAATGGGTGGAGTGGAAAACCCAGTCCGTGGAGGAAGTGGGGAAGAAATACTACCCTCTCATGGGGCCTTGGGGTGGGGAGAAGCTGCCCCTTTTCGGGAAGCCGGTGCGCGATGTCCTTAGATAGGTATCCGGCCTTCCTTAGCTTCTTGACTTGGCCCTCCGTGGTGGAGGAGACCATCCACTTGCCTCCCGCTCCGGACATTGCTGGAGAAGGTTGAGGTGGGAAGTGCGGGCTTGGGCGCTGGAGCTCGAGTGCGCAGGAGATGGATAGGCAAAGGAGGAAGAAGGCGTAGGTAAAAAGGTGGATCCTTATCCCCTTATATGGGCGGATGCGGTTGTGCGTCCCCACCAGCCTAGTAAAACTCGCTTGCCTCCCAAGCGGCATGATAAATGGCGCGGTTGGGTTACCCACGCCCGTATTGATGAGAATCCCGTAAAAGGGGTACATGATCTCTGCTTTGACAAGACGTGCCAAGGAAACCGCCTCGCAAACGTGCTGAGGTGGAAAAGTAAAAACGATTCGAGTAAACGACTTGGCCGTAGTGTGATGACGCACTGCGGAATACGTCAGCAGATTTGATTTGTGTTAATATTATTCTCTCTATGGCAATATGTGGAAACTTATTTTGCAAAGCCGGACACTACTCTTGGTGTTTACAATCTTCTATGAAGGACTTGGAGGAGGAACCCGCCTTGCAATGCCGAAGACAATTTGCGCGCCGGACTCGTCGTCATTGAAGCCTGGTTCAGGGGCTACTGAGGGAGTCCTGGATTAGGGGGTGTTCGGGTAGCCGGACTATACCTTCAGCCGGACTCCAGGACTATGAAGATACAAGATTGAAGACTTCGTCCCGTGTCCGGATGGGACTTTCCTTGGCGTGGAAGGCAAGCTTGGCGATGCGGATATTCAAGATCTCCTACCATTGTAACCGACTCTGTGTAACCCTAACCCTATCCGGTGTCTATATAAACCGGAGGGTTGTAGTCCGTAGGACATCAACTCCATATACAACAATCATACCATAGGCTAGCTTCTAGGGTTTAGCCTCCTTGATCTCATGGTAGATCTACTCTTGTACTACCCATATCATCAATATTAATCAAGCAGGAGTAGGGTATTACCTCCATCGAGAGGGCCCGAACCTGGGTAAAAACATCATGTCCCTTGTCTCCTATTACCATCCGGCCTTGACGCACAGTTCGGGACCCCCTACCCGAGATTCGTCGGTTTTGACACCGACAGTGACCCTTCTGTTGGCACTTGTTGCACGTGACCTATGAAAGCGGACGGTGATACGGAGCACTTGATCTTGGAGGTTGAGACGAAGTCTTGTTCTGAAAGCCTGGGTTGGGTGGGTGGGAAGATCCACTACCACTCTTGCTCTTCTGCTGATAAGGCTGACGAAACGGAGGAGGAGGAAGCCAATACTTTTGTTGTTTAGAAGCCACTTGAGTTGAGGAATAAGAAGTCACATCTCTGACTTGCTTGTTGGAAGCATCACACTTTAGTTGAGCAGCCTCTTGTTTCAGTGCCATGTTGTAAAACTCATCGTACTTCTTGGGCTCAAAGAGGACGAGAGCTAGTTTAAGATCTTCTCTAAGACCACCTCTGAACTGGTATATCATGCTCTTCTCATTAGGGACGTCTTGCTTAGCAAAACAGGCGAGCTTCTGAAACATGATGTTGTACTGGTAAACAGACAGGCTGCCTTGCTTCAAGTTGCGGAATTCCTCACGCTTGCTCTTAACAACACTCTGAGGAATGTGGTGAGCTTTGAAGTCTTGACGGAATTCATCCCAGGTAATCACACAGCCTCCTCTGGAATCTTTGTATTGCTGAAACCATTCTACAACTTGGTCTTTGAGTTGGAAGGAGGCAAACTTGACAAAGTCCTCAGGCCTGACGTTGCTGCACTCGAAATGCTTGCAGATATCCACGAGCCAATCATCAGCGTCTGTTGCCTCAACACAGTTGCTGAAGGTCTTTGGCTGGTTAGCAAGGAACTGGTTGAGTGTAGCAAACTGATTCTGATTGTTGCCATGGCCTTGGTTGCGTTCTTGCAGAATTTGCATGATCAGCTGCGTGTTTGCATTGGTAGAGGCCATCACAGCTTGCCATGCCTCCATAGGTGGAGGTGGTGGTGGCGGATCCTGATTCTGACCCTTAGCAGGAGCCATCCTGAAGAGGGTGACATCCGTTAGCATCTTGACAGACAAATAATGAAGCTGAATCAAACGGATTGAAATTTGCAACATAAAGTCTTCACATCCGAACAAAATTTTCCAATTGAAATGGTCACATTCCATAAATTGAGATGCCACTTAGATATAGGAAGAAGAATAAAAGAACAAGGTATGGACGAGAGCAAATACTTTGTAAGGATTACCCAATCACAAACCAAATATCCGAGGAAGAAAAGCTAGAGCTACAAGAATTCCCACCTATGAAACTCCCGAACCTTTTCGGTTATGTAATCAGGTGTTGGGGATACAGGGGAAGCATAATATCTCACCCAAAGCTAGCAAATCCTACATCCAGCTGTATCCATCCTTCAACACATAACCAAGAAACCTTCGGAAATCATTTACCTCAACCTTCGAAAAGCATCCGTTATACGAGTTATGGCAATACTCCCGAACTCCCACCCCAATACTGGGTGGCGTCGAGGTTATCTCACCAACAACTGCATAAAAAAGATTTTCGATGTCGGCGAAACTCAGGTATTCCAGAATCTCAACGATAAAATTGTGACGACAACACCTCGGAGCTCAACTCCCCGGGACACTGCCACAACCCCTAAATATCAGGAGGCACCAAGAACAATGTTCTCGTCACAAAACCATCAGAAGGATTCCAAGATACCCGCGTGATCCTAAATTTTTTTAGTGAAATTTGAGAAGAGAAGAGTCAAAACTCTATGTCAGGATGCCTCACCAGAGCGATGAAGGGACTGAGGAGTAAAAAGAATTCCTACTCTCTGATATATATAATCCTAAATGACTCAAAACATTTTTCTAGACTCAACAACGCCAACGATTTGATCAAGCAGGGGGCTCCTAAGGTCGGGGAAGGCTCTGATTACCAACTTGTAATGCCCTCGATGTGGCTATATCTCCTACGTGTCGAAGCACGACTTAGAGGCATAACCGCATTGAAAGCAATGTCGCAAGTGAGGTAATCTTCACAACAACCCATGTAAATAAATAAAGGGGAAATGTACATAGTTGGCTTACACTCGCCACGTCACACAAATGCATAAATAAGTCATTACAATCATCCAATACACTCAGGGTCCGACTACGGAACCAAAATATAGATCAACCCCCAAATGCGACAAAGTCCCCGATCGCCCCAACTGGGCACCACTACTGATCATCTGGGAAAGACACATAGTAATGATGATAGTCTTCATCGAACTCCCACTTGAGCTCAATTGCATCACCTGGAGCGGTATCATCGGTCCCTGCATCTGGTTTGGAAGGAAATCTGTGAGTCACGGGGACACAGCAATCTCACACCCTCGCGATCAAGACTATTTAAGCTTATGGGTAAGGCATGTTGGGGAACATAGCAATAATTCAAATATTTCTACGCGTCACCAAGATCAATCTATGGAGTAATCAAGCAACAAGGGGAAGGAGTGCATCTTCATACCCTTGAAGATCGCTAAGCGGAAGCGTTCAAGGGAACTGGGTTGATGGAGTCGTACTCGTCGTGATCCAAATCACCGATGATCCTAGCACCGAATGGACGGCACCTCCGCGTTCAACACACGTACGGTTGGGAGAGACATCTCCTCCTTCTTGATCCAGCAAGGGGAGAGGAGAGGTTGATGGAGATCTAGCAGCACGACGGCGTGGTGGTGGAAGCAGCGGGATCTCGGCAGGGCTTCGCCAAGCACCAACGAGAGGGAGTGGTGTCACGGAGGGAGAGGGAGGCGCCAGGGACTTGGGTGCGGCTGCCCTCCCTCCCCCACTATATATAGGGCCCCTAGGGGGGCGCCGGCCCTAGGAGATGGGATCTGCAAGGGGGGGCGGCGGACAAGGGGAACTTGCCCCCCAAGCCAAGCGGGGCGCCCCCCACCCCTAGGGTTTCCAACCCTAGTCGCAAGGGAAGGCCCATGGGGCGCACCAGCCCACCAGGGGCTGGTTCCCCTCCCACTTCAGCCCATGGGGCCCTCCGGGATAGGTGGCCCCACCCGGTGGACCCCTAAGACCCTGCCGGTGGTCCTTGTACAATACCGATTACCCCCGAAACTTTCCCGATGGCCGAAACTGGACTTCCTATATATAAATCTTCACCTCCGGACCATTCCGTAAATCCTCGTGACATCCGGGATCTCATCCGGGACTCCGAACAACTTTCAGGTTACCGCATACTAATATCTCTACAACCCTAGTGTCACCGAACCTTAAGTGTGTAGACCCTACGGGTTCGGGAGACACGTAGACATGACCGAGACGACTCTTCGGTCAATAACCAACAGAGGGATCTGGATACCCATGTTGGCTCCCACACGCTCCTCGATGATCTCATCGGATGAACCACGATGTTGAGGATTCAATTAATCCCATATACAATTCCCTTTGTCAATCGGTACGTTACTTGCCTGAGATTCGATCGTCGGTATCCCAATACCTCGTTCAATCTTGTTACCGGCAATTCACTTTACTCGTACCGTAATGCATGATCCCATGACCAAACACTTGGTCACTTTGAGCTCATTATGATGATGCATTACCGAGTGGGCCTAGAGATACCTCTCCGTCATACGGAGTGAAAAATCCCAGTCTCGATCCGTGTCAACCCAACAGATACTTTCGGGGATACCTGTAGTATACCTTTATAGTCACCCAGTTACGTTGTGACGTTTGGTACACCCAAAGCACTCCTACGACATCCGGGAGTTACACGATCTCATGGTCTAAGGAAATGATACTTGACATTGGAAAAGCTCTAGCAAACGAACTACACGATCTTGTGCTATGCTTAGGATTGGGTCTTGTCCATCACATCGTTCTCCTAATGATGTGATCCCGTTATCAATGACATCTGATGTCCATAGTCAGGAAACCATGACTATCTATTGATCAACGAGCTAGTTAACTAGAGGCTCACTAGGGACATGTTGTGGTCTATGTATTCACACATGTATTACGATTTCTGGATGACACAATTATAGTATGAACAATAGACAATTACCATGAACAAGGAAATATAATAATAACCATTTTATTACTGCCTCTAGGGCATATTTCCAACAGTCTCCCACTTGCACTAGAGTTAATAATCTAGTTACATTGTGATGAATTGAACACCCATAGAGTTCTGGTGTTGATCATGTTTTGCTCGCGGAAGAGGTTTAGCCAACGGATCTGCGACATTCAGATCCGTATGTACTTTGCAAATATCTATGTCTCCATCTTGAACATTTCACGAATGGAGTTGGAAACAACGCTTGATGTGCCTGGTCTTCTTGTGAAACCTAGGCTCCTTGGCAAGGGCAATAGCTCCAGTGTTGTCACAGAAGAGAGTGATTGGCCCCGACGCATTGGGTATGACTCCTAGGTCGGTGATGAACTCCTTCATCCAGATTGCTTCATGCGCTGCCTCCGAGGCTGCCATGTACTCCGCTTCACATGTAGATCCCGCCACGACGCTTTGCGTGCAACTGCACCAGCTTACTACCCCACCATTCAAAATATACACGTATCCGGTTTGTGACTTAGAGTCATCCAGATCTGTGTCGAAGCTAGCGTCGACGTAACCCTTTACGACGAGCTCCTCGTCACCTCCATATACGAGAAACATATCCTTAGTCCTTTTCAGATACTTCAGGATGTTCTTGACCGCTGTCCGGTGTTCCATACGGGGATTACTTTGGTACCTTCCTACCAAACTCACGACAAGGTTTACATCAGATCTCGTACACAACATGGCATACATGATAGACCCTATGGCTGAGGCATAGGGGACGACACTCATCTTTTCTCTATCTTCTGCCGTGGTCGGACATTGAGCTGAGCTCAATTTCACACCTTGCAACACAGGCAAGAACCCCTTCTTGGACTGATCCATATTGAACTTCTTCAATATATTATCAAGGTATGTGCTTTGTGAAAGACCTATGAGGCGTCTCGATCTATCTCTATAGATCTTGATGCCTAATATGTAAGCAGCTTCTCCAAGGTCCTTCATTGAAAAACACTTATTCAAGTAGGCCTTAATACTGTCCAAAAGTTCTATATGTAAGTGCATCTAGTGCCACCCCTAGTTGGTTTTGGAGTATTGACGACAAACCTGGTTGAGGGACTAATGTGTTGTGAGAATTGGAGGATAACACAGGTAGAAGTCCCTCATTGATTCGGTTTTCCTACCAGAGATGTCCCCTAAAAATGTACGAAGACATTGAAGTCAAAGGTGGTATGTGAAGACATTCACATTGAAGACTATGACAAGAGAAGACATCGCGTGAAGACTATGGAGCGGGAAGACTTAGTTGTTTCGTCGTTCTTTTTCTTCTTTGTTGAGTCATAGGAACCACCGTACTGTTAAGTAGGGTCCAAGAGAACCAGTCAGAACGACTGAAGTGATGCTTAACAAAAATCCTATGTCTTCGAGCGAAGACAATGATAGCAAATCTTATCTAGAGCTGGGTAAGTCAGCTTTGCTTGTAGCCCAAGTAAAGTTGCCGTGTGTGTTTGAAATCTGACCATTGGAACATGTGTCAGTTCCTTAGTGACCCAGGGTCATTTTGGACAAATCAGATCGGGTTGCCTAGTGGCTATAAATAGCCCACCCCTACAACCATAAACGGTTGGCTGCTCAGAGTTAGTGTATGGCTTTTGTTGTTTGAGAGCAACCCACCTTGAAGCCTTTGAGAGAGAATTCCTTGCGAGGATAAAGCCCTAACCACCCAGAGCCAAAGAGTGTTAGGCATCACTTAAGTCTTCCTGTCTGTGTGATCTGAAGACTTATTACACTTGAGGACTGTGAATCCTCCAGCCGGTTAGGCGTCGCGTTCTGAGCATCCAAGAGTCATTGTGGATCGCCGGTGAACGAAGTCTGTGAAGGTTTGGGAGTCTACCTTGAAGACTTACCAGAGTGATTGGGCGAGGACTGGGTGTCCTTAGCTCAAGGGGAATAAGGTGAAGACACGGTCTTCTGAGTTAAATCTCAGCCTCCCTAACCAGACGTACAGTTTTCACAGCAACTGGAACTGGTCCAACAAATCATTATCTTCAACGAGTCACTGGTTTCATCCTTCCCATTCCTTTACTTACTGTTGGCCCTGGTGAAGTCATTGTATGATTGCATTATCTTTTTTCTTCACTGAGTAACTGATTGTTCTGATTGGCTTCACACTATCTTCCTACCTGATCTATACTGCCTAGCTACTATTAGTCATTGTGCTTTCAGTTCATTGAATACTTGACTATGGCTTGCTTAATGTAGTCTACCTTCCGCTGCATGATAATAGGTTTATTTCTATCGTTTGTCTTCGAAACTTCCATGTTTTGAAGACTTCCATAAAAATCGCCTATCCCCCCCTAGTCGATCACTAGCACTTTCAATTGGTATCAGAGCAAGGTACTCCCTTGTTCTGTGTGATTCGGTTTAAGCACCTGGAGTTTTAGCTATGTCGACTGCAGGGATAATTAAAGTCTCCGCTGCGTGCCCCGTCTTCGATGGAACTGAATATCCCTACTGGAAGAATAAGATGCACATGCATCTTGAAGCCATTGATGTTGACCTCTGGTATGTCGTCAAGAATGGCGTTCCCAAGGCTGGAGAAGGTGTCACCGCTACTGATGTCAAGAAGTTCGTTCAACTGGATTCCACTGCCAAGAACATCATCTGTGGTCATCTGACCAAAGGACAGTATGGCCGTGTGAGTGCTCTGGAAACATCCAAGCAAGTCTGGGACTGGCTCTCCAAGGTCAACGAAGGCATCTCAACCTAGAGAGATCAAAGAATCAGTGTCCTTCTCAACCTATTCAACCGCTTCAAGAGAAACGGCAATGAGAATGTCCAGCTCACGTTTGACCGCCTCACTGACATCACAAATGAGCTTCGAGCTCTCGGCGCTACTGAGATCACCAAGCATGAAATCGTCAAGACACTCCTAAGATCACTTGACACCTCGTTTGACACCCTAGCCCTGATGATTGAAGAACGTCCTGACTTCAAGACACTCGATCCATCTGACATACTTGAAAGGCTCAACACACATGAGTTTCAGCTTTCTGAGAAAAGAGACATCTACGGTCCCAACTATGGGCGAACTCACGCCTTGAAGGCAAAAGCTGTTTCCTCATCTGATGAAGAATCTGACTGTAGTTCTGATGATCATGAAGACATTGGAAAGGAGCTTGCTATGCTTGTGAAGAAGTTCCAGAGATTCACCAAGAAGAAAGACTTTAGAAAGTCTTCACGATCCAGCTCAAGAAATGATGAAGCTTTTGCTCATGACTACAAGAAGAGAACATGCCACAAGTGCAAGAAACCTGGTCACTACATCTCTGAGTGTCTGCAGTGGGACAATGAGAACAACAACAATAAGAAGAAGAAATACTCAAAGTCTTCTTCCAAGTCTTCCTCAAGGTCTTCATCACACAAGAAGAGCTCATCTGGCAAGCCCGTGCGTTTGTCGGCAAGGAAATGGATTCAGAGGAGGAGTCTACTTCTGAGGAGGCAGAGGTGGAGTCTGAGGAGGAGTCCTATTCTGGCGTTGCGAGTCTGGCTACAGCATACGTTGCCAAGTCCATCTTCAACACTGAAGACAATGACTTCATCACCGACACCGATGCAAATGACAAGGACTACTCTGCTCCTACCTACCGCTTCATGGCGCGCGGTGCCAAGGTAAACACACGCACTACTCACTATCAAACATCCAGTGAAGATGACTCTAATTGTGGTTCCAAACCCAGCTACAAAACACTTGCTAAAATTGCAACTGAACAACAGAAAGCTATGGAACATATTCAAAAATGGTTAGACAAAAGCGATGATCTCTTGGACGCTAAAATGACTCGATCTCAGTCCTTAATTGAAGACATAAAAAATCTTCACGTTAAGTATGAGGAACTTGAAAGTCGTCATGAAACGCTCTCAACAACTCATGAAAAGCTTTCCTATGATTATCTTCAAAGGAAGCAAGATCTTGAGAAATTGAGAGCGGCTCATGAAGATCTTCAAAAGGAAAACGAGTCACTTCGCACCGAACAGATCAGTCCTGCTCGGGAAGGATTTGAACCACCATGTCTTAAATGCATTGAGCATGACAATGCTACTTCTGTTGCTGGGTGTTCTACTGCTTCTACTATTGCAATATCTTCAACTGTTGATGTGGTAACTAACCCCTCTGCTGAGGATACCACTGCTATTGCTGATGAGAATGCTAGGTTGAAGACATTGCTTGAAACAGGGATGTACAAAAGTCTCAAAGGGCATTAGACACTATGTGATGTTCTCAAAAGGCAGACCCTGAACCGAAATCCTAGGAAAGAGGGTGTTGGGTTCGAAAGGAAAATGAATGCTGATGGCTCTTACTGGAAACCTGAGCAGTACCCCAAAACCACATGGGTTGCTGCAAAGGAACCTTCAGTGGATCCATCCACCCTATCTGGCTTCACTTGTGCTAATCCCATTGTTATTGATGAATCCTTTGATGCAAACTATAAACTGTTTAAGAATCAGAATGGTGAAGTGTTTGTTTGGCATGTTGGTACTAACTGCAGGAATGGGCCGCCTATGAAGAAAGTCTGGGTGACGAAAAGGTGTTTGGAGAATCTTCCTGTGAATGTCGTCATGACACCACAAGTGAAGAATACAAACCCCAGACCACAAGCTTCATATGGTCCAAAGGCTTCATACAGACAAAGGACTCACCTGAGTCGCACTAATGCAAATGTTTTGCAGGGAAGCCATACTCAGGCCTATGAATATGAGCGCGTTTCATCAAACTGCCATGTTCATAAGACCAAGAACTACTCTGCTTATTCTTATGAGTACTATTGTCCACCTGCAAGACTTTTTGCTAGGGCTCCAAAGCCAAAGTTCTCAGATGCTGCACTTAGACTCATTGCTTCGAAGCCACCCTTGAAGATGTGGGTGGCTAAGAAATCTTAACTCTCTTTTACAGGGAAAGGTGTCTAGTCGAAAACCAAAATCGTCTGAAGCTATTGCTGGGGACCTTAAACATCTTGTAGGGCGCAAGATCAAATGCCCAAATGGTCTTATTATGTATTTTGTTCCTGAGTCACTTGCTACTTGCCCGATCAGTCCTATCCTTGATCTAAGTTTTCATAATCCACTTGCTCGTCAAATGTTTATGCTTCACAATTCTCTTCGTGAAGCCTATCCCCCTAACTGCACTGTAGGGTACGACACCAGCTGCTTCAGAATGGATTATTGATAGTGGGTGTACTAATCACATGACTGGCAAGCGAAGTCTTCTTATGGACTCAACCTTACGTCCATCTGACAAAAGTCACATCACATTTGCTGACACTTGTAAAAGCAAGGTATTGGGTCTAGGTAGATTTGCAATCTCAAGGGATCAACACATGGATAAAGTCATGCTTGTTGAATCCCTTGGTTTCAACTTAATGTCTGTCTCAATGCTTTGCGATTTAAACATGATTGTGATGTTTGGAAAATATCGTTGCCTTGTTCTAATGGAATCTGACAAGTCTCTAGTTTTTGAAGGGTATCGGAAAGATGATTTGTACGTGGTAGATTCCTCAGCAGGACCACAACTTGCCGTATGTATTCTAGCAAAAGCTTCAGAATGCTGGCTCTGGCATTGGAGGCTAGGGCATGCTGGCATGAGGAACTTGCACACTCTTGCAAGAAAGAAGCATGTCATAGGCATCGAGGGCGTCAAGTTCAAGAAGGATCACTTATGTGGTGCCTGTGAAGCAGGAAAGATGACGAGGGCCAAACGTCCCTCGAAGACAATCATGACAATGACTCAACCCTTCGAACTGCTCCACATGGACCTTTTCGGTCCCACTCATTACTCAACTCTTATTACTACTGCTTGTCTCTATGGCTTTGTCATTGTTGATGATTATTCAAGATATACTTGGGTGCATATAATCCTCTACAAGACTGAAGTGCAGGATGTCTTCAGATGCTTCGCCAATCGAGCCATGAACAACTATGGCGTCAAGATCAAGCACATTAGAAGTGACCATGGCACTGAATTCAAGAACACTGGCCTAGATACGTATCTTGATACTTTGGGCATCACACATGAATTCTCAGCTCCGTACACGTCGCAACAGAATGGCGTCGTGGAACGCAAGAACATAACACTTATTGAGATGGCCCGGACGATGCTTGATGAATACAAGACTCCAAGAAAGTTCTGGCCTGAAGCCATTGATACTGCATGCCATATCATCAACCATGTTTATCTTCACAAGCTTCTGAACAAGACATCCTATGAGCTCCTTACTGGTAAGAAGCCAAATGTCAGTTACTTCAGAGTATTTGGTGCCAGGTGCTGGATCAAGGATCCACATCACACTTCAAAATTTGCACCGAAAGCACATGAAGGTTTTATGCTTGGGTATGAAAAGGATTCACACTCCTACAGAGTCTTCAACCTCTTTCACTATAAAGTGGTTGAAACTGTGGATGTGCGGTTCGATGAGACTAACGGCTCGCAAAGAGAGCACCTGCCAAATGTGCTAGATGAAGTTCCATCTAGTGAATCAATCAAACTTATGGGAACTAGAGAAATCATACCATCTGAAGCTCAGCCTGAAGAGGAACTTCTCATCTCCGCACCTGATCAACCTGAAGACAATTCTCAGCCTGAAGACAATCCTTCTAACGATGACAATGATCAGCAAGAGCAAAATCTTCGCCCTGTACATCCTCGTGTTGCAAATAAAGTACAGATTGAGAGAATAATTGATAGCATCAATGCACCAGGTCCACTCACTCGTTCAAGGGCAACACAACTAGCAAGTTTCTGTGGGCACTTCGCATTCGTCTCAATATCTGAACCCAAGAAAGTTGATGAAGCCTTCATGGAACCTGAATGGATTCAAGCTATGCAAGAAGAGCTTCAACAGGTTGAGCTGAATAATGTATGGGAACTGGTTAAGCGTCCTGATCCTTGTAAGCACAATATAATAGGCACTAAATGGATATATCGCAACAAGCAAGATGAGCATGGTCAAGTTGTCAGAAACAAAGCTCGTCTCGTTGCTCAAGGATACACTCAAGTTGAAGGGATTGACTTCGATGAAACATTTGCTCCTGTGGTTAGGCTTGAAGCCATACACATACTGCTGGCCTATGCAAATCATCATAACATTCTTCTATATCAAATGGATGTGAAGAGCGCTTTTCTCAATGGCAAGATTGAAGAAGAAGTGTATGTTGCACAACCGCCTGACTTTGAAGATCCAAAACATCCTGACATGGTGTACAAGCTCAACAAGGCACTGTATGGCCTCAAACAAGCCCCTCGGGCTTGGTCTGACACACTCAAAGACTTCCTGAAGAGCAAAGGCTTCAAACCTGGTTCCCTCGACCCCACCCTCTTCACAAAGACATATGATGGTGAACTGTTTGTGTGCCAAATATATGTGGATGACATTATCTTCGGCTGCACCAATCAGAAATACAGTGAAGAGTTTGGATATATGATGCAAGAGCAATATCAGATGTCCATGATGGGTGAGCTGAAGTTCTTCCTTGGTCTTCAAATACGTCAGCAACGTAACGGCATCTTTATATCTCAAGAGAAATACCTCAAAGATTGCCTGAAGAAATTTGGGATGCAAGATTGCAAAGGATTCACGATGCCAATGCCAGCCAAACATCATCTGGGTCCTGAAGACAATGGTAAAGAGTTCGATCAAAAGGTATACCGCTCCATGATTGGTTCCTTGCTTTATTTATGTGCATCTAGGCTAGATATCATGCTTAGTGTTTGCATGTGTGCTCAGTTCCAAGTGGCACCAAAGGAATCGCATCACTTAGCTGTGAAGCGAATTCTCAGATATTTGGCTCACACCCCAACACTAGGATTATGGTATCCAAAGGGCTCAGAGTTTGATCTAGTTGGGTTCTCGGATGCTGATTATGCTGGTGATAAGGTGGATCGCAAGTCTACATCAGGCACATGTCATTTTCTGGGACGATCACTTGTATGTTGGTCTTCAAAGAAGCAGAACTGTGTATCTCTCTCCACTACTGAATCTGAATACATTGCTGTTGGATCTTGCTGCGCTTAGCTTATATGGATGAAGCAAACACTCAAACACTATGGCATTCATCTGAAGCAAGTGCCACTCTACTGCGACAACGAAAGCGCCATCAAGATTGCCAACAACCCAGTTCAGCACTCGAAGACAAAGCACATTGAAATTCATCATCACTTTCTCAGAGATCATGTTATGAAGGAAGATATTGATATCATACACGTCAACACTGAAGAGCAATTGGCAGATATCTTCACCAAACCCTTGGATGAGAAGAGGTTTTGCAAGTTACGGTGTGAGCTAAATATCTTGGAATCCTCAAATGTCCTGTGATCAGGCACACATCCTAACACTTAACCATGTTGATGACATAGATGTGCAACACATGAAGTAAAGTATATCTTCAATCAAAGAAGACTTACATTCTGAGTGTGAATATATTAAATGTGGAATTTGACTTCGGAGCGCCATGATAATTGTACGCCGTGTCTGGGTCTAATACTTCCTATACGGTGTGTAACGCCACCACCAAATTCTTCTGTTTGAAGTGTTTTACTTATGGTGTTACATTTGCTATGTCTTCACATTTGGTTTGTCTTCAATTTCAACTTGTCTTCATGAGTATCTTCACTATGTTGATTTGATTGTCTTCTGATATATACATATTAGTGTTCTGTCCTCTACAACATTCACTTATAGCTACGTCTTCCTTGTTGAATATTTTGAACTAAGTGAATGTGATCGGACCCTAATCTCTCTATGCTTTCTATCTCAAACTCTATTTGTCCAAATCATATGCATTCTATTGAAACTGTCGAATGTCTTCTCTGCGTCCTTGTCAGCAGAAGATACAGAGACAAACATTAAGTCCGTTTTAAATGCTCTATCCTTATTGCCTGAAATCCGGAGAAGCCGGAACGACCACCCAACAGTTCGGGCGGGCGTGGGAACGTGGGACAACTCCGAGTATGTTGCATGCTTGCCACGTGTCCCTCAGATGTGAACCGCCAGGGGCACCTACGTAATTACGCTGTGCCGCACACTTCCTTATAAATACATGTCCCCTGCGGTCAAGAAAACCTTCTTCCACCTCTCCACCTCGTCAAAACCCTAGCGCCACCACTAGCTCTCGACGACGCCGGCGACGAAGCGCTTAGCTGCCGCGACTTCACCGACGCCGTCCTCACGCCGGCCGTGGTCATCGTCCTCTCCTCCGCCGCCGTAGGTGTCCTCCGTCGCCAAGTTAGGGCATGGTGGATTGAACTGCTCGGTCTCCTAATCTTCCCATCTAGCAGTTCATCGTGTGGTAAATAAAACTCTCTTTTTACCATCTTTTTGATCCTAAAAGATTCATCCTGTTTACCAAAAGTGGTTTCTGCCTACTCAATGTCAGGACCCCGATTCCAAGTCACATCGATCTAGCCGGTAACACCTCATATCACATTGCGGCCTCACGCACGGTATCCCCACGGGTGTCGCCTTACCATGGCCCGGGACCGTTTGCGCCTTTTGGCTCACGTATATGATAGTGTCGCTAGCATCCATATGACAGAGAACCTGGGCCGACATGGTTAGTCGTGAACCCAAAGCGGCGCAGACCTATGGAGACAGGCATACATGAATCACATCGAGCATGTCGGTCATCAGCGAGTGAATCCGGGCTGTAGCACTGGGCTAACAGGACTCTGGGGAACCCGTGCTGTAGCAGGCTAGGCAGGACTCCGGATGTCACCGCGTGATATTTCCCCGAAGGGACAGACATAGGAACAAAGTGAAACACATGCCGGCTAGTCAAGTGTCCTGAGCAGTATTGCTGGGCTAGCAGGACTCCGGTGAATAGGGCTGTAGCGGACTACTATGGCTCGAGGAACACTAGACTACATTTCCCCATAAGAAAGGCTGCCAAGGATAAACAACTAGATTGTCGGATCCACTCATACCAAGCATTTCAATCATACACACAATATGCCCGATATGAGTACATACAACATGGCATCACAACAAAACTCTACAACTCAAGTACTTTATTTAAAGGCTCCAGAGAGCCATACATAACATGTTCATACAGATAGGGGTCACATGACCCGACACTGAAGTCATACAAGCATACAAGCACATGCGGAAGCAAATAGTCTGAGTACAGACACTAGAAAGCAAGAAGGCTTCTCGAAGCCTGTCTATCTACATAGGGACCTCCATGGCCAGGGTCACCACCTGGGTGGCGAGTTACTCATCGACGCCGAGGTCTACATAAAACCCATCGGAGGGGGCGGTGTTGTCGTCTGAATACAGTAATTAAGCAAACATGAGTACAAAGGTACTCAACAAGTCTTACATCAGAACCTACTATACATGCTCATTCTCAAGAAGGTGGTGGGGTTATTGCAGCAAGCCAGCTTTGCTCTTGGCTAAGCTATCCTACGGAACTCCACTAGTAAATTAGTTTTCGCACACGAGTCCACTACTCACCAACACAATACTCCACCGGGGATCCTCCCTCGTCATCCTACGAGAGGGACATCCTCGGTACTCACACTTATCTTGAGTCTTTTAGTAGTATCCATTAGCTTGTCTATGAACTGTATAGGCAACCAAGTAGTCCTTTATCGCGGATGCGGCTATTCGAATAGATTTATACCCTGCAGGGGTGTACTTCTTCATACACGCTTTCACCACTTATCGCCGTTTACACGACATGTACTCGGCAACCTTCAAGCAGAAGCCCAACGAGGGTGTCGGCCATGGCCTACCTAAACACTCAAGCCTCTAGTCCATGTTTATCGCCTATTCAGGTTCCATCCGTAGGGAGTCCAGCCGAGGTTTCCACATACGGCCCCGAACGATGTGAACGGGGTTCCCGAGACACCAAACGGGTGACTCGGTACATCGTGCCACGGTGTATCTACCGCAAGATAGCCCACCCCTAGGGTCAGCGCTACGACGGCCGCCAACACATAACCTACAAACACCGGAAACTAATTGCAACTCCTGGACAGAGTACTAGGGTGGATAAGAAGCCGAGAGGGTCCATTGGTTTCGGGCCCAATGTATGGTAGTAACTGAATCTTAAATCACACATACAGATCTCAGTTCTTATGGACGGCCTCAATGAAACAACCCACCATGTACTTCTACATGGCCTCTCATCGATACCTTTACCATATCATGTTCAACACATCCGTCACATTACTGACATAATCATTTCACTCTAGCCCATCGCCCAGATGAACCAGACCCGACACAACTCTAAGCATAGCAGGCATAGCAAGGTAGGAAACACATACATGGCTCAATCAACTCCTACACATGCTAGTGGGTTTCATCTAGTTACTGTGGCAATGACATGTCATGCAGAGGATAAGGGTTCAACTACCGTAGCACACAGCAGTTTGAATCGCGTTGTCTTAATGTAGTAAACAAGAGCATAAGCGAGAACATGGTTTTGTATCGGAATGATCAATGGTTTGCTTGCCTGTTGTAGTGGTAGTAGGGTACTGCCCTTCAGACGGATACTCGGGGTTATCCTCGGAGGCAGAACCTACCACGAAAGACACACCGAACATAATCAACACATGACAATATGCAACAATATGATGCATGCTATGACATGGCAAAATGAAAGTGTCTTGGCCTAATGCAAGCTAAAACAGAAAGGAATGAGCTCATTTGAATCAAAGATTCAAATGTTAGCTCATTTAACATAGCCTTGTTAGTGCATTATCTTATTTTGCTTAAACAGCAAGGGTAACTTGTTTTGTCATGCATGAAACCATTACAGATGGATAGATTGAATTTTTCTGATCATTTTTCATATATAATTTGTTTGATTTGGAGCTATGGTTGATTTTCTATGATTTTTAGAAGTTTTGGCTATTTTCTGGAATTTCCTATATAAGAATAATTCCAGTAATTGAATTAATGCGTCAGCATGACATAGGTGTGACATCAGCGGGTCAACTGGGTCGGCCAGGTCAAACCTAACTGGTGGGCCCTGTCTGTCAGTGTCTCAGCTAATGAACAGGATTAAATTAGTACTAATTAACTGTCAGTGGGGCCTGGGCCCACATGTCAGTGACTAAACTAGTTAAAATTAGTTAACACTAATCCTAAACTAATTAGCAGGCCAGCCCCACCTGTCATAGGCTCAGGGGGGAGTCAACCTGGGCCCACACGTCAGTCCATGGTCAAAAGTGGTCAAACTCGCCAGCGTTTAGCCGCCGGCGAGGCCCGCCGCGGCGGAGGGGCTCGGGTTTTGCACTCCGGCGACCAAAAGGACGGCGAAGACAATCTATATGATGCGGGGAGTGAGCCGCGTCAAGTGGTGGTAGTAGGTGGAGCTGGGGTGGCCGGAGCACGTCCGCGGCGGCCGGAGTTCGGGCGAGGTCGACCTAGTCGCTAGCGGGCACGGCGAGGGGCGTGCGGGGGTGCTACGGACTCCTGCGAGTGCGTTGAAGACAGTGGCGTGCTTGGTTGCGACCCTACATGGCTGTGGCCACAACGGCGACGTGCGGTGGCGGCGGCGAGCTTCGGCTCCGATGGCCATGGTGGTTAGAGGACGCGGACGAGCGTGGGGAGAGGGGGAAACGGTGGCGGAGCTCACAGCGATCACGAAGAGGGGCTCGGCTTGCTCGGAGACGGCTTGGCGACGGCGAATCCGTCGATGGAGTCCGGCGGTCGTGCTCAGGAAAGACGACTCGTGGCGGCGATGTGGGACTCCCGCGGTGGCGTGGCTCGGGGTGGAAGGAAGAGGGGGTCGAGGCGGAGCCTCTGGGCCGGTCAGAGGAGCGAGGGAGAGGCGGTGGCCGCGGTGGTGCTTGTCGGCGGCGACGGCTACGCTCGGCTTCTGGGAAGAGAGTGAGAGAGGCGAGACAGGGGGGAGAGTGGAGCGGTCGAGGGGTCCAGGGGGTCGGCGTGGCACTCATAGACGCATCTGGGGCGTCGGCGGAAGCTGGAGGTGGCCGGCGTGTGGCCGCGGGCGCCGGCCGCGCGCCTCTCGTCCTCCTGGCAAGAGGAGGAGGACGACTGGCAGGAGCTAGTGGACTGGGCCGAGCTGGTGGGCTAGGTGGGCTGCGCCAGGCAAGTCCCTGTTCTTTCTCTCTTTTTCTGTTTTCATTTATTCTATTATTTCTGTAACTTCATGGCTTTATTAAAAATGCCAGGGCATTTCCAAAAATCATAAAATTAATCATGGCTACTGCTTAGAATATATCCAACAGTAAACATTTTAGTTTATGATTATTTGAGCATTTAAAATATTTTATAGCATTTAAATGCCCAAATGCAAATACTATAAGAATTAATCCAATGACCTTATGATGTCCTAGAAAAATGTGCACCATTTTTTTCAAAGGTTTTAACCCAAAACAAAAAGGGTGGGCTTTTTAGAAGGGCATTTCAAGTTCATTGAAAAAGTTTTTTAGTAAACCCTAGTTGTTCCAGGGGGGGGTGCTGGGGGTTCTGTCATCCCCATTTCAAATTTAAGAGAAATTTAAACATGATGCACACTCTAATGCTTGAACTAGCTAGGGTGTGACAACTCACCCCCACTCAAAAGAATCTCGTCCCGAGATTTAGGATCCTCCGGGAAGAAGGTGGGGTACTCGAGTCGAAGACGATCCTCTCTTTCCCAAGTGGCTTCTTTCTCGGAATGGTGTGACCATTGAACCTTGAGAAACTTGATATTATGGCGTCGAGTGGTACGCTCGGCTTGATCAAGGATACGAACGGGATATTCCCGATATGAGAGGTTATCTTGTAGATCAAGCATTTCGTGGTCCACTCCACGGATAGGATCCGCGAAGCAGCGCCTGAGTTGAGAAACGTGGAAGACATTGTGAACTATGGAAAGATGCGAAGGTAGTTCCAATTGGTAGGCAACTTCTCCTCGTTTGGCAAGAATGCGAAAGGGTCCGATGTAACGAGGAGCCAATTTGCCTTTGATACCGAAACGATGGGTTCCCTTTAACGGAGTAACCCGAAGGTAAGCCTTCGCGCCGACTTCATAAGTCATGAGCTTATGTTTACGATCATATTGGCTCTTTTGACGAGATTGGGCTATTTTCAATTTCTCACGAATAACGCGAACCTGCTCTTCTGCTTCCTGAATCATATCCGGGCCAAAGAGTTGTCTTTCCCCGGTTTCTGACCAGTTAAGAGGCGTTCGACATTTTCGTCCATAGAGAACTTCGAAAGGAGCTTTGCCCAAGCTAGCTTGATAACTATTGTTATAAGCAAACTCCACAAATGGAAGGCATTTCTCCCAACCCATTCCGAATGAGATGATAGAAGCTTGGAGCATATCTACCAGAATTTGATTGACTCGCTCTACTTGACCATTTGATTGAGGATGGAAGGCGGTGCTAAAAGAGAGACGAGTTCCCATAGCATTTTGGAAACTTTTCCAAAATCGAGAGGTGAAGAGACTCCCACGTCCTGAGTTAATTTCCAATGGGACACCATGAAGAGACACTATTCGGGAGATGTATAAGTCAGCTAGCTGGCTAGCGGTGATACTCTCATGAATAGGTAGGAAATGGGCTACTTTGGAAAGACGGTCGATCACGACGAAGATGGCATTATTCCCTCTCTTGGTCCTGGGAAACCCAGTGATGAAATCCATACTGATTTTATCCCATTTCCACTCAGGAATAGCCAAAGGTTGAAGGGTGCCAGCAGGCCGTTGATGCTCTGCTTTAACATGATGACAAATGTCGCAATTAGCAATGTATTGAGCGATTTCTCTCTTCATTCTAGTCCACCAAAACCTCTGGCGTAGGTCTTGATACATTTTAGTACTACCGGGATGAATGGTGAGAGGGGATTCATGAGCTTCCTTAAGGATCAGCCGCCTCAGGTTTCGTGCCTTGGGGACCACTAAGCGGTTTCCAAAGTATACGACACCTTGATCATCAACGGAGAAACAATTCACAACTCCTTTTGTCGGTGTTCTGGAAACGGGGGTCCCCAGACTTGCCTGCCTGCGGCCTGCAGCGTGGCTCAAAAGGGGGCCCAGCACGGCCCATCTTCACCAACAAAAACCCAAGACCCTCGCGAGGGGCCAGGCCTCGCGGGGCGGATGACGCGGGGCTTCCTCAAGCACGGCCTCATCAGGCTGGCTCACAAGGGGGCGGAGAGATCAAGGCGGGGTACCTCGCGAGGTGCCCGTGATGCAAGCCGTGATGACTCAGGGTGCCAGGCGGGTGCCGGCCCGCGCAGCATCCTCCTTTCCTGTTTGGTGCAAAGGGGGCAAGCGCAGCTGCGTAGTACCGAGGCATCAGGCAAAGGTTGGCATTTCGGTGGAACGAGACCAAGACCAGGAGGACTACGAGATGGAGGTCACCGTGGAGCCCAAGACGGCATCATCACCAGAGCTATGCACAGGCGAAGACTACTTTTGTCAGGATAGCTGATACTTGCCGTCCCCCTTCAAATTAGCCCACCATTGTTGGCTTCCTTCCCGCTCGATATTTGGGAAGAGGACCAGGGCCTCTATAAATAGGACTACCCACCCACATGGCGAGAGGTCAGCTGGTTGAAAGCAGAGAGAGAGAGAGAGAGAGAGAGGAAAAGGCGCCTGAGCTCCTTCCGGCAGTTCATCGCCTCAGCCAAGAAGAGACCCTTGCGAGGCTGTTCTTCCTTGTATTGTTCATCATCCTCAGCCCAAGAGGCAATCCACACACCACACACTGGAGTAGGGTATTACACCACAACGGTGGCCTGAACCAGTATAAACCCTGTGTCTCTTGCATTGTTCTTTCGACAGTTTAGATCCTAGCAAGGCGGAGGGGTGCAGGTAGGTAGGAGGCGAAATCTCCGCACGCACCCTAGTGTTCGAACCTCAAGGGTCTGCCGGAACCCAAAATCTGACATTTGGCGCGCCAGGTAGGGGTGCGCCGGAGTTCGTCTTCCATCACCCCGTTCTCCTCCGACCATCACGCTCATGTCTGACGCTCGTCGGGCCCGCGCGGAGCACCGGGCCACCCTCGCTTCCCGCGTCGCCCAGACGGCCCCTGTCGGCGGGCGTCCTCGCCGTTCCCCGTCACCTGCCGTCAACACCGCCACCGGCCCGTCGGGGGACGAGCAGCAAGCATCGTCTCAGCATCCATCCGTGCGCCAATACGGCCGCACCGCAACTCCCTCGCTCGCCCCAGCTGGTTCTTCATCCCGCGCGCTCCGCGCGCCCATGGAGCCCCGCAACCTCTCCCCCGCCTATCATGCTGCACCGACACCCCCAGTTGTTGCGGCCCTCTTGGGTGGCTTGCAGGCGCCGCCTACAAGTTACCACGTCAAGCCATTTATCCGCCGGGTCAGCGCCGCTTCCACGCAGCAAGGGGCTCCCCTGGATCGAGCGGCGCCCGAGACCGGCCTGAGCTTCAGCTCGGAGGACCACCCCTCCAACTCGGCCTGCTCGGGCGCGCTCCCCATGCTGTGCACCCCCACCATCTGCCAGGTGGCCGTCACCAGAACTCTCATCGATGGCGGGGCAGGCCTCAACGTGCTCTCAGTCGAGGCCTTCAACCTCCTCTGCATACCCCTGGAACGGCTACAGCCCAGCTGGCCCTTCTCAGGCGTTGGGGGTAGGTCATCCAGCTCCTTGGGACAGATCCGGCTCCCAGTAACCTTCGGCACCTATGACAACTTCCGCACGGAGCTGGTCGACTTCGACATCGCCCCCATCGGCCTCCCCTACAACGCCATCCTCGGCTACCCAGCGCTGGCCCAGTTCATGGCCGCGACGCACCCGACGTACAACCTCATGAAGATGCCCGGGAGCAGCGGTGTCCTCACCGTGCACGGGGACACTGGGGACGCTCTGCGGGTTCTCAAGCTCGTCTTCAAGACAGCGGCGTCGGCATAGCCCGCCGCCTTGGAGGCCCCCAAGCCCAAGGGGGCTGCGCCCGCCAAGAAGAAATAGTTGTTCACCCAAGACAAGACAGAAACCAAGTAGATACCCGTCGATGAGGACAGATCCAGCAACGCCACTTTCACCATAGGCGCCCACCTCAAACCCAAGCAGGAGGAGGCCCTGATCGGGTTCCTGCGCGCAAAAAAGAAGATATTCATTTGGGAGCTAGATCAGTTGGCAGGGATCGCCATGAGGGTAATCGAGCATCACCTCAACGTGTGCCCCAACGTGCGCCCTATGAAGCACAAGGCCAGGCGGCAATCCACAGAAAAGAAGGCCTTCATCGTCCAAGAGACCCGCAAATTAGAGGCCGCTAGGGTCATTCACGAGGTCCGGTACCTAGATTGGTTGGCCAACCCTGTCGTTGTGCCAAAGAAGGGAGGGAAGGAACGCATGTGTGTTGACTTCACCAACCTCAACAAAGCGTGCCCGCAAAATCCGTTCCCGCTCCCTCGCATCGACCAGATCGTCGATTCCACTGCGGAATGCGACCTGCTATGCTTCTTGGATGCCTTCTCTGGGTATCACCAGATCAAGATGGCGGTTGAAGACGTCGAGAAGACAGCCTTCCTAACCCCGTGTGGGGTGTACTGCTACACCTGCATGCCATTCGGGCTGCGTAACGCAGGGGCGACCTTTCAGCGGCTGATGCATATCACCTTGGGCCCGCAGCTCAGGAAGAATGTTGAAGCTTACGTCGATGACATCGTGGTAAAATCTCGGGAGGCCAGGACCTTGATACAAGACCTGGAGGAAACCTTCGCGAGCCTCAACGCAGTGAACCTACGGCTCAACCCAGAGAAATGTGTGTTCGGAGTCCCCTCAGGCAAGCTCTTGGGTTTCCTCGTGTCTCACCGAGGCATCGAGGCTAACCCGGAGAAGGTCAAGGCAGTGGAAGACATGAGCCCGCCAAAGACCCTCAGAGAAATGCAGAAGCTCACGGGGCGCGTGACCGCGCTAGGGCGCTTCATCTCCAAGTTGGGGGAGCGAGCGCTACCCTTCTTCCAGCTAATGAAGAAAAAGGGGCCCTTCGAGTGGACTGAAGAGGCCGACAAGACATTCCAGGATCTCAAGAAATACCTGACCAGTCCACCGGTCATGGTGGCTCCGCGCCCTCAAGAGCCCCTGGTGCTTTACCTTGCTGCCACTCCCTACTCCGCCAGCGCAGCCCTGGTGGCAGTCAGAGAGGAGCGTCGAATCAAAACCGCGGCAGTAGCCCGGGACAAGGCGGAACAGGTACGAGGAAGGCCCACAGAAGCCGCCACAGCGGCTGATGAGGACTAGCCGCCGCAGAGGGGCGCACCAGAGGCAGAAGAGGCCCCTCTCCCAGATGGCCAGTCTCAGGAGGCCTCATTGTCTCGAGAGGCACCATGGTCTCCAAAGGGAGCCGCCAGCACTGACGCACTCCGCCTCGTTGAGCACCCAGTGTACTTCGTCAGCACAGTGTTGCGGGATGCAAGGGCGCGGTACCCTATGCCTCAGAAACTCCTCCTCGCGCTACTGGTGGCCTCGCGCAAACTACGGCACTATTTTCAGGGTCACCCCATCAAGGTCGTCTTGTCATACCCCCTGGAGAGGGTGCTCAGGAGCCCCAATTTAGCTGGGAGAGTCGCTGAGTGGAACATAGAGCTGCAAGCATTTCAGCTCGAATTCAGCACGACCAGAGTCATCAAGGGAGCAACGTTGGCAGATTTTGTGGCAGAATGGACGGAGGCGTCAGGCCTCAAGGCCGACGAGGACTTGTCCCTGTCCCCGAGAAGCGAGGCGCCAGAAGGCTGGGTCATGTACTTCGATGGGGCATTCTCCAGACACGGCGCAGGGGCTGGGGCGGTGCTTATATCGCCCACCCAGGACAAACTCTATTACGCCGTGCAGCTTTGTTTCCAGCAAGGCGAAAAGGTCTCCAACAACATAGCGGAGTTGAGGGTTTAATAGCGGGCTTGAAGGCCGCAGCTGCCCTGGGGGTGAAATGCCTCACCATCAAGGGCGATTCGCAGCTCCTTGTCAATTTCTCCAACAAGGTGTGCGAGCCGAAGGATGAACACATGGAGGCCTACCTTGCATAGGTCCACAGGATGGAGAAGCAGTTCTGGGGGTTGGAGTTGTAGCATGTGCCCCATGGCACCAATCAAGAGGCCGATGACATCGCCAAACGCGCGTCCAGGCAGTTACCTCAGGAGCCTGGCATTTTCGAGGAACGACTCTTAAAGCCTTCAGCCTTGCCGTCACTATCAAACACGGCTCAGCCCCGGGAGGAGCTCCCCCAGCCACCTGCCTCTGGAGCTCCGGCCTGTGGCCCGTCCTCAGGAGCACGCCTGCTCCTGACGATGGAACCTCAGGAGGGATATTGGATCACGGAGCTCCGGAGCTACTTGACGCAAGGGACCCTGCCGGAGAAGGAGGAGGAAGCATAGCGAGTGGCATGCCAGGCCACGGCATACTGCATCAGAGATGGAGAGCTCTACCGGAAACGACCAAATGATGTATCCCTGCGCTGCATCTCTAGGGAGCAAGGGAAGGAACTACTGGAAGATATACACGGCGGGGACTGCGGACATCATTCATCGTCACGGACCCTCGTCGGCAAGGCGTTCCGCAGTGGGTTTTACTGGCCCACCGCGCTCAATGACGCCATTGAACTAGTGAAAGCTTGTGAGGCCTGCCAGTTCCATGCCAAGCAGATCCATCAGCCGGCAGGGGGCTTGCAGACTATCCCCCTTTCGTGGCCATTCGCAGTCTGGGGGCTCGACATCTTGGGTCCGTTTCCTCGGGCGCTAGGGGGATACCGCTACCTTTACGTTGCTATAGACAAGTTCACCAAGTGGGTTGAAGTGGAGGCTGTCCACACCATTCCTGCGGATTCCGCGGTCAAGTTGATCAAGGGCATCATGAGCCGGTTCGGGGTGCCAAATCACATCATCACGGACAACGGTTCGCAGTTCACCAGTAACCTCTTCAAAACATACTGTGCTAACCTTGGAACGCAGATATGCTACGCCTCAGTGGCACACCCCCGAAGCAACGGCCAGGCCGAGCGAGCCAATGCGGAGGTACCGAGGGGCCTCAAGACCAGGACGTTCAAGAAGAAGCTGGAGGCCTGCGGCAGAGGTTGGTACAATGAGCTTCAGTCCGTGTTGTGGTCCATCCGCACAACCGCAACCAAGCCGACTGGGGAGACCCCGTTCTTCCTGGTCTACGGAGCCGAAGTGGTCCTCCCTCACGAGGTCATACGTCGCTCCGCGCGGGTCCTGGCGTTCAACAAGGCGCAACATGACGCCATGCGGGGGATGGACCTCGTGCTGGGGGAGGAACGTCGCCGAGAAGCCGCGCTACGAGCGGCGAGGTACCAACAAGCGCTGCGGCGATATCACTGCCGCAACATCCGCCCCAGGACACTCGAGGTAGGAGACCTCGTGCTCAGGCAGGTCCTCTCCAAGCAGGGGCTGCACAAGCTCTCTCCCATGTGGGAGGGCCCGTTCAAGGTTGTTCATGTTTCCAGGCCCGGCTCAGCGCGCTTGGAGACTCAGGAGGGAGTGCCGGTCCAGAACGCATGGAATATACAGCACCTCCGGAGGTTCTACCCCTAAAAAGGCCCGGAGCCTGTGAAGCAAGGCGAATGCCTGTGAAGCTGTTGCATTTTGGAAAAGGCCTGGAGCCTGTGAAGCAAGGGGAATGCCTGTGAAGATATCGCGTTTTGGAAAAGACCCGGAGCCTGTGAAGCAAGGCGAATGCATGTGAAGCTATCGCGTTTTGGAAAAGGCCCAGAGCCTGTGAAGCAAGGCGAATGCCTGTGAAGCTATCGCGTTTTGGAAAAGGCCCGGAGCCTGTGAAGCAAGGCGAATGCCTGTGAAGCTGTCGCGTTTTGGAAAAGGCCCGGAGCCTGTGAAGCTGTCGTGTTTTGGAAAAGGCCCGAAGCCTGTGAAGCAAGGCGAATGCCTATGAATCTATCGCGTTTTGGAAAAGGCCCGGAGCCTGTGAAGCAAGGTGAATGCCTGTGAAGCTATCGCGTTTCGGAAAAGGCCCGGAGCCTGTGAAGCAAGGCGAACGCCTGTGAAGCTCGCCGCCCATGACACTCTCATGTAATAATGAGTTGGGGCTGTACACGCCCCGGAGTCTCAGGAGCGCCGGCCTCAGGCCCTGGGGCTCCCTCCCACGCACAGTGGCAGCACTTAGCTCCGCGCTGGTGAGAAGACGTCGAAGACTAGACTAGGTGTTGGACGCAACTTTTCATTTGCTTTCCGCAGTTGGCTTGTTCCTCTTCATTTGAAGTTTTATTGAAGTTGTTGCCGTCTTTGGCTTGCGTTCTTCGGCTTTTCACGCTCCTGCCTCGATTTCTCTTGTGCAAGGCCTCGCGAGGGGGAGAGCCGAGCGCCCTCGCGAGTGTTCCTATCCTAGTCACTCAAAGGGTTCGCGACCCAGGCCCCTTGCAGGAGCACCCCTCCAGTCCGTGCCCCTCGGGCACCGCGACATAAACACATGGCCTGGGTCGGTCGCCCCCATGGCTGGGGCCGGGAACCATCCACGCACGGGCACACAGTCGGAAGTTACGATGAAGAAAGAAAAACGATAGTTAACAGCTATAACCCATACACGCCCCCGCGGGGCACCACACTACTGTCCTTTTTACGCAGGAAAAGGGAAGAGAAAGTACAAATCTGGTGTGGCTCACCTCGCACCGGCCCGCAGGGAAGCCCGAGCTGCCTCCGGAGCTCAGGCGGACTCCCTCTCACGCTTCACTAGGGCGCGACGGTGGGCGGACACGCTACCACCCCCCAAGCAGATACGACGGCGTGGGGGCTAACTGCGGCCACCACTAGAAGAGTCGCCGCCTGAAGAAGAACTGGAGAAGCTTGAGGAACCCTGAGTGCCGCCAGCCCCGCGAGCGCCGTCCTCTCCATCATCGCCGGAGCCAGGTTCCCAGCCGCGGTCGTCGCCCTCGGGGCAACACCCTGTGCGACGACCATCTTCCCCAAACTCCCTCACATAGAGGGTGGCATCGCCATCGAACCTGAAGTGTAGGGTGCACCGACGGCCCAGGCCATGCACGCGGGCAAACGTCTGCCAACCGCGGGCCAGGGCTAGGCTCCCGGCTGCGGAGACCTTCAGTGAAACCCATGAGGCCCGGCTGCAGCAGCCGTCGGCCTGAAGCCAGAGGCCGCCCGGGGCGCCGGCCGGGAGCTCGCCGAGGAGGAAGCGAGGAAGTGGGAGCCGGGTGCTAGTCGGCTCCGCCGACCACACGACGAACTCCGGCAGCACCTCTGCAGCGCGAAAGCGCGGCATAGGGGGGCGTGCAGCCGGAGCGCACCCCCGACCCAAGCAATCCGCCCGCCATCGCGCTGGAAAGCGTCTCCGCGGCCGCGGGGAGCTGCCGTGGTGGCCACATGATGTTTGCGGGGGTGCCCTCGGCCGCGCTTGGGCGGGGGAGAGGCATGCTCTGCCTGGCAAGCCTTCCCCTTCTCCGCGGCAGAGAACCTCCTCGACAGGGCCATGAAGAAGAAGGAGAAGCAAGGGGAGATGAACTGGAAGGGCGCACGCCGTTCCGTACTTATAGCCGGCAGAGGCCAACCGCCGACCTCCATGATCGCAGGTAATCATGACCCGTTTTGCATGCAGGGACTTGTCCAGTCTGTGCAGTTGCCGAGGCATCATGGGGAAGTGGAGACGCCCACGTCCAATCAACCGCCACGCGGCGCCTAAGGCCGCAGGCTGTTAGGGCCCGCGGCGCTTTGCTCTTGCCCTTCTGCCTCCCTGCATGGCCAAGCCCGGGCGCGCCTTGGGCCCGGGGGCTACTGTCGGCGTTCTGGGAACGGGGGTCCCCAGACTTGCCTGCTTGCGGCCTGCGGGGTGGCTCAAAAGGGGGCCCAGCATGGCCCATCTTCACCAACACAAACCCAAGACCCTCACGAGGGGCCAGGCCTCACGGGGCAGATGACGCGGAGCTTCCTCAGGCACGGCCTCATCAGGCTGGCTCACGAGGGGGCGGAGAGATCAAGGCGGGGTACCTCGCGAGGTGCCCGTGACGCAAGCCGTGACGACTCGGGGTGCCAGGCGGGTGCCGGCCCGCGCAGCATCCTCCTTTCTTCTTTGGCACAAAGGGGGCAAGCGCAGCTGCGTAGTACCGAGGCATCAGGCAAAGGTTGCCATTTCGGTGCAACGAGACCAAGACCAGGAGGACTACGAGATGGAGGTCACCATGGAGCCCAAGACGGCGTCATCACCAGAGCTTTGCGCAGGCGAAGACTACTTTTGTCAGGATAGCTGATACTTGTTGTCCCCCTTCAAATTAGCCCGCCATTGTTGGCTTCCTTCCCGCTCGATATTTGGGAAGAGGACCAGGGCCTCTATAAATAGGATTAGCCACCCACATGGCGAGAGGTCGGCTGGTTGAAAGCAGAGAGAGAGAGAGAGAGAGAGAGAGAGAGAGAGAGGAAAAGGCGACTAAGCTCCTCCCAGCAGTTCATCACCTCAGCCAAGAACAGACCCTCGCGAGGCTGTTCTTCCTTGTATTGTTCATCATCGTCAGCCCGAGAGGCAATCCACACACCACACATTGGAGTAGGTATTACACCACAACGGTGGCTCGAACCAGTATAAACCCTGTGTCTCTTGTGTTGTTCTTTCGATAGTTTAGATCCTAGCAAGGCGGAGGGGTGCAGGTAGGTAGGAGGCGAAATCTCCGCGCGCACCCTAGTGTTCGAACCTCAAGGGTCTGCCGGAACCTGAAATCCGACACCTTTCTTAATGTTCCTCTTAATACGGGAGATTCCCGGATCTACCTTCTGTGCCTTGATGATCTGATCCGTAAGGGTAGGTTTCGTCACCAGGGTGTATAGGAATCCTCGAGAAACAATGTGAATATTGAGCTTACGAAATTCCTCATGGAGAAGTGGTTGACTTTGTTGTAACATCAGGTTGTTACAATAAGATTTACGACTTAGCGCATCACCCATGACATTGGCTTTGCCCGGGGTGTAAGTTATTCCTAAGTCATAATCCGAGATCAACTCGACCCAACGTCATTGCCTGAGATTCAAATCCGGTTGGGTGAAGATATATTTCAAACTTTGGTGATCGGTGAAGATCTCACAACGATTACCGAGGAGGTAATGTCGCCAAGTTTTGAGTGCATGGACTACAGCTGCAAGCTCTAGATCATGTGTGGGATAGTTTTCCTCATGTGGGTGTAATTGCCGTGAAGCATAGGCAATTGCCTGACGATCTTGCATGAGTATGGAACCTAGTCCTTGTCGCGAGGCGTCGCAATAGATAATAAAGTCCTTGGAGAAATCTGGTGGTACCAGTTTGGGAGCAGATGTCAGGCGTCTTTTCAGTTCCTGAAAGCTGAACTCGCACTGTGGGGTCCACTCGAACTTTTTATCTTTCTTGAGGAGTTCAGTTAGAGGTTTAGCAACCTTGGAGAAATTCTCGACGAAGCGGCGGCAATAGGTCGCTAAGCCAAGGAAGCTCCGAACTTGCTTGACCGTCTCAGGTGGAGTCCAATCAAGGACGGCTTGAACTCGCTCGGGATTGACAGCAATACCCTTACCAGAGATTACGTGACCTAGATAGGTCACTTCTGGCAACCAAAATTCACACTTGGAGAATTTGGCATAAAGGCGATGCTCTCGAAGTTTCGTCAATACTAGCCTTAGATGTTCGGCATGCCTCTTCATTCTTGGAGTAGATGAGTATGTCATCGAGGTAAACTACGACGAATTTATCCAAATACTCCATGAAGACCGACTTCATTAACCGAGAGAAGGTGGCTGGGGCATTGGTTAAACCGAAGGACATAACGGTGTACTCGTATTGGCCATAACGAGTAACAAAGGCCGTTTTGGGAATGTCTCCATTTCTGATTTTGATTTGCTGGTAGCCCAACCTCAAATCCATCTTGGAAAAGACTAAGGATCTAGTGAGCTGATCTTACAGATCGTTGATCCTGGGAAGCGGATACTTGTTCTTGATAGTGACCAAGTTGACAGGTCGGTAATCTACAACCATCCGATCTATTCCATCCTTCTTTTTGACGAAGAGGACAGGGCAAGCCCAAGGAGAGGAACTAGGACGGACGAAACCCTTTTTCAAGGACTCATCGAGTTGGTTCTTAAGCTCGGCTAGTTCTAAGGGTGCCATCTTATAGGGTCTCCTAGAAATTGGAACGGTTCCTGGAACAAGGTCTATCACAAACTCGACATCCCTGTCAGGTGGAACACCTGGCAGTTCTTCTGGAAAGACATCCGGAAAGTCCCGGACCACCGGAATATCCTCATGGTCTGGAAGGGGGTTGGCATTTAGGGAGTAAAGCTGGCGCTTGGCCACTCGAGTTAAGACATTGACTGTCTTGCCCGATGGGTGAGTAAGTTGAACGGTTCTAGTGGCACAATCAATCTTAGCATAATGAGCTGACATCCAGTCCATACCCAAGATAATGTTAATGTCCGAGGACTTGAGAGCTATTAAAGATGCAAGAAAGACGAGTCTATCGACAAGAATTTCGTTCCCATGGCTTACTCTAGAAGTTTTCCATTTGGAACCCGGAGTTTGAATTACCATGGAAGTGGGCATGTCACAGAATGTCGTGTTATGCAATCGAGCATAGTTCTCGGATATGAATGAATGAGATGCTCCAGTATCGAAAAGAACAGATGTCGGATGGCAATTAACAAGGAGCATACCAAGGACGATGTTAGGATCCTCGTGTGCCTCCTCGACTGAGACGTAGTTGACATGGCCACGTGCAGTGGTGACCGGCTTGGCGTAGAATGTCTTTCCCACCGGCTTACCACGGCCAACGGACTTTCCAGACTGATTGGGGTTGTTGTTCTAGGGACACTCTCGGCTATAGTGACCCGGCTCTCCACACTTGAAACACGTCACCACATTGGGACGTGGGGCAGCATTAGCAGCGGGGCCACCATAGGGCTTGGGCGGTGCAAACTGCTGGTTGGGACGGGGCGCCTCAAAGGATGGCCTCGGAATGAACCTGGGTGGCAGTGCCGTGCTTGGAATCCACACCCGGCGCTTCTGAGATCCAGAGCCGGATGAAGAGCCAAAACCATGAGAGTGCTTGCATGAAGCGTCATAGTCAGACTGGCCTGACTCAGCACTGATGGCTTTATTGACCAACTTCTGAAAGGAGGTGCACTCGTGCAGACGAAGATCGCGGCGAAGCTCAGGACTAAGTCCCTTGCGGAACCTTGCCTGCTTCTTAGCGTCGGTGGATACCTCTTCACGAGCATATCGTGCCAGATTCCCAAATTCATGGCTATATGCATCCACAGTCAGTCTTCCTTGGGTGAAATTGCAGAACTCTTCCCTCTTGCGATCCATGAGACCTTCCGGAATGTGATGCTCATGGAAAGCCTCGCTGGATTCATCCCAAGTAGTGATTTGGCCGACCGGGTGCATAGCTTCAAAGTTTTCCCACCAAAGGCTAGCAGGGCCTTCGAGGTGATAGGCAGCATAAGTAACCTTGTCAGCTTCGGCAACGTTGGCAGAATGTAGCTTGTGGGTGATGTTGCGAAGCCAGTCATCCGCGTCGAGGGGCTCGACGGAATGGTTAAACTTTGGTGGGTACAGCTTGATGAAGTCATTGATTGACACCAAGTCATTTCGCTGATGGCGTGCAGTGTTCTGCTCAATCCGCTCTAGCAAGCGGTTAGTCTCACGCTTGTTTCTTTCCGTCTCCAGCATCACTTCGGCCAGAGAAGGCGGGTGAGGCAGATTTTCACCCCTAGATGCACTGGCTTCCCCCTGCTCCGGGGCAGCAGGGTTGCTGCGGGTGTTGACCATCCTAGGTGAAAACAAGACAACGGTTTAGATAAGGATGGCACAAACTTAGCAAGGAAGTGCAGAATGTAATGGATAACATGGAATGCTAAGATGTTCATTGCACGACATGGTAATATAGAAACTGCCATATATATATACCATTGGTCATACACACCGTACATAGTTTAGTACAAGCCCATGCTAGAGTACAACTACGGTGAAAGACATTACATCTCATCGAAGGCATTCCAAGCTCCTATACATTATTTTCCTACACCTTCGGAGCGTGATACACACCAAGTCGTATCCCACGGTCACGCAGGACTGTGGAGAATACAACTACTACAATACTAGTGAAACTACTACTAGCTCAGACGGCTCCGTAGTAATCCTCATAGAAGTCGCCACCAAAACCTGGAAGTGGAACATGATCATCTGGGAACAGACAGTCCTGCGGAGCCTGCAGACCAAAGGGACTCGGATGTGGCCTTGGTCCCACAGGTGGTGGCAGACGGGGACCACGAGGAGGGGTGATGCCTCCCACATCATGCCACTCCATACAATCTGGCAATCCAGTCCGTACAGGGTACAGATCCCTCAGATCCATGTATCCTGCCTGTACCGCCGGTGCAAACCGAGTCAAAGTGGCCCAGTGATTAGCACGAGAGTTAAAAAGCTCCATATGCAAGGCCTGATTTTGGCGGTCCTTATCCTCGAGCATCTCGGCAGTGGTGCGGAGTACTGACTCCTCATGTGTGGGGTCAGCATAGATAGCCTGGAGATACCCTTGCGCTCCCGGAAGTGAAGCTGGCATATAACGGAAGTCGGTGTTCCGAAGCAGGCCAGTCTGGACTCGCATGATGGTCATCATGGAATAGGCAGCATCCTGCACAACCATCTCAACAGTAACCCCGAGTCCATAGGAACAGTGAAGGGGCTCAGTGGCTCCAGGATAAGAGGGATATATCCTGACGGTAAAGAGGTACTGGCTCTGGTTGAAGTCTCTGAACTGCTCTTCGACAGTGTATTCGGGATACCAACGGTAACTCGTCTCGATCATTACCCGAAGTAACATAGCAGTATGACCGGGCACATCGAGGCACCAGGTCAGGCGAACCACTTGGTTTTGAGCACGAGTGGCCATCTGAAAGCACAACCACAATGCAAAGGCATTAGAATTTCTAGGGAAAATTGGACAGCATAACAGCTGTAAATGCTCAGAAAAGGATTTGAGACATCCACAACAGTTTGGAATACCACTCAACAACATCATATCAAGGTTCTGATTCAACTGGCAACATACTAAAAGTAGTAGAAACTGTAGTAAGACTTGTAACAACAATCCTATAAGCTACTACGGATTATTAACACGTGAACCTGATAGAAGAAGAGAGCCTAGTCCTTATCCCATGTTGAATGAGAAGAGAATGACTCAGATTAGAGGGCATAAGGTAAGGAGTAAAAAGAGCCTTATGTTCCCACCCACAATCAATTCCCCTACATATAACTAAAGCATTTCTAGACTCGACATCGACCAGTTTGGCTCAACGAACCTACAGGCAGTCCGGCTCTGATACCAACGCTGTCAGGACCCCGATTCCAAGTCACATCGATCTAGCCGGTAACACCTCATATCACATTGCGGCCTCACGCACGGTATCCCCACGGGTGTCGCCTTACCATGGCCCGGGACCGTTTGCGCCTTTTGGCTCACGTATATGATAGTGTCGCTAGCATCCATATGACAGAGAACCCGGGCCGACATGGCTAGTCGTGAACCCAAAGCGGCGCAGACCTATGGAGACAGGCATACATGAATCACATCGAGCATGTCGGTCATCAGCGAGTGAATCCGGGCTGTAGCACTAGGCTAACAGGACTCCGGGGAACCCGGGCTGTAGCAGGCTAGGCAGGACTCCGGATGTCACCGCGTGACATTTCCTCGAAGGGACAGACATAGGAACGAAGTGAAACACATGCCGGCCAGTCAAGTGTCCTGAGCAGTAGTGCTGGGCTAGCAGGACTCCGATGAACCGGGCTATAGCGGACTACTATGGCTCGAGGAACACTAGACTACATTTCCCCATAAGAAAGGCTGCCAAGGATAAACAACTAGATTGTCGGATCCACTCATACCAAGCATTTCAATCATACACACAATATGCCCGATATGAGTACATACAACATGGCATCACAACAAAACTCTACAACTCAAGTACTTTATTTAAAGTCTCCAGAGAGCCATACATAACATGTTCATACAGATAGGGGTCACATGACCCGACAATCAAGTCATACAAGCATACAAGCACATGTGGAAGCAAATAGTCTGAGTACAGACACTAGAAAGCAAGAAGGCTTCTCGAAGCCTGTCTATCTACATAGGGCCCTCCATGGCCAGGGTCACCACCTGGGTGGCGAGTTACTCATCGACGCCGAGGTCTACATAAAACCCATCGGAGGGGGCGGTGTTGTCGTCTGAATACAGTAATTAAGCAAACATGAGTACAAAGGTACTCAACAAGTCTTACATCAGAACCTACTATACATGCTCATTCTCAAGAAGGTGGTGGGGTTATTGCAGCAAGCCAGCTTTGACTCTTGGCTAAGCTATCCTACGGAACTCCACTAGTAAATTAGTTTTCGCACACGAGTCCACTACTCACCAACACAATACTCCACCGGGGATCCTCCCTCGTCATCCTACGAGAGGGCCATCCTCGGTACTCACACTTATCTTGAGTCTTTTAGTAGTATCCATTAGCTTGTCTATGAACTGTATAGGCAACCAAGTAGTCCTTTATCGCGGACGCGGCTATTCGAATAGATTTATACCCTGCAGGGGTGTACTTCTTCATACACGCTTTCACCATTATCGCCGTTTACACGACCTGTACTCGGCAACCTTCAAGCGGAAGCCCAACGAGGGTGTTGGCCACGGCCTACCTAAACACTCAAGCCTCTAGTCCATGTTTATCGCCTATTCAGGTTCCATCCGCAGGGAGTCCAGCCGAGGTTTCCACATACGGCCCCGAACGATGTGAACAGGGTTCCTGAGACACCAAACGGGTGACTCGGTACACTGTGCCACGGTGTATCTACCGCAAGATAGCCCACCCCTAGGGTCAGCGCTACGACGGCCGCCAACACATAACCTACAAACACCAGCAACTAATTGTGTTGGAAATATGCCCTAGAGGCAATAATAAAAAGCATTATTATTATATTTCCTTGTTCATGATAATTGTCTTTATTCATGCTATAATTGTATTTTCTGGAAATTGTAATACATGTGTGAATAATAGACACCAACATGTCCCTAGTAAGCCTCTAGTTGACTAGCTCGTTGATCAACAGATAGTCATGATTTCCTGACTATGGACATTGGATGTCATTGATAACGAGATCACATCATTAGGAGAATGATGTGATGGACAAGACCCAATCCTAAACATAGCACAAGATCGTATAGTTCGTTTGCTAGAGTTTTCCAATGTCAAAGTATCTTTTCCTTAGACCATGAGATCGTGTAACTCCCGGATATCGTAGGGGTGCTTTGGGTATGCCAAACGTCACAACGTAACTGGGTGACTATAAAGGTATACTACGGGTATCTCCGAAAGTGTCTGTTGGGTGACATGGATCAAGACTGGGATTTGTCACTCCGTATGATGGAGAGGTATCACCGGGCCCACTCAGTAATGCATCATCATAATGAGCTCAAAGTGACCAAGTGTCTAGTCACGGGATCATGCATTACGGTATGGGTAAAGTGACTTGCCGGTAACGAGATTGAACGTGGTATTGGGATACCGACGATCGAATCTCGGGCAAGTAACATATCGATTGACAAAGGGAATTGCATGCGGGGTTGATTGAATCCTTGACATCGTGGTTCATCCGATGAGATCATCGTGGAGCATGTGGGAGCCAACATGGGTATCCAGATCCCGCTGTTGGTTATTGACCGGAGAGTCGTCTCAGTCATGTCTGCTTGTCTCCCGAACCCGTAGGGTCTACACACTTAAGGTTCGGTGACGCTAGGGTTGTGAAGATATGTATATGCAGTAACCTGAATGTTGTTTGGAGTCCCGGATGAGATACCGGACGTCACGAGGAGTTCCAGAATGGTCCGGAGGTAAAGAATTATATATAGGAAGTGCTGTTTCGGCCATCGGGACAAGTTTCGGGGTTATCGGTATTGTACCGGGACCACCGGAGGGGTCCCGGGGGCCCACCGGGTGGGGCCACCTGTCCCGGGGGGCACATGGGCTGTAGGGGGTGCGCCTTGGCCTACATGGGCCAAGGGCACCAGCCCCACTAGGCCCATGCGCCTAGGGTTTCCATGGGGGAGGAGTCCCACTAGTGGAAGGCACCCCGAGGTGCCTTGGGGGGGAGGGAAACCTCCCCTGGGCCGCCGCACCTAGGAGATTGGATCTCCTAGGCTGCGCACCCACCCCCCTTGGCCCTCCTATATATAGTGGGGGAGAGGAGGGACTTCATACACCAGCCCCTGGCGCCTCCCTCTCTCCCCGTTACGTCTCTCTCTCTCGTAGTATAGGCGAAGCCCTGCTACTGTGACGCCCTGCATCCACCACCACGCCGTCGTGCTGCTGGATCTTCATCAACCTCTCCTTCCCCCTTGCTGGATCAAGAAGGAGGAGACGTCTCCCGTCCCGTACGTGTGTTGAACGCGGAGGTGCCGTCCGTTCGGCGCTTGGTCATCAGTGATTTGGATCACGTCGTGTACAACTACCTCATCCCCGTTCTTTGAACGCTTCCGCACGCGATCTACAAAGGTATGTAGATGCATATGATGACTCGTTGCTAGATGAACTCCTAGATGATCTTGGTGAAACGAGTAGGAAAAGTTTTGTTTTCTGCAACGTTCCCCAACAGTGGCATCATGAGCTAGGTCTATGCGTAGTTCTTCTTGCGCGAGTGGAACACAATCTGTTGTGGGCGTAGATTTGTCAACTTTCTTGCCGTTACTAGTCTTTTCTTGCTTCAGCGGTATTGTGGGATGAAGCGGCCCGGACCAACCTTACACGTATGCTTACGTGAGACCGGTTCCACCGACTAACATGCACTAGTTGCATAAGGTGGTTGGCGGGTGTCTGTCTCTCCTACTTTAGTTGGAGCGGATTCGATGAACAGGGTCCTTATGAAGGGTAAATAGAAGTTGACAAATCACGTTGTGGCTTTGACGTAGGTAAGAAGACGTTCTTTCTAGAACCCTAATTCAGCCACGTAAAACTTGCAACAACAATTAGAGGACGTCTAACTTGTTTCTGCAGCAAGTGGTTTGTGATATGATATGGCCAAAGTTGTGATGAATGATGAATGATCTATATGTGATGTATGAGATGTTCATGCTATTGTAATAGGATTCACGACTTGCATGTCGATGAGTATGACAACAGGCAGGAGCCATAGGAGTTGTCTTTATTCTTTTATATGACCTGCGTGTCATTGAGAAACGCCATGTAAATTACTTTACTTTATTGCTAAACACGTTAGCCATAGTAGTAGAAGTAATAGTTGGCGAGCAACTTCATGGAGACACGATGATGGAGATCATGATGATGGAGATCATGGTGTCAAGCCGGTGACAAGATGATCATGGAGCCCCAAGATGGAGATCAAAGGAGCTGTGTGATATTGGCCATATCATGTCACTATTATTTGATTGCATGTGATGTTTATCATGTTTTTGCATCTTGTTTACTTAGAACGACGGTAGTAAATAAGATGATCCCTCATAAAAATTTCAAGAAGTGTTCTCCCCTAACTGTGCACCGTTGCTACAGTTCGTCGTTTCTAAGCACGCCGTGATGATCGGGTGTGATGGATCCTTACGTTCACATACAACGGGTGTTGACGAGCCTGGCATGTACAGACATGGCCTCGGAACACATGCAAAACACTTAGGGTTAACTTGACGAGCCTAGCATGTACAAACATGGCCTCGGAACACAGAAGACCGAAAGGTCGAGCATGAGTCGTATAGAAGATACGATCAACATGAAGATGTTCACCGACGTGGACTAGTCCGTCTCACGTGATGATCGGACACGGTCTAGTTAACTCGGATCATGTAATACTTAGATGACTAGAGGGATGTCTAATCTAAGTGGGAGTTCATTAATAATTTGATTAGATGAACTTAATTATCATGAACTTAGTCTAAAATCTTTACAATATGTCTTGTAGATCAAATGGCCAACGTAGTCCTCAACTTCAACGCGTTCCTAGAGAAAACCAAGCTGAAAGACGATGGCAGCAACTATACGGACTGGGTCCGGAACCTGAGGATCATCCTCATAGCTGCCAAGAAAGATTATGTCCTACAAGCACCGCTGGGTGACGCACCTGTTCTCCCTGCAGAACAAGACGTTATGAACGCTTGGCAGGCACGTACCGATGACTACTCCCTTGTTCAGTGCGGCATGCTTTACAGCCTAGAGCCGAGGCTCCAAAAGCGTTTTGAGAGACATGGAGCATATGAGATGTTCGAAGAGCTGAAAATGGTTTTCCAAGCTCATGCTCGGGTCGAGAGATATGAAGTCTCCGACAAATTCTTCAGCTGTAAGATGGAGGAAAATAGTTCTATCAGTGAGCACATACTCACTATGTCTGGGTTGCATAACCGCTTGACTCAGTTGGGAGTTAATCTCCCAGATGATGCGGTCATTGACAGAATCCTCCAGTCGCTTCCACCAAGCTACAAGAGCTTTGTGATGAACTTCAATATGCAGGGGATGGAAAAGACCATTCCTGAAGTATTTGCTATGCTGAAATCAGCAGAGGTAGAAGTCAAGAAGGAACATCAAGTGTTGATGGTCAATAAAACCACTAAGTTCAAGAAAGGCAAGGGTAAAAAGAACTTCAAGAAGGATGGCAAGGGAGTTGCCGCGCCCGGCAAGCAAGCTACCGGGAAGAAGCCAAAGAATGGACCCAAGCCCGAGACTGAGTGCTTTTATTGCAAGGAAAGTGGTCACTGGAAGCGGAACTGCCCTAAATACTTAGCAGATAAGAAGGCCGGCAAAACAAAAGGTATATGTGATATACATGTGATTGATGTGTACCTTACCAGTACTCGTAGTAACTCTTGGGTATTTGATACCGGTGCCGTTGCTCATATTTGTAACTCACAGCAGGAGCTACGGAATAAGTGGAGACTGGCGAAGGACGAGGTGACGATGCGCGTCGGGAATGGTTCCAAGGTCGATGTGATCGCCGTAGGCACGCTACCTCTGCATTTACCTACGGGATTAGTTATAAACCTCAATAATTGTTATTTAGTGCCAAGTTTGAGCATGAACATTGTATCAGGATCTCGTTTAATTCGAGATGGCTACTCATTTAAATCCGAGAATAATGGTTGTTCAATTTATATGAGAGATATGTTTTATGGTCATGCTCCAATGGTGAATGGTTTATTCTTTATGAATCTCGAACGTAATGCTACACATGTTCATAATGTGAGTGCCAAAAGATGTAGAATTGATAATGATAGTACCACATACTTGTGGCACTGCTGCCTTGGTCACATAGGTGTCAAACGCATGAAGAAGCTCCATGCAGATGGACTTTTAGAGTCTCTTGATTATGAATCATTTGACACGTGCGAACCATGCCTCATGGGTAAAATGACCAAGACTCCGTTCTCAGGAACAATGGAGCGAGCAACCAACTTATTGGAAATCATACATACTGATGTGTGCAGTCCAATGAGTGTTGAGGCTTGCGGTGGCTATCGTTATGTTCTCACCCCACTGATGACTTGAGTAGATATGGGTATGTCTACTTAATGAAACACAAGTCTGAAACCTTTGAAAAGTTCAAGGAATTTCAGAGTGAGGTTGAGAATCAACGTGACAGGAAAATCAAGTTTCTACGATCAGATCGTGGAGGAGAATACTTGAGTCACGAATTTGGTGCACACTTAAGAAAATGTGGAATAGTTTCACAACTCACGCCGCCTGGAACACCTCAGCGTAACGGTGTGTCCGAACATCGTAATCGCACTCTATTGGATATGGTGCGGTCTATGATGTCTCTTACCGATTTACCGCTATCTTTTTGGGGCTATGCTTTAGAGACTGCCGCATTCACTTTAAATAGGGCTCCGTCGAAATCCGTTGAGACGACACCATATGAATTATGGTTTGGGAAGAAACCTAAGCTGTCGTTTCTAAAAGTTTGGGGATGCGATGCTTATGTCAAGAAACTTCAACCTGAGAAGCTCGAACCCAAGTCGGAAAAATGCGTCTTCATAGGATACCCTAAAGAAACTATTGGGTATACCTTCTACCTAAGATCCGAAGGCAAGATCTTTGTTGCCAAGAACGGAATCTTTCTGGAGAAAGAGTTTCTCTCGAAAGAAGTAAGTGGGAGGAAAGTAGAGCTTGATGAAGTATTACCTCTTGAACCAGAAAATGGCGCAACTCAAGAAAATGTTCCTGAGGTGCCTGCACCGACTAGAGAGGAAGTTAATGATAATGATCAAGATACTTCTGATCAAGCTCCTACTGAAATTCGAAGGTCCAGAAGGACACGTTCCGCACCAGAGTGGTACGGCAACCCTGTCTTGGAAATCATGTTGTTAGACAACGGTGAACCTTCGAACTATGAAGAAGCGATGGCGGGCCCGGATTCCGACAAATGGCTAGAAGCCATGAAATCCGAGATAGGATCCATGTATGAAAACGAAGTATGGACTTTGGCTGACTTGCCCGTTAAATGGCGAGCCATAGAAAATAAATGGATCTTTAAGAAGAAGACAGACGCGGATGGTAATGTGACCATCTATAAAGCTCGACTTGTCGCTAAGGGTTATCGACAAGTTCAAGGGGTTGACTACGATGAGACTTTCTCACCGGTAGCGAAGCTGAAGTCCGTCCGAATCATGTTAGCGATTGCCGCATTCTATGATTATGAAATATGGCAAATGGACGTCAAAACGGCATTCCTTAATGGTTTCCTTAAGGAAGAATTGTATATGATGCAGCCAGAAGGTTTTGTCGATCCTAAGAATGCTAACAAGGTGTGCAAGCTCCAACGCTCGATTTATGGGCTGGTGCAAGCATCTCGGAGTTGGAACATTCGCTTTGATGAGATGATCAAAGCATTTGGGTTTACGCAGACTTATGGAGAAGCCTGCGTTTACAAGAAAGTGAGTGGGAGCTCTGTAGCATTTCTCATATTATATGTAGATGACATACTTTTGATGGGAAATGATATAGAACTCTTGGACAACATTAAGGCCTACTTGAATAAAAGTTTTTCAATGAAGGACCTTGGAGAAGCTGCTTATATATTAGGCATCAAAATCTATAGAGATAGATCGAGACGCCTCATAGGTCTTTCACAAAGCACATACCTTGATAAGATATTGAAGAAGTTCAATATGGATCATTCTAAGAAGGGGTTCTTACCTGTGTTACAAGGTGTGAAATTGAGCTCAGCTCAATGTCCGACCACGGCAGAAGAAATAGAAGAGATGAGTGTCATCCCCTATGCCTCAGCCATAGGTTCTATTATGTATGCCATGCTGTGTACCAGACCTGATGTAAACCTTGCCGTAAGTTTGGTAGGAAGGTACCAAAGTAATCCCGGCAAGGAACACTGGACAACGGTCAAGAATATCCTGAAGTACCTGAAAAGGACAAAGGACATGTTTCTCATTTATGGAGGTGACGAAGAGCTCGTCGTAAAAGGTTACGTCGACGCTAGCTTTGACACAGATCTGGATGACTCTAAGTCACAGACCGGATACGTGTATATTTTGAATGGTGGGGCAGTAAGCTGGTGCAGTTGCAAGCAGAGCATCGTGGCAGGATCTACATGTGAAGCGGAGTACATGGCAGCCTCGGAGGCAGCACATGAAGCAATTTGGATGAAGGAGTTCATCACCGACCTAGGAGTCATACCCAATACGTCGGGGCCGATCAAGCTCTTCTGTGACAACACTGGAGCTATTGCTCTTGCCAAGGAGCCCAGGTTTCACAAGAAGACAAGGCACATCAAGTGTCGCTTCAACTCCATTCGTGAAAATGTTCAAGATGGAGACATAGAGATTTGTAAAGTACATACATACCTGAATATAGCGGATCCGTTGACTAAACCTCTCCCTAGGGCAAAACATGATCAACACCAGAATTCCATGGGTGTTCGATTCATCACAATGTAACTAGATTATTGACTCTAGTGCAAGTGGGAGACTGTTGGAAATATTCCCTAGAGGCAATAATAAAAAGCATTATTATTATATTTCCTTGTTCATGATAATTGTCTTTATTCATGCTATAATTGTATTATCTGGAAATCGTAATACATGTGTGAATAATAGACACCAACATGTCCCTAGTAAGCCTCTAGTTGACTAGCTTGTTGATCAACAGATAGTCATGATTTCCTGACTATGGACATTGGATGTCATTGATAACGAGATCACATCATTAGGAGAATGATGTGATGGACAAGACCCAATCCTAAACATAGCACAAGATCGTATAGTTCGTTTGCTAGGGTTTTCCAATGTCAAAGTATCTTTTCCTTAGACCATGAGATCGTGTAACTCCCGGATATCATAGGGGTGCTTTGGGTATGCCAAATGTCACAACGTAACTGGGTGACTATAAAGGTATACTACGAGTATCTCCGAAAGTGTCTGTTGGGTGACATGGATCAAGACTGGGATTTGTCACTCCATATGACGGAGAGGTATCACCGGGCCCACTCGGTAATGCATCATCATAATGAGCTCAAAGTGACCAAGTGTCTGGTCACGGGATCATGCATTACGGTATGAGTAAAGTGACTTGCCGGTAACGAGATTGAACGAGGTATTGGGATACCGACGATCGAATCTCGGGCAAGTAACATATCGATTGACAAAGGGAATTGCATGCGGGGTTGATTGAATCCTTGACATCGTGGTTCATCCGATGAGATCATCGTGGAGCATGTGGGAGCAAACATGGGTATCCAGATCCCGCTGTTGGTTATTGACCGGAGAGTCGTCTCGGTCATGTCTGCTTGTCTCCCGAACCCGTAGGGTCTACACACTTAAGGTTCGGTGACGCTAGGGTTGTGAAGATATGTATATGCAGTAACCCGAATGTTTTTCGGAGTCCCGGATGAGATCCCAGACGTCATGAGGAGTTCCGGAATGGTCCGAAGGTAAAGAATTATATATAGGAAGTGCTGTTTCGGCCATCGGGACAAGTGTCGGGGTTATCGGTATTGTACCGGGACCACCGGTGGGGTCCCGGGGGCCCACCGGGTGGGGCCACCTGTCCCGGGGGGCCACATGGGCTGTAGGGGGTGCGCCTTGGCCTACATGGGCCAAGGGCACCAGCCCCACTAGGCCCATGCGCCTAGGGTTTCCATGGGGGAGGAGTCCCACTAGTGGAAGGCACCCCGAGGTGCCTTGGGGGGGGAGGGAAACCTCCCCTGGGCCGCCGCACCTAGGAGATTGGATCTCCTAGGCTGCGCACCCACCCCCCTTGGCCCTCCTATATATAGTGGGGGAGAGGAGGGACTTCATACACCAGCCCCTGGCGCTTCCCTCTCTCCCCGTTACGTCTCTCTCTCGTAGTATAGGCGAAGCCCTGCTACTGTGACGCCCTGCATCCACCACCACGCCGTCGTGCTGCTGGATCTTCATCAACCTCTCCTTCCCCCTTGCTGGATCAAGAAGGAGGAGACGTCTCCCGTCCCGTACGTGTGTTGAACGCGGAGGTGCTGTCCGTTTGGCGCTTGGTCATCGGTGATTTGGATCACGTCGTGTACAACTACCTCACCTCATCCCCGTTCTTTGAACGCTTCCGCACGCGATCTACAAAGGTATGTAGATGCATATGATGACTCGTTGCTAGATGAACTCCTAGATGATCTTGGTGAAACGAGTAGGAAAATTTTTGTTTTCTGCAATGTTCCCCAACAAATTGCAACTCCTAGACAGAGTACTAGGGTGGATAAGAAGCCGAGAGGGTCCATTGGTTTCGGGCCCAATGTATGGTAGTAACTGAATCTTAAATCACACATACAGATCTCAGTTCTTATGGACGGCCTCAATGAAACAACCCACCATGTACTTCTACATGGCCTCCCATCGATACCTTTACCATATCATGTTCAACACATCCCTCACATTACCGACATAATCATTTCACTCTAGCCCATCACCCAGATGAACCAGACCCGACACAACTCTAAGCATAGCAGGCATAGCAAGGTAGGAAACACATACATGGCTCAATCAACTCCTACACATGCTACTGGGTTTCATCTAGTTACTGTGGCAATGACATGTCATGCAGAGGATAAGGGTTCAACTACCGTAGCACACAACAGTTTGAATCGCGTTGTCTTAATGCAGTAAACAAGAGCAGAAGCGAGAACATGGTTTTGTATCGGAATGATCAATGGGTTGCTTGCCTGTTGTAGTGGTAGTAGGGTACTACCCTTCAGACGGATACTCGGGGTTATCCTCGGAGGCAGAACCTACCACGAAAGACACACCGAACATAATCAACACATGACAATATGCAACAATATGATGCATGCTATGACATGGCAAAATGAAAGTGTCTTGGCCTAATGCAAGCTAAAACAGAAAGAAATGAGCTCATTTGAATCAAAGATTCAAATGTTAGCTCATTTAACATAGCCTTATTAGTGCATTATCTTATTTTGCTTAAACAGCAAGGGTAACTTGTTTTGTCATGCATGAAACCATTACAGATGGATAGATTGAATTTTTCTGATCATTTTTCATATATAATTTGTTTGATTTGGAGCTATGGTTGATTTTCTATGATTTTTAGAAGTTTTGGCTATTTTCTGGAATTTAATATATAAGAATAATTCCAGTAATTGAATTAATGCGTCAGCATGACATAGGTGTGACGTTAGTGGGTCAACTGGGTCGGCCAGGTCAAACCTAACTGGTGGGCCCTGTCTGTCAGTGTCTCAGCTAATTAATAGGATTAAATTAGTACTAATTAACTATCAGTGGGGCCTGGGCCCACATGTCAGTGACTAAACTAATTAAAATTAGTTAACACTAATCCTAAACTAATTAGCAGGCCGGCCCCACCTGTCATAGGCTCAGGGGGGAGTCAACCTGGGCCCACGCGTCAATCCGTGGTCAAAAGTGGTCAAACTCGCCGGCGTTTAGCCGTCGGCGAGGCCAGACGCGGAGGAGGGGATCGGGTTTTGCACTCCGGCGACCAAAAGGACGGCGGAGACCATCTACGTGATGCGGGGAGTGAGCCGCATCGAGTGGTGGCAGTAGGTGGAGCTGGGGTGGCCGGAGACGACGGCGGCGGGCACGTCCGCGGCGACCGGAGTTCGGGCAAGGTCGAACTAGTCGCTAGCGGGCACGGCGAGGGGCGTGCGTGGGTGCTACGGATTCCTGCGAGTGCGTTGAAGATGGTGGCGTGCTCGGTTGCGACCCAACGTGGCTGTGTCCACGACAGCGACGTGCGGTGGCGGCAGCGAGCTTTGTCTCCAATGGCCATGGTGGTTAGAGGACGCGGACGAGCGTGGGGAGAGGGGGAAACGGTGGCGGAGCTCACAGCGATCACGAAGAGGGGCTCAGCTTGCTCGGAGATGGCTTGGCGACGGCGAATCCGTCGATGGAGTCCGGTGGCCGTGCTCGGGGAAGATGACTCGTGGCGGCGATGTGGGGCTCCCGTGGTGGCGTGGCTCGGGGTGGAAGGAAGAGGGGGTCGAGGCGGAGCCTCTGGGCCGGTCAGAGGAGCGAGGGAGAGGCGGTGGCCGTGGTGGTGCTTGTCGGCGGCGACGGCTGCGCTCAGCTTCGGGGGAGAGAGTGAGAGAGGCGAGACAGGGGGGAGAGTGGAGCGGTCGAGGGGTCCAGGGGGTCGGTGTGGCACTTGTAGACGCGTCGGGGGCGTCGGCGGAAGCAGGAGGTGGCCGGCGTGTGGCCGCGGGCGCCGGCCACGCGCCTCTCGTCCTCCTGGCGAGAGGAGGAGGATGACTGGCAGGAGCCAGTGGACTGGGCCGAGCTGGTGGGCTAGGTGGGTTGCGCCAGGCAAGTCCCTTTTCTCTCTCTCTTTTTCTGTTTTTCATTTATTCTATTATTTCTGTAACTTCAGGGCTTTATTAAAAATGCCAGGGCATTTCCAAAAATCATAAAATTAATCATGGCTACTGCTTAGAATATATCCAACAGTAAACATTTTAGTTTATGATTATTTGAGCATTTAAAATATTTTATAGCATTTAAATGCCCAAATGCAAATACTATGAGAATTAATCCAATGACCTTATGATGTCCTAGAAAAATGTGCACCATTTTTGTCAAAGGTTTTAACCCAAAACAAAAAGGGTGCGCTTTTTAGAAGGGCATTTCAGGTTCATTGAAAAAGTTTTTTAGTAAACCCTAGTTGTTCGAGGGGGGGTGCTGGGGGTTCTGTCATCCCCATTTCAAATTTAAGAGAAATTTAAACATGATGCACACTCTAATGCTTGAACTAGCTAGGGTGTGACACTCAATGTTAGATCTATCCTGTCTGCATCTCATATAATGCCTAGTATATTCACTTAAGCTTCATAATGAGTTAGATTCCTCACTTGTACCTATTCCTGGATTCGTACAAATCTGGAACCAACTTCAAACACATAAGTGAATGTCTTTGCACCATGAGGTCAATGTCTTCAAACTGATTTATCTTCAAAATCTTCTGAGAATGCATATGACCTCTCCCCTTCCCTCGCATCTCTAATGTTGTCACAGGTACATGTTCGTGGGAGAATCCTTTGGTTCTCATAGTCTGCATTCGTTTGCAGAATTCTTACAGCATCACATTAACTCTCCCGAAGCCAGTTCCTGTTTGACCAGCAAGCAGAAGCCTTTGAAGCCTTTGAACGTTTTGAAGCCTTTCAGTTTAAACTCCATGGCATCAGAAAAATCTGCAAGGAAGGGAGGCAGACAACACCGTGGAAACACTGCTGAGGACCTGCCACCAGATCTCTATGAGCTATACAAGTCAGATCCAGAAGAGACCTATGGAGAACGCAAGAACCGAATCCAATGGATTTGAAGACATTGGGCAGAGGAATGGTTCAAGTACAGATTCGTCACCGACGAATATGCTGAGAAGAGTGCCATCAAGGGCCCCTGGGGAGATATCATATACAAAGGTCTTCAGCCCAAATCAAAGTCTGAAGCTATTGCTCAAGGCTTTTACCCCTGCATGCTTCGTGGACCTCAGCCTGCTAATGCCGACCCATCCTCTCTGTTATGGTGTCACGAAGACAATCTCTTCAAGCACAACTATCAGTTTGCACTGAACTCTACCAAGGAAAACAAGAAGTCATTGGGATTAGACTTCAACCCAGGCCCCTCTGCACCATGTGCTGACGGCACACGAGAAGCTGAACCTAATCTGGTTGGCCCTTCTACAACCTAGAAGGTCTGATCACTCATATTATGGTTCAAGGGGCAGTCGTGGATCAACCTGCAGACGATGCTGAATCTGACGAAGCACCTGCACCACCGAAGCCGCAGAAGTAAAAGAAGGCTAAAGCTTCAAAGTCAGCTGCTCCTCCAAAAGCTTCACGTGCGAAGCCACTGGCTACCGCACCTCCTGAAGATAGTGTGCAATCTGAAGATCTATCACGTATCTCCAAGAAGACGGAGATGAAAAAGAATACTGATCAGGCATTGACCCCTGCTGCCTGTGAGACGAACACATTGATCTGTCCAGTGATGAAAGTCTTGCAGATGATGCTCTTGAGCAACTGATTAAGAGCAAGGAAGAAGCAAAAAACTTCAATGATTTGCCTCTCTTTGACGTGGCAATCATCCACAACTTCATTGATGAGTGGTTTGAAACCCCCAATCTCAACTTTGATGATCTGCAACTTCCAATTGGCCTCAGCGTCTCTTTCAATGGCGCCATTGCTTCTGAGCTAGCTCTAGCTCAGCGCATCGTTGAACTGAAGCACAAGATCGACTATGAGAAAGATCAGTTCAAGAAGCACATGGCAAAGCTTACCGTGCAAGATGTCAAAAACTTCAAGGTTATGCTGCACGAGCTCAAGGAAGCTTTTCTCAAGAAACAAGAAGAAGCTAAAGGTTCTCGTGAGCGCATGAAGAGTCTGGCTAACAAGTGCGTGCAAGCCTACAATGAAGCTGAGAAGCGCAAGGCTCTTGGGCGTCCTGGCATCGACCCCAGAATGACTGCAAAGAAGAAGAAGCCATCGAATGACAAATCTACACCTTCAAGGCGGGAAGAACCTCGCATTGTCTTCCCAAGCAGTATGTCCGGCTCGAAGCCAAAGGTCAAGTCAACTGCTTCAGAACTAAAATTAACAAGGGCTGCCGAGGCTGAAGCCAGAAAGAGGAAAAATCCTAAAGCTTCTGATGTCACACCCTCCAAGAAGAAGCAAAAACCAAGAAAGATCGGGCTGCTCCCACAGAGCCCCTTGTTGTCGAGCCCATCTCGGTTGCTCGTCCTGACTCTTCGCATCAAGAACGACGGATGGTAGTTCATGAGCCTGCTTCCACAGAGGCTCTTGAAGCTGAAGACATTCCAGCAGTTGACCCCACCGCTGCTGAAGACATTGGTCACCATGAAAATGTTGAAGATGATGTAGTTCTTCCTCAGATCGAGCACAACTTGGTATCATCGCCTGTTCTCACGAACAGCGAACTCATCAGCATTGGTCGTCCTCTGACGCCAATTGCTCGGGATGCATCATGGGCTGATCAACCACAACAATAAGACACCCCGAGTACTCCCCAACGACAAGTCACCCCGCCAGTGCAACAAGAAGAAGATGACTTTGAGGCCCAACCAACTCCATCTCCACAGGCGTCGCCAGCGTTACGTAGGCTTCGCAAAGGACCAAGGCCCCAAGTCCCTCTTTCGAGCGGTCCAGAAGGAGAAGTGCACCACCAATCTGTTGCACGTCAGGTGTTCCCAGAAGCCACTCCTACTATGAATGTCTCCGAGTCTGAAGCTAAAGTTGCTGAAGACAATCCGGCTGCATCAGCTGAAGAAAAACAAGCAGAAGAACGTGCCCCTACTCCCCCATCACTGAAGAAGCTGTTCCTTAAGTGAACATGTCGGTGCACGACCCTCCAGCTCCTCAAGTTGAGGTTGAGAATCCTAAGGCTGCCCCCACTAACACCACTGAAGCCAATGACGTGGTCATAACTGAAGACAATGTGGAGCCTGCACCAAACACTGTGCCAGAAGCCAATGAAGCCAATGATGCACCTGCAACAGGTGTGCACCTTGATGCCTCTGTTGATACCACTGCTCCTCTTCCGCCACCAAGGCCACATACTATCGAGCAAGCGTACAACTATGGCCAGTTTATCACTATCAAATGGCCTCTTCTTGTTCCTCCACCTGCTGCTGGTCCCCAATTTGACTATCACGTCGAGCGCAGGCCTCAGGTTCAGAAGCCAATGCCAAGGCTGCCTAGGTTTCCAGGCGCTGCATCTGCACTCGGATCATTCAATATCAATGGCTTCAAAGCACACAACACCTTCTTTGATAGCGCCAAGAACCCCTACTCTAAGGCAAGAATATCTTCTGATCGGTTCTAGAGCTATCAGCAGTGCAGTTATTACTCATGCATCCTATACAATCAAGGTCGCATTTTTCCACATATGCGTCTTGACACTGAAGCCATAACTGGTCTGCCCTGTTTGGAAGAAGCGCTGGATTGCTTCAGAGAGTCTGGCTTGTTGCAGTTCGTCACTGACAAGGAGCACTGGAACGAAGAATTGCTGCTCCAATTCTATGCCACTCTTCATATTCGTGGCTACAACATGGATCCAAAGACTTGGGTCCTTGAGTGGATGACTGGCAATGTTCATCATGAAGCCAAAGCCTTTGATGTCACTGAGCTCACTGGCCTGCCCACTCCAGGTGATCTTTATGAACCTGGTTGTCAGCTTCACGGTGCTGCTATGGAAAGCATTTTTCACAAGCCTAAACCCAACATGATTCAGATGCTTAGCATGATGAAGCCTTTGCCTCCCGGTGCTGAATATCCTAAGGAGTTCTTTGTTGAAGACCTTGAGTATCTGCCACATACTATCTATCACATTATAAGACAAACTCTCTGGCCCATCAAAGGACATTCTCCACATGCAAAGCTTGAAGGGGCAATTAAGACTTTGGTCTTCCATATTGTTCACGGCAAAAGCTTCAATGCACAAGACTTCTTCATCCGCCAACTTGCTGCATCAGGATCTGATCTCTTTGGCTTGAAGTTTTACGCTCCATGGATTATGCGTCTAATCAAACTACACTCAGCTATCACCTATCAGCCCTCTGCTCGCAATCATCTGATTTTTCCGCCTGATGTCGATATGTCAGTTGAAGCCATCTATCCAGAGCCTGCCAAGGAGCCCCTTAGTCTTCAAAATGCTGATAATCAAAGCTTCTCACAACACATTGAAGGAGTCCAAGCAGTCACTCATGTTTATCCTCTGGCTGGTACTACCCGTGCACCTCATCGTGCCCTCACTGAAGCCACTGAAAGCACCATTGCACAACGGCCTAAGAAGCGATCTCGTGTTCTCAATTCCCGAGAGCTTCTGGTTTCCCTTCATCAGAAACAGGATAAGCGTCATGACTGGCTGAAGCGCCAAATGCAAAGCCTCTTGGTGGACGTAAACAGGATTCGCAACCTTGCCACCAAGAATGCCTTTGTCGCCCATGAAACTTGTCGGCGTACATGGAAAGGGCTGACGCTTATGTGTTCGGAAGATGATCTTCAAGATGATGGCTTCTCTGAACACTTCAAGTTTGACTCAACACCTCCGAGAAGGATTGTGCTGCGGCGTACTCCATCTCTTGAAGACTCTGAGTTCTTCTCCTCTGCTGCAGCAGTGAATGCACGTGTCATCGATGATGAAGACGATGCTACTTCACCACCTTCAGCGCGAATCAACACTGCACCAAGTTCGTCTGCACCGCCAACCAACACCGACGACCTTGCTGCTTCACCAACTCCTCATGGGAATGAGTAGGTGCTCTATGTCTTCAAACCTTTTTGGTCCCTACTGACAAAAGGGGGAGAAGCATATGAGTTTGATAGTCTTCAAGCGGGTCCATATGGGCGGTGGTTTTATATTTTGCCTAGTGTTTACAACTCTCGCTTTTTGATACATTTGGTTCTTTGAGTTGTAACACTTAAACTCGATGGTCGTCTGCTACTTATTTGCTATTCTGTGATGTGATGATAAATTCCGCATGTGCGATGATAACTTCCGCACTTAGGTCATTCTGCAGATGTCCATTTTTCATTATGCATGTCATTATCTTCGTTACATCATATCTTGCATAATGAATTGTAATCATAGGTTGAAGAGGATCTCCACAAGTACAACCTGCCATGTGCATTTGCATTCCAAAAGCAAATTACTTATATGCACATCTTTAGGGGGAGCCCTTGCAACTTATGAAGACAATACCCTATCCTTTACAATTTCACATATTTTATTCCCTGTTGAAAACTTCAACCAGTTTGCCATCAATCACCAAAAAGGGGGAGATTGTAAGTGCATCTAGTGCCACCCCTAGTTGGTTTTGGAGTATTGACGACAAACCTGGTTGAGGGACTAATGTGTTTGTGAGAATTGCAGGATAACACAGGTAGAAGTCCCTCATTGATTCGGTTTTCCTACCAGAGATGACCCCTAAAAATGTATGAAGACATTGAAGTCAAAGGTGGTATGTGAAGACATTCACATTGAAGACTATGACAAGAGAAGACATCACGTGAAGACTATGGAGCGCGAAGTCTTAGTTGTTTCGTCGTTCTTTTTCTTCTTTGTTGAGTCATAGGAACCACCGTACTGTTAAGTGGGGTCCAAGAGAACCAGTCAGAACGACTAAAGTGATGCTTAACCAAAATCCTATGTCTTCGAGCGAAGACAATGAGAGCAAATCTTATCCAGAGCTGGGTAAGTCAGCTTTGCTTGTAGCCCAAGTAAAGTTGCCGTGTGTGTTTGAAATCTGACCGTTGCAACATGTGTCAGTTTCTTAGTGACCCAGGGTCATTTCGGACAAACCAGGTCGGGTTGCCTAGTGGCTATGAATAGCCCACCCCCTACAACCATAAACGATTGGCTGCTCAGAGTTAGTGTACGACTTTTGTCGTTTGAGAGCAACCCACCTGAAAGCCTTTGAGAGAGAATTCCTTGCGAGGATAAAGCCCTAACCACCCAGAGTCAAAGAGTGTTAGGCATCACTTAAGTCTTCCTGTCTGTGCGATCTGAAGACTTATTACACTTGAGGACTGTGAATCCTCCAGCCGGTTAGGCGTCGCGTTCTGAGCATCCAAGAGTCATTGTGGATCGCCGGTGAGCGAAGTCTGTGAAGGTTTGGGAGTCTACCTTGAAGACTTAACAGAGTGATTGGGCGAGGACTGGGTGTCCTTAGCTCAAGGCGAATAAGGTGAATACATGGTCTTCTGAGTTAAATCTCAGCCTCCCTAACGAGACGTACAGTTGTCACAGCAACTAGAACTGGTCCAAAAAATCATTGTCTTCAACGAGTCACTGGTTTCGTCCTTCCCATTCCTTTACTTACTGTTGGCCCTGGTGAAGTCATTGTATGATTGCATTATCTTTTGTCTTCACTGAGTAACCGATTGTTCTGATTGGCTTCACACTATCTTCCTACCTGATTTACACTGCCTAGCTGCTATTAGTCATTGTGCTTTCACTTCATTGAATACTTGACTATGGCTTGCTTAGTGTAGTCTACCTTCCGCTGCATGGTAATAGGTTTATTTCTATTGTTTCTCTTCGAAACTTCCATGTTTTGAAGACTTTCATAAAAATCGCTCATCCCCCCCCCTAGTCGATCACTAGCACTTTCACTATATCATTTCCCATCAAAAGTATGTCATCCACATATAATATGAGAAATGCTACAGAGCTCCCACTCACTTTCTTGTAAACGCAGGCTTCTCCATAAGTCTGCATAAACCCAAACGCTTTGATAATTTCATTAAAGCGAATGTTCCAACTTCGAGATGCTTGCACCAGCCCATAGATGGAGCGCTGGAGCTTGCATACCTTGTTAGCATTCTTAGGATCGACAAAACCTTCCGGCTGCATCATATACAATTCTTCCTTAAGAAAGCTGATAAGGAATGCTGGTTTAACGTCCATTTGCCATATCTCATAATCATAGTATGCGGCAATTGCTAACATGATTCAGACGGACTTCAGCTTCACTACGGGTGAGAAGGTCTCATCGTAGTCAACCCCTTGAACTTGTCGATAACCCTTAGCGACAAGTCGAGCCTTATAGATGGTAACATTACCATCCGCGTCCGTCTTCTTCTTAAAGATCCATTTATTCTCTATCGCTAGCCGATCATCGAGCAAGTCTGTCAAAGTCCATACTTTGTTTTCATACATGGATCCTATCTTGGATTGCATGGCTTCAAGCCATTTGTTGGAATCTGGGCCCGCCATTGCTTCTTCATAGTTCGAAGGTTCACTGTTGTCTAACAACATGACTTCCAGGACAGGGTTGCCATACCATTCTGGTGTGGAACGTGTCCTTGTGGACCTTCGAAGTTCAGTAGTAACTTGATCCGAGGTACCTTGATCATTATCATTAACTTCCTCTCTAGTCAGTGCAGGCACCACATGAATATCTTCTCGAGCTGCGCTACTTTCCGTTTCAAGAGGCAATACTTCATCGAGTTCCACTTTCCTCCCACTTACTTCTCTCGAGAGAAACTCTTTCTCCAGAAAGTACCCATTCTTGGCAACAAAGATCTTGCCTTCGGATCTGAGGTAGAAGGTATACCCAATGGTTTCCTTAGGGTATCCTATGAAGACGCACTTTTCCGACTTGGGTTCGAGCTTTTCAGGTTGAAGTTTCTTGACATAAGCATCGCATCCCCAAACTTTTAGAAACGATAGCTTAGGTTTCTTCCCAAACCATAATTCATACGGTGTCGTCTCAATGGATTTAGACGGTGCCCTATTTAAAGTGAATGTAGCTGTCTCTAGAGCATACCCCAAAATGATAGCTGTAAATTAGTGAGTGACATCATAGATCACACCATATCCCATAGAGTGCGATTACGACATTCAGACACACCATTACGCTGAGGTGTTCCAGGCGGCATGAGTTGTGAAATGATTCCACATTTCCTTAAGTGTGTACCAAATTCGTGACTTAAATATTCTCCCCCGCGATCTGATCGTAAGAATTTTATCTTTTGGTCATGTTGATTATCTACCTCATTCTGAAATTCCTTGAACTTTTCAAAGGTCTCAGACTTGTGTTTCATCAAATAGACATACCCATATCTACTTAAGTCATCAGTGAGAGTGAGAACATAACGATAGCCACCGCGAGCCTCAACGCTCATTGGACCGCACACATCAGTATGTATAATTTCCAATAAGTTGGTTGCTCGCTCCATTGTTCCAGAGAATGGAGTCTTGGTCATTTTACCCATGAGGCATGGTTCGCACGTGTCAAATGATTCGAAATCAAGAGACTCTAAAAGTCCATCTGTATGGAGCCTCTTCATGCGTTTGACACTGATGTGACCAAGGCGGTAGTGCCACAGGTATGTGGGACTATCATTATCAACCTTACATCTTTTGGTATTCTCACTATGAATATGTGTAACATCACGTTCGAGATTCATTAAGAATAAACCATTGACCAGCAAGGCATGACCATAAAACATATCTCTCATATAAATAGAACAACCATTATTCTCGGATTTAAATGAGTAGCCATCTCGTATTAAACGAGATCCAGATACAATGTTCATGCTCAAAGCTGGCACTAATTAACAATTATTGAGGTTTAAAACTAATCCCGTAGGTAAATGTAGAGGTAGCGTGCCGACGGCGATCACATCGACCTTGGAACCATTCCCGACACGCATCGTCACCTCGTCCTTCGCCAGTCTCCGCTTATTCCGCAGTTGCTGTTTTGAGTTACAAATGTGAGCAACCGCACCGGTATCAAATACCCAGGAGTTACTATGAGTACTGGTAAGGTACACATCAATTACATGTATATCACATATACCTTTAGTGTTGCCGGCCTTCTTGTCCGCTAAGTATTTGGGGCAGTTCCGCTTCCAGTGTCCCTTTCCCTTACAATAAAAGCACTCAGTCTCAGGTTTGGGTCCATTCTTTGACTTCTTCCCGGCAACTGGTTTACCGGGCGCGGCAATTCCCTTGCCGTCCTTCTTGAAGTTCTTCTTACCCTTGCCTTTCTTGAAACTAGTGGTTTTATTGACCATCAACACTTGATGTTCCTTTTTGATTTCCACCTCCGCTGAGTTCAGCATTGAAAATACTTTAGGAATAGTTTTCACCATCCCCTGCATATTGTAGTTCATCACAAAGCTCTTGTAGCTAGGTGGGAGTGACTGAAGGATTCTGTCAATGACTGCCTCGTCCGGGAGGTTAATGTCCAGCTGGGACAAGCGATTATGCAACCTAGACATTTTGAGTATGTGCTCACTGACAGAACTATTTTGCTCCATCTTACAACTGTAGAACTTCCCGGAGACTTCATATCTCTCGACCCGGGCATGAGCTTGGAAAACCATTTTCAGCTCTTCGAACATGTCATATGCTCCGTGTTGCTCAAAACGCTTTTGGAGCCCCGGTTCTAAGCTGTAAAGCATGCCGCACTGAACGAGGGAGTAATCATCAGCACGTGACTGCCAAGCGTTCATAACGTCTTGGTTCTCTGGGATGGGAGCATCACCTAGCAGTGCTTCTAGGACATATGCTTTCCTGGCAGCTATGAGGATGATCCTCAGGTTCCGGACCCAGTCCGTATAGTTGTTGCCATCATCTTTCAGCTTGGTTTTCTCTAGGAACGCGTTGAAGTTGAGGTTGACATGAGCATTGGCCATTTGATCTACAAGACATTTTTCAAAGGTTTTTAGACTAAATTCATGATAATTAAGTTCATCTAATCAAATTATTTAATGAACTCCCACTCAGACAGACATCCCTCTAGTCATCTAAGTGATACATGATCCGAGTCAACTAGGCCGTGTCCGATCATCACGTGAGACGGACTAGTCATCATCGGTGAACATCTTCATGTTGATCGTATCTTCTATATGACTCATGTTCGACCTTTCGGTCTTCCGTGTTCCGAGGCCATGTCTGTACATGCTAGGCTCGTCAAGTCAACCTAAGTGTATTGCGTGTGTAAATCTGGCTTACACCCGTTGTATTCGAATGTTAGAATCTATCACACTCGATCATCACGTGGTGCTTCGAGACAACGAACTTTCGCAACGGCACACAGTTAGGGGGAACACTTTCTTGAAATTATTGTGAGGGGCAAAAACATGATAAACATCACATGCAATCAAATAGTGACATGATATGGCCAATATCATTTGCTGCTTTTGATCTCCATCTTCGGGGCGCCATGATCATCATCGTCACCGGCATGACACCATGATCTCCATCATCGTGTCTTCATGAAGGTGTCTCGTCATCTATTACTTCTACTACTATGGCTAACGGTTTAGCAATAAAGTAAAGTAATTACATGATGTTTATGTTGACACGCATGTCATAAATAAATTAAGACAACTCCTATGGCTCCTGCTGGTTGTCATACTCATTGATATGAAAGTCGTGATTCCTATTATAAGAACATGATCAATCTCATACATCACATATATCATTCATCACATCCTTTTGGCCATATCACATCACATGGCACATGCTGCAAAAACAAGTTAGACGTCCTCTAATTGTTGTTGCAAGTTTTTTTTACGTGGCTGCTATAGGTTTCTAGGAAGAACGTTTCTTACCTATGCCAAAACCACAACGTGATATGCCAATTTATATTTACCCTTCGTAAGGACCCTTTTCATCGAATCCGATCCGACTAAAGTGGGAGAGACAGACACCCGCTAGCCACCTTATGCAACTGGTGCATGTCAGTCGGTGGAACCAGTCTCACGTAAGCGTACGTGTAAGGTCGTTCTGGGCCGCTTCATCCCATGATGCCGCTGAATCAAGATAAGACTAGTAACGGCAAGCAAATTGACAAAATCGACGCCCACAACATCTTGTGTTCTACTCGTGCATAGAAACTATGCATAGACCTAGCTCATGATGCCACTGTTGGGGAACATAGCAATAATTCAAAATTTTCTACGCATCACCAAGATCAATCTATGGAGTAATCTAGCAACGAGGGGAAGGAGTGCATCTTCATACCCTTAAAGATCGCTAAGCGGAAGCGTTCAAGAGAACGGGGTTAATGGAGTCGTACTCGTCGTGATCCAAATCACCGATGATCCTAGCGCCGAACGGACGGCACCTCCGCGTTCAACACATGTACGGTTGGGAGAGACGTCTCCTCCTTCTTGATCTAGCAAGGGGAGAGGAGAGGTTGATGGAGATCCAGCAGCACAACGGCGTGGTGGTCGAAGCAACGGGATCTCGACAGGGCTTCGCCAAGCACCAACGAGAGGGAGAGGTGTCACGGAGGGAGAGGGAGGTGCCAGGGACTTGGGTGCGGCTGCCCTCCCTCCCCCCACTATATATAGGGCCCCTAGGGGGGCGCCGGCCCTAGGAGATGGGATCTCCAAGGGGGGCGGCGGCCAAGGGGAACTTGCCCCCCAAGCCAAGTGGGGCGCCCCCACCCCTAGGGTTTCCAACCCTAGGCGCAGGGGAAGGCCCATGGGGGTACACCAGCCCACCAGGGGCTGGTTACCCTCCCACTTCAGCCCATGGGGCCCTCCGGGATAGGTGGCCCCACTCGGTGGACCCCCAGGACCCTTCCGGTGGTCCCGGTACAATACCGATTACCCCTGAAACTTTCCCGATGGCCGAAACTGGACTTCCTATATATAAATCTTCACCCCCGGACCATTCCGGAACTCCTCGTGATGTCCGGGATCTCATCCGGGACTCCTAACAACTTTCGGGTTACTGCATACTAATATCTCTACAACCCTAGCGTCACCGAACCTTAAGTGTGTAGACCCTACGGGTTCGGGAGAGACACATACATGACCGAGACGACTCTCCGGTCAATAACCAACAGCGGGATCTGGATACCCATGTTGGCTCCCACATGCTCCTCGATGATCTCATCGGATGAACCACGATGTCGAGGATTCAATTAATTCCGTATACAATTCCCTTTGTCAATCGGTACGTTACTTGCCCGAGGTTCGATCGTCGGTATCCCAATACCTCGTTCAATCTCGTTACCGGCATGTCACTTTACTCGTACCGTAATGCATTATCCCGTGATCAAACACTTGGTCACTTTGAGCTCATTATAATGATGCATTACCGAGTGGGCCCAGAGATACCTCTCCGTCATACGGAGTGACAAATCCCAGTCTTGATCCGTGTCAACCCAACAGATACTTTCGAGGATACCTGTAGTATACCTTTATAGTCACCCAGTTACGTTGGGACATTTGGTACACCCAAAGCACTCCTACGACATCCGGGAGTTACACGATCTCATGGTCTAAGGAAATGATACTTGGCATTGGAAAAGCTCTAGCAAACGAACTACACGATCTTATGCTATGCTTAGGATTTGGTCTTGTCCATCACATCATTCTCCTAATGATGTGATCCCGTTATCAATGACATCTAATGTCCATAGTCAGGAAACCATGACTATCTATTGATCAACGAGCTAGTTAACTAGAGGCTCACTAGGGACATGTTGTGCTCTATGTATTCACACATGTATTACGATTTCCGGATAACACCATTATAGCATGAACAACAGACAATTACCATGAACAAGGAAATATAATAATAACCATTTTATTATTGCCTCTAGGGCATATTTCCAACAAGGCAAAGGTATGATGTGGAGCTGCAGCAAGCGACTAGCATATATGGTGGCTAACATATGCAAAAGAGAGCGAGAAGAGAAGGCAAAAGGATGGTCGAACAACTATGATCAAGAAGTGATCCTAGAACAACCTACGTCAAGCATTACTCCAATACCGTGTTCACTTCCGAGACTCCGCTGAGAAGAGACCACCACGGTTACACACACGATTGATGCATTTTAATTAAGTTAAGTTTCAGGTTATCTACAACCGGAAATTAACAAATTCCCATCTGCCCATAACCGCGGGCACGGCTTTCGAACGTTCAAATCCCTGCAGGGGAGTCCCAACTTAGCCCATCACAAGCTCTCATGGTCAACGAAGGATATTCCTTCTCCTAAGACAATCCGATCAGACTCGGCATCCAGGTTACGAGACATCCTCGACAATGGTAAAACAAGTCCAGCAAGACCACCCGCTGTGCCGACAAATCCCGATAGGAGCTGCACATATCTCGTTCTCAGGGCACACCGGATAAGCTAAGCATACGGAAGCCAACGTAACCCAAGTTTCCAAGGGACGGCCCTACACGGTGCTCTGGGTTGGACCAACACTCAGAGGAGCACTGGCCCGGGGTTTAATAAAGATGACCCTTGGGCTCCGGAAACCCAAGGGAAAAGAAAAGGCTAGGTGGCGAATGGTAAAACCAATGTTGGCCATGCTAGTGGAGTTTTATTCAAGGCGAACTGTCAAGGGGTTCCCATTATAACCCAACCGTGTAAGGAACACAAAATCAGGGAACATAACACCGATATGACGGAAACTAGGGCGGCAAGAGTGGAACAAAACACTAGGCATAAGGCCGAGCCTTCCACCCTTTACCAAGTATATAGGTGCATTAAGATAAACAAGATAATATTGTGATATCCCAACAATAAACAAGTTCCAACAAGGAACGATCTCCAATCTTCACCTAACGCTATAAGAGGGGCTGAGCAAAGCGGTAACATAGCCAAACAACAGTTTGCTAGGACATGGTGGGTTAGAGGTTTGACATGGCAATATGGGAGGCATGATAAGCAAGTGGTAGGTATCGTAGCATAGGCATAGCAAAAGAGAAGCATCTAGCAAGCAAAGATAGAAGTGATTTCGAGGGTATGATTATCTTGCCCGCAAAGTTCTCAGAGTTGCCTTGATCCTCGAAAGCGTACTCAACGGGCTCCTCGTTCACGTACTCGTCTCCCGGCTCTACCCAAACAAGAACAACAAGCAAAAGGAACACAATCAACCACGTGCAATACTCAAGCAACATGATGCGAACATGGTATGATATGCGGGATGCGGTATGTAATGCATATGCATGATTTGGAAAGGAATGGATGAACCTGGCCTCAACTTGGAAATCCAAGAGTGCCACTGGAAAGGTGAGTTGATATCGGTTGAAATCGTTATAAAGATCACCGGAATTGGATGCACGGTTTGGAAATGGCAAGCAAAACAAATATGGCACCGGTCTGCGATAATCAGCAAGTGACCAACTAAATGCATCAAGTTAAATATGCTACAGCACTCAAACATAGCAACAAAATACATGGCAGAGATCCACTCATGATGCTTGAAAAAAGATGAACACTGAGCTACAGATAATTCACTCATTAACAGGTTCAAACAAGCATGGAAAAAGAGCAAAAGATTACTGGTTTCAGACTTAGTGAAATTAACAGCATATCAGGAATTTATCATCAGGAAGCAAACTTTAGAGCATGATAACTACATGCTACAGGAACATATCATGGAAAGCAAGGCATGGCATGAAGCTGCTAAAAACATATAACAAAAGTCTCTTAGTGACCATGAGCCAAAAGGGATCAGAGGATACAATTGCAAGCATGTGAACATAGCAAAAACATAAACAGATTCAGACTTAGTGAAAAACTGGAGCATGCAAAACAGATTAACAAGTAGGCATGTTTACGAGCTCGATGCACTCACTAAGAGGCATTGCATGACAAACTAAGAATACATCCATCAAGAAGACATGGCAAGAACAATAACATAGAATGCACGGATCAATAACAACAACCTCGGCAAAATCGCTAAACATGTTAACAATCTGCCAGGAATATTTTATGGCAAAAGTAGAGCTCGATTCACTCAAGCTGGGGTGCTCCATAAATGCAAACAAATACATGGCTGGATAGAGCACCACAATATTAACAAAACATCCTTACTGATCATCCTCAAAAGAGGCACGGATCACTAAGAAACAACATAAACATATGACATAAAAACAAAAACAGGACAAAGACTTAGTGAAATTCCAAGTCCCTGAAATCAGCGTTATTGAGTAAGCTACTTTGCATGCTTGTGCTAGTCACCACAAATATCACAAAAAATACATGGCATACACCCCTGTAAAGATGGCATGGCATTTAACAAAACACATGTAGAGCTCAGGATCATAGCATGCACACAATAATCATGGCAAAAATGACAAAAGGCCATTTGCTGAAACAGATCTGACATATTCATCACATAGCCCTCTTCCAACAGCATTTCGGGCATCAAGATGAGCTCAAATGAAAATGATGCAATGAGATGAAATTATGTACTCGTCGAGGCGAACATTTTGATATGCTACACGCATGAATCGGAGCTACGAATGCAGAGTTATGGCATGTCAAAGATTGCAAAAAATCGAGGGTTACGAGAGGAAAAAGTCAACCGAGGCAAAATGGATCTGGATCTGGATCTCGAGCACAATAGCAGGCACGGAGTTCGAAGTTCGCTGGAGAGTCGCCGGACTTGTCGTTCTGAGGAGGAGGAAGGAGAGGGGGTAGGATCTGGTGCTGCGGGGGCCGGGCGGCACGGCGCCTGCGGAGGAGGACGGCGGCGAGGTCGATGCGGCGCGGGGCGGCCGGACCAGGTCGAGGTGGCGCGGTGGCTCACCGGCTCGGGGAGGAGAAGGGGTGGCGCGGCGGAGCTCTCCCACGGCTCGGGCGGCGCGGCGGATGGGCCGAGGAGGGCCCGCGGCGGGCCTCAAGGGCCGGCGCAGATCGCAGCGATGTGGGGCGCCGGGTGGCTGACATGTCGGCGCCTGATTGGTCCCGGGCGGTGCACGGACGTGTCCGGCTAGACTTCGGACATGTCTGGCGGCTGGAGAGGAAGGAGACTAGGGTTTCGGGGAAAAAGACCCAAAAATGAAAATGAGGGGCCTATTTATAGAGATAGAGGGAGCTAGGGAGCTCCAAATGAGGTGCGGTTTGCGGCCACGCGATCGTGATCGAACGCTCTAGATGATAGAAGAGGTTTAGGTGGGTTTTGGGCCAGTTTGGAAGGGTGTTGGGGTGCAACACACATGAGGCCTTTTCGGTCCCTCGGTTAACCATTGGAGTATCAAACGAAGTCCAAATGACACGAAACTTGACAGGCGGTCTACCGGTCGTAAACCAAGGCCGCATGACAAGTCTCGGTCCAACCCGAAAATGTTTAACACCCACACACGAAAAGAGGTAGAAAGGACCACCGGAGGAGATAGGAGCGCCAGAATGCAAAACAGACAACGGGGAAAATGCTCGGATGCATGAGACGAACACGTATGCAAATGCAATGCACATGATGACATGATATGAGATGCAAGACAAAGACAAAAAACACACGAAGGCAAAACCCGACAATGATGAAATAAAATAACTTAGTGCCGGAAACGGCAAGAGTTGGAGTACAAATAAGGTAAATTACATCCGGGGTGTTACACATCACCACTATGTCGTCGTGTTGGTCACAATCTCATCTACCTCCTCTTCCTCAGTTGTTGGATCAAGAAGGAGAGGACGCCACCGACACGAATGTGTGATAATCTCGGAGGTAACGCACATGCAGCACTTGGATCGGATTGGATCGCGACGCGAGTACGACTACGTCAACCACGATCTTTAGTTTGTTTATGCTTTTGGTCTACAAGGGTACATAGACACACTCCCCTCTCTCATTTCTAGCGTCTCCATAGATAGATCTTTGGGTGTTTCGTAGGTTTTTTGTGTTTGCCATGCAAGGTTCCCCATCAACACAAGGGTGTGACTAGGTCTCGCGGTTAAAGTATACGAAACTCGCTGAGTGTAAAAACTAATCATGATTAGTAGTGTCCCCGGTTACAGACAAGTTTGAGCAATTTTGACCGAGAACTGTCAGCATGATCTCATCACCTCTTCTTAACTAAAAATTGATGGGTTGAACAAGGGAATATTGACTAACCCATGTGCTTGGTTAACCTATGGAGTTGGTCTAGGGCAGCTTCAGGATTGCGGTGGCCCCAAAGTATGTACTACTTTAGAGTAGACCACCTATTACAAAGTTGGAGAAAACTTTTTTAGCAAAAAGCCTTGAACTCCACTAGATAAAAATGCATACAGAGGTTGAAACAAGATTTCCATACAATCACGGAATTTGCCAATACATTCCATTTATTGACCCTAGAGGCTACAACGTATCATGTTGCAGGTGATTGCTTCAAGGAGTGACTTATGTAGGGTTTCGTGCCTCCACTCGACATGCTTCCTTGTGGTGTTGATGGAGCTTACCAAGACATCTACCTTAGCTTTTATTTCATTCTTCTTTAGAAGAACTCTATTTTCTTATTGTAAAACTATGTATTTGACTAGCCTATGGCTAGAGTTTGTAAGATTATATGGTTTTTACATCATGCGAGGTAATGAAATGATGCATTTTGTGTATGATACAACATCTGTTACCATGTATGCCGGTGATTTTAACTAGGGGTTAGCATAGAAACACATGGAGACCGTAACCTAAAAAGGTGGACGGTGACACAAGTCATCCTCCACTTCTCATGACCCAATTCTTCAACCGATGCATCCAAATGGTAAATCGAGTAACCCAAGATTTCCAATTTTATTGAATTATTCCAAAACAAACCGATTCCACTACTTCTACCTTGACTATCATTGCACATGCCTTATCATAACCTAAAGTACCAGCTAAATCTTCTACCCTGGGTCCTTCTATTTGTGTTGCAACAATGCACAATAGGGTCGGTGTCGGTGTCAAAACCGGCGGATCTCGAGTAGGGGGTCCCGAACTTTGCGTCTAAGGTCGATGGTAACAGGAGATAGGGGACACGATGTTTACCCAGGTTCAGGCCCTCTCCATGGAGGTAATACCCTACTTCCTGCTTGATTGATCTTGATGAATATGAGTATTACAAGAGTTGATCTACCACAAGATCGTAATGGCTAAACCTTAGAAGTCTAGCCTGTATGACTATGGTAATGAGTATCTGTCTTCTCCGGACTAAGTCCTCCGGTTTATATAGACACCGGGGGAATCTGGGGTTACACAAGGTCGGTTACAAAGAAAGGAATCTACATGTTCGGTCACCAAGCTTGCCCTCCACGCTAGGGAGAATCCCATCCGGACATGGGTACAGTCTTCGGTCTTCGTATCTTCATAGCACATGGCTAATAGGCCGGACGCCCGAGGACCCCTTAGTCCAGGACTCCCTCAGTAGCCCCTGAACCTGGCTTCAATGACAAGGTATCCGGCGCGTAGATCTGTCTTCGGCATTGCAAGGTGGGTTCCCCTTTCCGAACTCCAAGATAGTCTTCAAACGAAACAAACGTGTCTGGATCTGCAACACACGGCCGTAGATAGTATATTATCTTACGAATCCAATCTGCTAACAACTTTAGTAATGTGATGTCACGCTTTCCCGGTCATTATTTCGAACCATTTCCCGTCCCGCCGTTCCATGTTTTGGGGCGTGGTTTTTATTGGCACGTCTTGTCCTCCTTATTGCGGGATTTTCATCAATACGAGCGTGGGTAACCCAACCGTCCTGCGGGAAAGATTCCATAGGAATAGGCAGGTTCTTAGGCTTAGGAGGAGGTGTTCAATACCCGCTGCCTTTATAAAGGAACCAAGGGCCGTCTTTTTTGTGCCAAACCTCTCCTCGGCCTTCCCAACCTCGAGTTCTAGCATCCAAGGTTCAACTTTATTGCTTCAAGCTCCCCCATCATGTTCGGACCTAGCCCTCAAGGCCGATGGGTAGCTTCCTCCGTTACATAGGAGGATATTGCAAACCTTCTGGCGGCTAGATACTTGACCGCGGAGATACACCACATGCTTCCTGCTCAAGGACAGGTTATTCCGACCCCCAGATCTGGCGAGAGGGTCATATTCATCTCCCACTTCCTCTGAGGGCTAGGGTTCGTTCTTCACCCCTTTGTCTGGGGCTAATGTTTTATTACGGACTAGATTTTCATGATCTAGCTCCGAACTCCTTCCTCCACGTCTCGGCGTTTATCATCACATGCGAGGCCTTCCTCCGAATCCCCCACACTTTGGCTTATGGCTCAAGACCTTTAGTGTGAAGCCGAAGGTAATTGGCGGGGAACAGGTAGAGTGCGGTGGTGTTGTAGTGAGAAAACCTACCAACACTCCCTGGCCAAAAGGCTCTTTCACCGAAACCTCCAACCAATGGCAGCGAGAGTGGTTTTATGTCATGGAACTCCGTAGTACCAAGTGGGCAACTATACCTACGTTCTGTTCCGGCCCTCCGCCACATCTTGCATCATGGATTAACAAGGGGATGGACAGGGGATCAGTTGATGAAGTGTAGACTCTACAGATCCGCATCTGAACCCTCCTCGAGAGAGACATCGATCTTGTCAACGTGATTCAAGTGATGCTAGTTCGCTGAATCCTGCCATGCCAGCGCAGGTCTCACCGTATGTGGGAGCTTAATCCAGAAGGATCACGAACCCTCGAACACTTCTTTGGCACTACACACGAAGGGATGTGGAAGTTGTTTTTCGGGAAGCAAAAACATTGGCCGGACACTACTGAGGACGTTGGCCTTAACTGCAACCGTCCGGATACCCCGGTAAGCACTCGTCTCCCGAACACTTTGTAATTACGCATACCGTAATATGGTACTGAGCAAGCTATCTTCTTCCAGGGCTTGATAAAGAAGGCGGAACTAATTATGTGTTCAGCCCCTCTTCCCGAAGGCCCATCGAATCCTGTTCTAACAAGGATGTTGGCCCTGGCACCACACCAGATGCCTATGAAGGAGGGCGAGGCAGAGAGTGGGAGAACTAAAGATGGCCCCTATTCCAAGGGTACATCAGACATTGTGTCTAGAGGAATCAAAGTTCCCTCATCCGAAGACAAAAGTGAAGGGGGGGGGGCACTGTCTCCTCCCCTCATGGGAAGAAAAGGGCCGCCTCCGAAGATTTGGAGAAACAGGCTCCTAAGCGAGGCAAGATGCCTCTGTTGGGTGGCTCGGGCTTGGAGGACGTCGAAGCACAGTCTCATGACGAGGACAAGCCTCAGGCCAAATCCTAAGTGAACAAGGATGTTTTTAAACATATCCCGTTCTTTTCTTGTAATGCCTGGAATATATGTTTTTTGTAGCTCGGCACGCAGTCTTCTACAACAATCCTCTTCTTCGGGGGAACTTCTCCCTGAGATGATGGAAAGCGAGACGCCTCCACCGGTTTCTTCGCCCAATAGGGCGGACGACTTCAAGGTGTCATCGCGGAGGGTCTTCGCCAACCAACAGGTGATGCAAGGGATGATGAAGACATTACCCGAAGGTGATACTTCGCTGGCCCAGGGTCTGGGGACCAATAATGAAGGCCCCAAACAATTCGGTATACAGCCAGATATGAATAAACGGATCCCTTCATAGGGTGGTCGTACTCCTACGACAGCCTCTGGAGACCCAGAGGCGCCGGATATCTTGACGAACATGCTGCGGCAGGCGTCCGTCTCAGAGGAACATCATACCTTGATGGGCACGGTGGTTAAAAAGGTCCTGTCCGCGAAGAGCGGATTAAATGAGGCCTTTGCGAGCCTACTAAGAGGCTTCGAGGTTTGTACTGTTAATATGTGCAATTGTGTTTTAATCGCAAAATACACCTGTGTATAGATAGTAGCCCGTGAGACTCTGTTTGGCTTCCCGAGGGAGGCGATCGAAGGATCAAAAGATATGCCCAGGAGATAATAGGATTAATTGGAACACAGGCTGTGACCTCACCGGAAACTGCCCAGATTGTGGAGGTTGCGGATTTACAACACAAGATTGATGAAGCCGATAATGATATCACGCTTATCAATAGGCGTCTTGACAAGTCGCAAGGTATGTATTCGGAGCAATCCTTACATATACATGTTTGTAAGATAAGCGTGACGCTAAAAGTTGCATACTAGAATATGTATGGCTGCAGATGGTGCTGTCGCCGTTGAGATTCTTCCGGCGGAGCTCGCCCGAGCCAAGGAGCAGGCCCGGTTTATTAATGTGGCTGCCAAAAAGGCATCGACCGAGTTGAAGGCCGAACAAGCTGCTCGGCACCAAGACGAGGAGAAAATATCCATGATGGCGCTCGAACTGAAAAATGCTACTAGCCGCTGTGAATTCCTAGAGAAGGAGAATAAAGCAAAACGGCTGAGCTTGACAAAGCCTTGCGAGAGGTGAAAGAAGCGCGGTCCGATTCTAGAGTGGCCCGTAAGGAGATCTGGCAAGCTGGGGAAACTGCGGCTCGTAAGCCCTTTTTGCTACAGACTAATTCGGCGATCTGAACTATGCTCAGCTTAACCAAATGTGGAGTTCTCTAGACGAGTTTTTAGACTTGCCAAAGAGTTCTTCCGATGCGGCACAGTTTTACTAAGCACAAGAGGGATATGCAACGGAGAAGATTTTCTGGTCACAGTTCGGCATATAAAATCGCACTCTGCTGCTGAATGAACAGATGTCCCAATGTGCCGAGCTTCATAGGATGTCCGGCGCTGCCATGAAGAACGTCATACATCAGCTGTGGCCGACTGAGCCGATTCCGCATAGCTGTTTTGGCTTGGTGCGGCGGCTTGCTGATGCGGTGCCACATATCGACGCTGTGAAGTGGTCGGCGTGCATTGAAGGTGCACGGATGGCCTTTGCCCAAGTCAAGACATACTGGGGGAAGATGAAGGCCGTCGATGTTGCAGCGCAGGGTCCACCCAAGGGCAAGGACCATCACGCACAAGAGCATTACTTTGAGGACGTCTTAGAGGCTGCCCGCTTGATAGAGGGTCAATGTTCAAAAGGCATAATATCCGAGTGAATTCTTTACAAATTGTAAAAGACAATTGTTATAATCAGTCTATATTTTGATTTTTCCTAAAGGCTTTTGTTCCTCCTGTGCGACCGTTTTTATATAATCTGAAAGTTTTCCAGTTGTCGGCTTCAGCCCCCTCGTAGGAAGTACGGGGGTGTTCAAAAAAGCATCTAATCACTCTTGACCCAACGTCTTGGTCCGTGAAGGAGGTGTCAATGCGGCGAACTAGGCAACCAGACTATAGGGCGTTAACACTTTCACTTAGCCATAGGAGTTTTATGGTGGGTCTATGACATAGCCCCTGGTATGTATGTGGCTTATTCATATGATGCATTTACATATTTGACCGGAAAGAGGTCCTTCGTGTGACATGGAGGAATCGTTAAAGATTCTGACAAGTCATCGAGTGGTTGACCAGTTCTCGCCGCATCTTGGCAGTCAGTTTTCGGCTTTCTCTATTGAGGTGCTTAACCAGGTGAACCGAAAGCACAATCGCAGTAGTTCTCCCTTTACTACCCTAGCCGATAGAGCAGAACATAGGATAGCAAGCACAGGAGCCGGGCAACCCAATTATTGACCCAAGACATGATTCGGAGTTGATGCATATAAGGCCAAACTCGCGATGCCGAAGTATACTATAGAGCTATTCGGACTTGTCGGCAACTCGTTTGTTCCCATACCGAGCCCCTGGTAAGTTATGTCGAGATGTATGTTTGAAACAACCATAGGGGCAAAACTCGGTCCTTTAGAAAAGAATGGATTTTTTTTACTGGGATCTGAGTGATGTGCCAATCATGTATATAGATAACAAAGCCGCAACCCCGGCTATTTGATATGCCAGGGGTCAAAGGTGGAGGAAAAAGGCACTTTACAGGCTCGAAATAGAGAGTGCGGTCTACAAAAATAATTTTGGACCTCCTGTCGCACGTCTGCGCCACCTGTCCTTGGTGAAGGGACTCCTTGATGGAAATAGCCCTGTATGTGAGTGTACGGATCTGAACTCCGATGGAGTCGGTTTTAGATGTTTCTCCTTTGCGCCACCTATTTTTAAGAGATAATGAAGAAAGAAAAAGGAAAGTAGATAAAAATGTTACGGGAGTGCTTGCAGGCTTGTCCGTATTGTGCTTCCACCGATGTCCATGGTATCTTAAGTGCGTAGTTATGTATGCGCGGTACAGATTTAGCGGGTATATGAGGTGGGTAGCGGAAGCCGAACTACCATTTCTGCTCCGGGATTGATCGTTCCTCGGGGGGAAATTTCTCCTGACCCCCGACATTTGGCTAGTGAACCACTCTGTCGTCCCTATTTCCTGGCGGCCCCCTTCCTTTGTGTTCGGCGTTGAGCTTGCCGGCCTGCTTGAAGACCCATCAGCTTCTGTTGGTATGATTAGCTGGTTTATCGGGGTGGCCGTGAATCTGGAAGGGTCGTTCTAGTATCCTGTCTAGGTTGGATGGTCCGTCTCTGTTGGCCTTGAAGGGCTTTTTCCGTTGACCGGGTTTTGGATTGCTGAATCCGGCGTTGACCGCTGTGTCGCGTGATCTTTCATTATCATTGCGACTGTTGTGTTTACTTCGTCATGGCTTGCCATTGCCGTCTCGGATTTTGGAAGTGCCTGAGTCGCTGGCGCTATTGCTTCTACGAGCGATCCAGCTGTCTTCTCCCGCACAAAAGCGGGTCATTAGAGCGGTAAGGGCTGTCATGGATCTAGGTCCTTCCTGATCGAGGTGGCATGCAAGCCATTCATCCCGGATGCTGTGTTTGAAGGCCGCAAGGTCTTCCGCATCTGGACAGTCAATGATTTGGTTCTTTTTAACTAAGAACCTAGTCCAGAGTTTCTTGGCTGACTCTCCAGGCTGCTGGACAATGTGACTTAAGTCATCGGCATCCAGTGGTCAGACATATGTTCCTTGGAAGTTGTCGCGAAAGGCGTCTTCCAAATCTTCCCAGCTGCCAATAGAATTTTCCGACAGACTGTTTAACCAGTGCCGAGCTGGTCCTTTGAGTTTTAATGGTAGTTATTTGATGGCATGAAGGTCATCTCCGCGGGCCATGTGGATATGGAGGAGGAAGTCCTCGATCCATACCGCGGGATCCGTTGTTCCATCGTATGATTCGATATTCATGGGTTTGAACCCGTCTAGGAATTCATGCTCCATTACTTCGTCTGTGAAGCAAAGAGGGTGTGCGGCGCCTCTATGTTGGGCCACACTGCGACGTACCTCCGATGGAGTCCATTTGTGGTTTTCGGCCCCGGCGTGGCTCGGTTTGTCACGTCCGAATAGGTAGCTAACGTTGCGTGTCGAGGCATGTCCTCGCGATCCGTAGATCGATCTTGTGTGTCCTGCTCTACTATCCAAGTCTTGTTGAAGGTCGTATGTACAACCCCGAGCCATTTTATTCTTGCCTTTACGACGAGGTGGGGCGGTCTTGTGTTCGGCTTGAGTTGCGGCTTTATCCGGACCAAGTTGTGGTCGACCTGCCGCATTGTGCGATGATGGTGTGGGCTCTAGCGCCTTGTTGTCGCACTGAGGTAGCAATCTATGCTTCAGGTAGCTTTTGGTTGGGCCACTAAGGCCGTATTCTTCGGCGGCCAGGACTTCGGTCCATCTATCATTGAGCAGATCTTGGTCCGCTTGAAGCTGCAGCTACTTCTTTCTCAGGCTCCTTGCAGTGGCTATTAGCCGGCGTTTGAAGCACTCCTGCTTGATAGGTTCCTCAAGCATGATGAAATCCTCATTGCCGAGGCTCTCCTCTTCCTCGGAGAGCAGAAGATAATTACTGTCCTCCGAGTCTCCATGTATGGCCTGTTCATCTGGGCTAACTTGCTGATTATCCCGTTCACCTATTCGGAGTTTACCTTGATGGGGTCTTCATTATTTTCAGCATCGTTCGGAGTATTATTTTTTCTGGTGCATGTACTACAGTCTTTGGAACGACACGACTTAGAGGGGCGTCGGGGAAGTTGGTGCTTGGGCTGTCTCTCAGGAGGTTTATCCTCAACTGGAACCTCTTTGTCATCGTTGTTAGTTTTTCCAGGCGTGTCCACCATGTATACGTCGTAGGAAGAAGAGGCCGTCTAGCGTCTAGTATATGGCGGATTCTGGTCTTGCTCCTCATCGGCATCGTCGTCCATACCGTCGATGTCTTCGGAGTCATAATCAAGCATGTCGGTTAAGTCCTCGACAGTGGCTATGAAGTGGGTGGCGGGTGGGTGATGTCTACTACACAACCTTCTTCTTGTAGACGTTGTTGGACCTCCAAGTGCAGAGGTTTGTAGGACAGTAGCAAATTTCCCTCAAGTGGATGACCTAAGGTTTATCAATCCGTAGGAGGCATAGGATGAAGATGGTCTCTCTCAAGCAACCGTGCAGCCAAATAACAAAGAGTCTCTTGTGTCCCCAACACACCCAATACAATGGTAAATTGTATAGGTGCACTAGTTCGGCGAAGAGATGGTGATACAAGTGGTATATGGATAGTAGATAATAGTTTTTGTAATCTGAAAATATAAAAACAGCAAGGTAGCGAGTGATAAAAGTGAGCATAAACGGTATTGCAATGATAGGAAACAAGGCCTAGGGTTCATACTTTCGCTAGTGTAAGTTCCCTCAACAATAATAACATAATTGGATCATATAACTATCCCTCAACATGCAACAAAGAGTCACTCCAAAGTCACTAATAGCAGAGAACAAACGAAGAGATTATGGTAGGGTACAAAACCACCTCAAAGTTATTCTTTCCAATCAATCCGTGGGGCTATTCCTATAAGTGTCACAAACATCCCTAGAGTTCATACTAGAATAACACCTTAAGACACACATCAACCAAAACCGTAATGTCACCTAGATACTCCAATGTCACCTCAAGTATCCGTGGGTAAGATTATACGATATGCATCACACAATCTCAGATTCATCTATTCAACCAACACATAGAACCTCAAAGAGTGCCACAAAGTTTCTACTGGAGAATCATGACAAAAACGGGTGCCAACCCCTATGCATAGGTTCATGGGCGGAACCCGCAAGTTGATCACCAAAACATACATCAAGTGAATCACGTGATATCCCATTGTCACCACAGATATGCACGGCAAGACATACATCAAGTGTGCTCAAATATTTAAAGACTCAATCCGATAAGACAACTTCAAAGGGGAAACTCAATCCATTACAAGAGAGTAGAGGGGGAGAAGAAACATAAGATCCAACTATAATAGCAAATCTCATGATACATCAAGATCATGCCAAATCAAGAACACGAGAGAGAGAGAGAGATCAAACACATAGCTACTGGTACATACCCTCAGTCCCGAGGGAGAACTATTCCTCCTCATCATGGAAAGCACCGAGATGATGAAGATGGCCACCGGAGAAGGATTCCCCCTCCGGTAGGGTGCCGGAACGGGTCTACATTGGCTTTCGGTGGCTACGGAGGCTTCTGGCGGCGGAACTCCCGATCAATTGTGCTTCCTAGTCGTTTTAGGGTATATGGAGATATATAGGCGGAAGAAGTACGTCAGGGGGGGCCACGAGGGGCCCATGAGGGTGGAGGGCGCGCCCTGGGGGGGGCGCCCTCCCTACCTCGTGGCCTCCTTGAAGCTTCCCTTACGTGCACTTCAAGTCTTCTGGGCTTCTTTCCTTCCAAAAATGAGTTCCGTGAAGTTTCAGGTCAATTGGACTCCGTTTGATTTTCCTTTTGTTCGAAACCCTAAAACAAGGTAAAAACAGAAACTGGCACTGGGCTCTGGGTTAATAGGTTAGTCCCAAATATAAAAGTGTATAATAAAGCCCATAAACATTCAAAACAGTAGATAATATAGCATGGAGTAATCAAAGATTATAGATACGTTGGAGACGTATCAGCATCCCCAAGCTTAATTCCTGCTCGTCCTCGAGTAGGTAAATGATAAAAACAGAATTTTTGATGTGGAATGTGAAGGAAATATGCCCTAGAGGCAATAATAAAGTTATTATTTATTTCCTTATATCATGATAAATGTTTATTATTCATGCTAGAATTGTATTAACCGGAAACATAATACATGTGTGAATACATAGACAAACAGAGTGTCACTAGTATGCCTCTACTTGACTAGCTCGTTAATCAAAGATGGTTATGTTTCCTAACCATGAACAAAGAGTTGTTATTTGATTAACAAGGTCACATCATTAGTTGAATGATCTGATTGACATGACCCATTCCATTAGCTTAGCACCCGATCGTTTAGTATGTTGCTATTGCTTTCTTCATGACTTATACATGTTCCTATGACTATGAGATTATGCAACTCCCGTTTGCCGGAGGAACACTTTGTGTGCTACCAAACGTCACAACGTAACTGGGTGATTATAAAGGAGCTCTACAAGTGTCTCCAATGGTAGATGTTGGGTTGGCGTAATTCGAGATTAGGATTTGTCACTCCGATTGTCGGAGAGGTATCTCTGGGCCCTCTCGGTAATGCACATCACATAAGCCTTGCAAGCATTGCAACTAATGAGTTAGTTGTGGGATGATGTATTACGGAACGAGTAAAGAGACTTGCCAATAACGAGATTGAACTAGGTATTGGATACCGACGATCGAATCTCGGACAAGTAACATACCGATGACAAAGGGAACAACGTATGTTGTTATGCGGTCTGACCGATAAAGATCTTGGTAGAATATGTAGGAGCCAATATGGGCATCCAGGTCCCGCTATTGGTTATTGACCGGAGATGTGTCTCGGTCATGTCTACATTGTTCTCGAACCGTAGGGTCCGCACGCTTAACGTTACGATGACAGTTATTATGAGTTTATGCATTTTGATGTACCGAAGGTTGTTCGGAGTCCCGGATGTGATCACGGACATGACGAGGAGTCTCGAAATGGTCAAGTCATAAAGATTGATATATTGGAAGCCTATGTTTGGATATCGAAAGTGTTCCGGGTGAAATCGGGATTTTACCGGAGTACCGGGAGGTTACCGGAACCCCCCGGGAACCATATGGGCCTTAGTGGGCTTTAGTGGAAAGGTGAAAGGGGCAGCCCAAGGTGGCTGCGCGCCTCCCCCCTCCCCTAGTCCTATTAGGACTAGGAGAGGTGGCCGGCCCCCCTTCTCTCTCTCCCCACTTGAGGATTCCTATTCCAACTAGGATTGGGGGGGGGGGAGTCCTACTCCCGGTAGGTGTAGGACTCCTCCTGGCGCGCCCCAAGGCTGGCAGCACCTCTCCCCCCTTGCTCCTTTATATACAGGGGCAGGGGCACCTCTAGACACACAATTGATCCCCGTGATCATTCCATAGCCGTGTGCGGTGCCCCCTGCCACCATATTCCACCTCGATCATATCGTTGTAGTGCTTAGGCGAAGCCCTGCGTCGGTAGAACATCAAGATCGTCACCACGCCGTCGTGCTGATGGAATTCTTCCCCGATGCTTTGCTGGATCGGAGCACGGGGATCGTCATCGAGCTGTACGTGTGCTAAGAACTCGGAGGTGCCGGAGTAACGGTGCTTGGATCGGTCGGATCGGGAAGACGTACGACTACTTCCTCTATGTTGTGTGATCGCTTCCGCAGTCGGTCTGCGTGGGTACGTAGACAACACTCTCCCCTCTCGTTGCTATGCATCACCATGATCTTGCGTGTGCGTAGGAATTTTTTTGAAATTACTACGTTCCCCAACAGTGGTATCAGAGCCTGGTTTTATGGTTTGATGTGATTTGCACGAGTAGAACACAAGTGGGTCGTGGGCGATATAAGTCATATTGCCTACCAGCATGTCATACTTTGGTTCAGCGGTATTGTTGGACGAGACGACCCGGACCAACATTACGCGTACGCTTACGCGAGACCGGTTCCCCCGACATGCTTTGCACACAGGTGGCTTCCGGGCGACTGCCTCTCCAACTTTAGTTGAACCGAGTGTGGCTACGCCCGGTCCTTGCAAAGGTTAAAACAGAGTCTATTTGACAAACTATCATTGTGGTTTTGATGCGTAGGTGAGATTGGTTCTTGCTTAAGCCCGTAGCAGCCACGTAAAACTTGCAACAACAAAGTAGAGGATGTCTAACTTGTTTTTGCAGGGCATGTTGTGATATGATATGGTCAAGGCATGATGCTGATTTTATTGTATGAGATGATCATGTTTTGTAACCGAGTTATCGGCAACTGGCAGGAGCCATATGGTTGTCGCTTTATTGTATGCAATGCAATCGTGATGTAATGCTTTACTTTATCACTAAGCGGTAGCGATAGTCGTGGAAGCATAAGATTGGCGAGACGACAACGATGCTACGATGGAGATCAAGGTGTCGCGCCGGTGACGATGGTGATCACGACGGTGCTTCGGAGATGGAGATCACAAGCACAAGATGATGATTGCCATATCATATCACTTATATTGATTGCATGTGATGTTTATCTTTTTATGCATCTTATCTTGCTTTGATTGACGGTAGCATTATAAGATGATCTCTCACTAAATTATCAAGAAGTGTTCTCCCTGAGTATGCACCGTTGCCAAAGTTCGTCGTGCCCAGACACCACGTGATGATCGGGTGTGATAAGCTCTACGTCCATCTACAACGGGTGCAAGCCAGTTTTGCACACGCAGAATACTCAGGTTAAACTTGACGAGCCTAGCATATGCAGATATGGCCTCGGAACACGGAGACCGAAAGGTCAAGCGTGAATCATATAGTAGATATGATCAACATAAACGATGTTCACCATTGAAAGCTACTCCATCTCACGTGATGATCGGTTATGGTTTAGTTGATTTGGATCACGTGATCACTTAGAGGATTAGAGGGATGTCTATCTAAGTGGGAGTTCTTAAGTAATTTGATTAACTGAACTTAAACTTATCATGAACTTAGTACCTGATAGTATCTTGCTTGTTTATGTTGATTGTAGATAGATGGCTCGTGCTGTTGTTCCGTTGAATTTTAATGTGTTCCTTGAGAAAGCAAAGTTGAAAGATGATGGTAGCAATTACACGGACTGGGTCCGTAACTTGAGGATTATCCTCATTGCTGCTCAGAAGAATTACGTCCTGGAAGCACCGCTGGGTGCCAGGCCTGCTGCTGGAGCAACACCAGATGTTATGAACGTCTGGCAGAGCAAAGCTGATGACTACTCGATAGTTCAGTGTGCCATGCTTTACGGCTTAGAATCGGGACTTCAACGACGTTTTGAACGTCATGGAGCATATGAGATGTTCCAGGAGTTGAAGTTAATATTTCAAGCAAATGCCCGGATTGAGAGATATGAAGTCTCCAATAAGTTCTATAGCTGCAAAATGGAGGAGAACAGTTCTGTCAGTGAGCATATACTCAAGATGTCTGGGTATAATAATCACTTGATTCAATTGGGAGTTAATCTTCCAGATGATTGCGTCATTGACAGAATTCTCCAATCACTGCCACCAAGCTACAAGAGCTTTGTGATGAACTATAATATGCAAGGGATGAATAAGACTATTCCCGAGCTCTTCGCAATGCTGAAAGCGGCGAGGTAGAAATCAAGAAGGAGTATCAAGTGTTGATGGTCAACAAGACCACTAGTTTCAAGAAAAAGGGCAAAGGGAAGAAGAAGGGGAACTTCAAGAAGAACGGCAAGCAAGTTGCTGCTCAGGAGAAGAAACCCAAGTCTGGACCTAAGCCTGAAACTGAGTGCTTCTACTGCAAGCAGACTGGTCACTGGAAGCGGAACTGACCCAAGTATTTGGCGGATAATAAGGATGGCAAGGTGAACAAAGGTATATGTGATATACATGTTATTGATGTGTACCTTACTAGAGCTCGCAGTAGCACCTGGGTATTTGATACTGGTTCTGTTGCTAATATTTGCAACTCGAAACAGGGACTACGGAATAAGCGGACACTGGCAAAGGACGAGGTGACGATGCGCGTGGGAAATGGTTCCAAAGTCGATGTGATCGCGGTCGGCACGCTACCTCTACATCTACCTTTGGGATTAATATTAGACCTAAATATTTGTTATTTGGTGCCAGCATTGAGCATGAACATTATATCTAGATCTTGTTTAATGCGAGACGGTTATTCATTTAAATCAGAGAATAATGGTTGTTATATTTATATGAGTAATATCTTTTATGGTCATGCACCTTTGAAGAGTGGTCTATTTTTGATGAATCTCGACAGTAGTGATACACATATTCATAATGTTGAAGCCAAAAGATGCAGAGTTGATAATGAAAGTGCAACTTATTTGTGGCACTCCCGTTTAGGTCATATCGGTGTAAAGCGCATGAAGGAACTCCATATTGATGGACTTTTGGAACCACTTGATTATGAATCACTTGGTACTTGTGAACCGTGCCTCATGGGCAAGATGACTAAAACACCGTTCTCTGGTACTATGGAGAGCAACAGATTTGTTGGAAATCATACATACCGATGTATGTGGTCCGATGAATATTGAGGCTCGTGGCGGATATCATTATTTTCTCACCTTCACAGATGACTTAAGCAGATATGGGTATATCTACTTAATGAAACACAAGTCTAAAACATTTGAAAAGTTCAAAGAATTTCAGAGTGAAGTTGAAAATCATCGTAACAAGAAAATAAAGTTTCTACGATCTGATCGTGGAGGAGAATATTTGAGTTACAAGTTTGGTGTACATTTGAAAAATTGTGGAATAGTTTCTCAACTCACGCCACCCGGAACACCACAGCGTAATGGTGTGTCCGAACGTCGTAATCGTACTTTACTGGATATGGTGCGATCTATGATGTCTCTTACTGATTTACCGCTATCGTTTTGGGGTTATGCTTTAGAGACGGCCGCATTCACGTTAAATAGGGCACCATCAAAATCCGTTGAGACGACGCCTTATGAACTGTGGTTTGGCAAGAAACCAAAGTTGTCGTTTCTTAAAGTTTGGGGCTGCGATGCTTATGTGAAAAAGCTTCAACCTGATAAGCTCGAACCCAAATCGGAGAAATGTGTCTTCATAGGATACCCAAAGGAGACTGTTGGGTACACCTTCTATCACAGATCCGAAGGCAAGACATTCGTTGCTAAGAATGGATCCTTTCTAGAGAAGGAGTTTCTCTCGAAAGAAGTGAGTGGGAGGAAAGTAGAACTTGACGAGGTAACTGTACCTGCTCCCTTATTGGAAAGTACTACTTCACAGAAAACTGTTTCTGCGACGCCTATACCAATTAGTGAGGAAGTTAATGATGATGATCATGAAACTTCAAGACAAGATACTACTGAACCTCGTAGATCAACCAGAGCAAGATCCGCACCATAGTGGTATGGTAATCCTATTCTGGAAGTCATGCTACTAGATCATGATGATGAACCTACGAACTATGAAGAAGCGATGGTGAGCCCAGATTCCGCAAAATGGCTTGAAGCCATGAAATCTGAGATGGGATCCATGTATGAGAACAAAGTATGGACTTTGGTTAACTTGCCCGTTGATCGGCAAGCAATTGAGAATAAATGGATCTTCAAGAAAAAGACTGACGCTGACGGTAATATTACTGTCTACAAAGCTCGACTTGTCGCAAAAGGTTTTCGACAAGTTCAAGGGGTTGACTATGATGAGACCTTCTCACCCATAGCGATGCTTAAGTCTGTCCGAATCATGTTAGCGATAGCCGCATTTTATGATTATGAAATTTGGCAGATGGATGTCAAAACTGCATTCCTGAATGGGTTTCTGGAAGAAGAGTTGTATATGATGCAACCGGAAGGTTTTGTCGATCCAAAGGGAGCTAACAAAGTGTGCAAGCTCCAGCGATCCATTTATGGACTGGTGCAAGCCTCTCGGAGTTGGAATAAACGCTTTGATAGTGCGATCAAAGCATTTGGTTTTATACAGACTTTCGGAGAAGCCTGTATTTACAAGAAAGTGAGTGGGAGCTCTGTAGCATTTCTGATATTATATGTGGATGACATATTACTGATTGGAAATGATATAGAATTTCTGGATAGCATAAAGGGATACTTGAATAAGAGTTTTTCAATGAAAGACCTCGGTGAAGCTGCTTACATATTAGGCATAAAGATCTATAGAGATAGATCAAGACGCTTAATTGGACTTTCACAAAGCACATACCTTGACAAGATTTTGAAGAAGTTCAAAATGGATCAAGCAAAGAAAGGGTTCTTGCCTGTGTTACAAGGTGTGAAGTTGAGTCAGACTCAATGCCCGACCACTGCAGAAGATAGAGAGAAAATGAAAGATGTTCCCTATGCTTGAGCCATAGGCTCTATCATGTATGCAATGTTGTGTACCAGACCTGATGTGTGCCTTGCTATAAGTTTAGCAGGGAGGTACCAAAGTAATCCAGGAGTGGATCACTGGACAGCGGTCAAGAACATCCTGAAATACCTGAAAAGGACTAAGGATATGTTTCTTGTATATGGAGGTGACAAAGAGCTCACCGTAAGAGGTTACGTTGATGCAAGCTTTGACACTGATCCGGACGATTCTAAATCGCAAACCGGATACGTGTTTACTTTAAACGGTGGAGCTGTCAGTTGGTGCAGTTCTAAACAAAGCGTCGTAGCGGGATCTACATGTGAAGCGGAGTACATAGCTGCTTCGGAAGCAGCGAACGAAGGAGTCTGGATGAAGGAGTTCATATCCGATCTAGGTGTCATACCTAGTGCATCGGGTCCAATGAAAATCTTTTGTGACAATACGGGTGCAATTGCCTTGGCGAAGGAATCCAGATTTCACAAAAGGACCAAACACATCAAGAGACGCTTCAATTCCATCCGGGATCTAGTCCAGGTGGGAGACATAGAGATTTGCAAGATACATACGGATCTGAATGTTGCAGACCCGTTGACTAAGCCTCTTCCACGAGCAAAACATGATCAACACCAAGACTCCATGGGTGTTAGAATCATTACTGTGTAATCTAGATTATTGACTCTAGTGCAAGTGGGAGACTGAAGGAAATATGCCCTAGAGGCAATAATAAAGTTATTATTTATTTCCTTATATCATGATAAATGTTTATTATTCATGCTAGATTTGTATTAACCGGAAACATAATACATGTGTGAATACGTAGACAAACAGAGTGTCACTAGTATGCCTCTACTTGACTAGCTCGTTAATCAAAGATGGTTATGTTTCCTAACCATGAACAAAGAGTTGTTATTTGATTAACGAGGTCACATCATTAGTTGAATGATCTGATTGACATGACCCATTCCATTAGCTTAGCACCCGATCGTTTAGTATGTTGCTATTGCTTTCTTCATGACTTATACATGTTCCTATGACTATGAGATTATGCAACTCCCGTTTGCCGGAGGAACACTTTGTGTGCTACCAAACGTCACAACGTAACTGGGTGATTATAAAGGAGCTCTACAGGTGTCTCCAATGGTAGATGTTGGGTTGGCGTATTTCGAGATTAGGATTTGTCACTCCGATTGTCGGAGAGGTATCTCTGGGCCCTCTCGGTAATGCACATCACATAAGCCTTGCAAGCATTGCAACTAATGAGTTAGTTGTGGGATGATGTATTACGGAACGAGTAAAGAGACTTGCCAATAACGAGATTGAACTAGGTATTGGATACCGACGATCGAATCTCGGACAAGTAACATACCGATGACAAAGGGAACAATGTATGTTGTTATGCGGTCTGACCGATAAAGATCTTCGTAGAATATGTAGGAGCCAATATGGGCATCCAGTTCCCGCTATTGGTTATTGACCGGAGATGTGTCTCGGTCATGTCTACATTGTTCTCGAACCGTAGGGTCCGAACGCTTAACGTTACGATGACAGTTATTATGAGTTTATGCATTTTGATGTACCGAAGGTTGTTCGGAGTCCCGGATGTGATCACGGACATGACGAGGAGTCTCGAAATGGTTGAGACATAAAGATTGATATATTGGAAGCCTATGTTTGGATATCGGAAGTGTTCCGGGTGAAATTGGGATTTTACCCGAGTACCGGGAGGTTACCGGAACCCCTCGGGAACCATATGGGCCTTAGTGGGCTTTAGTGGAAAGGTGAAAGGGGCAGCCCAAGGTGGCTGCGCGCCTCCCCCCTTCCCCTAGTCCTATTAGGACTAGGAGAGGTGGCCGGCCCCCCTTCTCTCTCTCCCCACTTGAGGATTCCTATTCCAACTAGGATTGGGGGGGGGAGTCCTACTCTCGGTAGGAGTAGGACTCCTCCTGGCGCGCCCCAAGGCTGGCAGCACCTCTCCCCCCTTGCTCCTTTATATACAGGGGCAGGGGGCACCTCTAGACACACAATTGATCCCCGTGATCATTCCATAGCCGTGTGCGGTGCCCCCTGCCACCATATTCCACCTCGATCATATCGTTGTAGTGCTTAGGCGAAGCCCTGCGTCGGTAGAACATCAAGATTGTGACCACGTCGTCGTGCTGACAGAACTCTTCCCCGACGCTTTGCTGGATCGGAGCCCGGGGATCGTCATCGAGCTGTACGTGTGCTAAGAACTCGGAGGTGCCGGAGTAACGGTGCTTGGATTGGTCGGATCGGGAAGACGTACGACTACTTCCTCTACGTTGTGTGATCGCTTCCGCAGTCGGTCTGCGTGGGTACGTAGACAAAACTCTCCCCTCTCGTTGCTATGCATCACCATGATCTTGCGTGTGCGTAGGAATTTTTTTGAAATTACTACGTTCCCCAACAGAATGCTACTTAGCATAATTTCAATGTAATTCTTCTTAATTGTGGTATGAATATTCAGATCCGAAATATTCAAGATAAAAGTTCATATTGACATAGAAATAATAATACTTCAAGCATACTAACTAAGCAATTATGTCTTCTCAAAATAACATGGCCAAAGAAAGTCAATCCCTACAAAATCATATAGTTTAGTCATGCTCCATTTTCGTCACACAAGAATGCTCTCATCATGCACAACCCCGATGACAAGCCAAGCAATTGTTTCATACTTTAGTAATCTCAAACCTATAAACTTTCACACAATACATGAGTGTGAGCCATGGATATATCACTATGGGTGGAATAGAATAATGAGCGGGTTATGTGGAGAAGACAAAAAGGATAAAGTCTCACATCAACGAGGCTAATCAATGGGCTATGGAGATGCCCATCGATTGATGTTAATGCAAGGAGTAGGGATTGCCATGCAACGGATGCACTAGAGCTATAAATGTATGAAAGCTCAACAAAAGAAACTAAGTGGGTGTGCATCCAACTTGCTTGCTCATGAAGACCTAGAGCACTTGAGGAGGCCCATTGTTGGAATATACAAGCCAAGCTCTATAATGAAAATTCCCACTAGTATATGAAAGTGACAAAACAAACGAACTCTCTATCATGAAGATTATGGTGCTACTTTGAAGCACAAGTGTGGCAAAGGATAGTAGCATTGTCCCTTCTCTCTTTTTCTCTCATTTTTTTATTTCGCCTTTCTTTTTTGGGGGCCTTCTTTTTTTATGGCCTTTCTCTTCCTTTTTTCATTTTATTTTTTTATTCCTCACTTGGGACAATGCTGTAGAAAATGATGATCATCACACTTCTATTTATTTACAACTCAATGATTACAACTCAATACTAGAACAAAGATGACTCTATATGAATGCCTCCGGCGGTGTACCGGGATAGCGATGAATCAAGAGCGACATGTATGAAAAATTATGAACGGTGGCTTTGCCACAAATATGATGTCAACTGCATGTGCAAAGCAATATGACAATGATGATGCGTGTCATAATAAACGGAACGGTGGAAAGTTGCATGGCAATATATCTCGGAATGGCTATGGAAATGCCATAATAGGTAGGTATGGTGGCTGTTTTGAGGAAGATATAAGGAGGTTTATGTGTGAAAGAGCATATCATATCATGGGGTTTGGATGTACCGGCGATGTTTGCACCAACTCTCAATGTGAGAAAGGGCAGCGCACAGTACCGAAGAGGCTAGCAAGGATGGAAGGGTAAGAGTGCGAATAATCCATGGACTCAACATTAGTCATAAAGAACTCACATACTTATTGCAAAAATCTACAAGTCATCAAAAACCTCGGCACTACGCGCATGCTCCTAGGTGGATAGATTGCTAGGAAAAGACCATCGCTCGTCCCCAACCGCCACTCATAAGGAGGAAAATCAAATAACACCTCATGTTTCAAATTTGTTACATAACGTTTACCATATGTGCATGCTACGGGACTTGCAAACTTCAACACAAGCATTTCTCAATTTCACAACTACTCAACTAGCACGACTTTGATATTATTACCTCCATATCTCAAAACAATCGTCAAGCATCAAACTTCTCTTAGTATTCAATACACTCATAAGAAAGACTAATCTTGAATACCTAGAATATTAGGATTATTTAAGCAAACTACCATGCTGTTCTAAAGACTCTCAAAATGATATAAATGAAGATCAATGAGTGGTCAAATAATTATGCAACAATGTGAAGACTCTCTAACATTTAATAATTTCAGATCTTGGTATTTTATTCAAACAGCAAGCAAAACTAAATAAAATAAAATGACGCTCCAAACAAAACACATATCATGTGGCGAATAAAAATATAGCTCCAAGTAAAGTTATCGATGAACGAAGATGAAAGAGGGGATGCCTTCCGGGGCATCCCAAGCTTAGGCTCTTGGTTGTCCTTGAATATTACCTTGGGGTTCCTTGGGCATCTCCAAGCTTAGGCTCTTGCCACTCCTTATTCCATAGTCCATCAAATCTTTACCCAAAACTTGAAAACTTCACAACACAAAACTTAACAGAAAACTCGTAAGCTCCGTTAGTGAAAGAAAAAAAAACACCACTTCAAGGTACTGTAATCAACTCATTCTTTATTTATATTGGTGCTAAACCTACTGTATTCCAACTTCTATATGGTTTATAAACTCTTTTACTAGCCATAGATTCATCAAAATAAGCAAACAACACAAGAAAAACAGAATCTGTCAAAAACAGAACACTCTGTAGTAATCTGTAACTAACGCAAACTTCTGTAACCCCAAAAATTCTAAAATAAATTTCTGGACCTGAGAAATTTGTCTATTGATCATCTGCAAAAATAATTAACTAAATAGCACTCTACAAATAAAAATGGCAGCAATTCTCGTGAGCGCTAAAGTTCTGTTTTTTACAGCTTGATCAACAAGACTTTCCCCAAGTCTTCCCAAAGGTTCTACTTGGCACAAACACTAATTAAAACATAAAAAACACAATCATAACAGAGGCTAGATAAATTATTTATTTCTAAACAGGAGCAAAAAGCAAGGAACAAAAATAATTGGGTTGCCTCCCAACAAGCGCTATCGTTTAATGCCCCTAGCTAGGCATGATGATTTCAACGATGCTCACATAAAAGATAAGAATTGTAACATAAAGAGAGCATCTTGAAGAATATGACTAGTACATTTAAGTCTAACCCAATTCCTATGAATAGGGATTTTGTGAGCAAACAACTTGTGGGAACAATAATCAACTAGCATAGGAAGGTAAACCAAGCATATCTTCAAAACTTTAAGCACATAGAGAGGGAACTTGATATTATTGCAATTCCTACAAGCATATGTTCCTCCCTCATAATAATTTTCAGTAGCATCATGAATGAATTCAACAATATAACTATCACATAAAGCATTATTTTCATGATCTACAAGCACAGAATTTCTCTCCACATAAGCAAATTTCTTCTCATGAATAGTAGTGGGAGCAAACTCAATCCCTAGTGTAAGTTCCCTCAACAATAATAACATAATTGGATCATATAACTATCCCTTAACATGCAACAAAGAGTCACTCCAAAGTCACTAATAGCGGAGAACAAACGAAGAGATTATGGTAGGGTACGAAACCACCTCAAAGTTATTCTTTCCAATCAATCCGTTGGGCTATTCGTATAAGTGTCACAAACAGCCCTAGAGTTCGTACTAGAATAACACCTTAATACACACATCAACCAAAACCCTAATGTCATCTAGATACTCCAATGTCACCTCAAGTATCCGTGGGTAAGATTATACGATATGCATCACACAATCTCAGATTCATCTATTCAACCAACACATAGAACCTCAAAGAGTGCCCCAAAGTTTCTATCGGAGAATCACAACGAAAACATGTGCCAACCCCTATGCATAGGTTCATGGGCAGAACCCGCAAGTTGATCACCAAAACATACATCAAGTGAATCACGTGATATCCCATTGTCACCACAGATATGCACGGCAAGACATACATCAAGTGTTCTCAAATCTTTAAAGACTCAATCCGATAAGATAACTTCAAAGGGGAAACTCAATCCATTACAAGAGAGTAGAGGGGGAGAAGAAACATAAGATCCAACTATAATAGCAAAGCTCGCGATACATCAAGATCGTGCCAAATCAAGAACACGAGAGAGAGATCAAACACATAGCTACTGGTACAAACCCTCAGCCTCGAGGGAGAACTACTCCCTCCTCGTCATGGAGAGCGCCGGGATGATGAAGCTAGCCACCGGAGAAGGATTTCCCCTCCGGAAGGGTGCCGAAACGGGTCTAGATTGGCTTTCGGTGGCTACGGAGGCTTCTGGCGGCGGAACTCCCGATCTATTGTGCTCCCTGATCATTTTAGGGTATATGGAGATATATAGGAGGAAGAAGTACGTCAGGGGGGCCACGAGGGTGGAGGGCGCGCCCTAGGGGGGGGGGGTGGGCGCGCCCCCTACCTCGTGGCCTCCTCGACGCTTCCCTTACGTGCACTTCAAGTCTTCTGGGCTTCTTTCCTTCAAAAAATGAGTTCCATGAAGTTTCAGGTCAATTGGACTCCGTTTGATTTTCCTTTTCTTCGAAACCCTAAAACAAGGTAAAAACAAAAACTGGCACTGGGCTCTGGGTTAATAGCTTAGTCCCAAAAAATGATATAGAAGTGTATAATAAAGCCCATAAACATTCAAAACAGTAGATAATATAGCATGGAGCAACCAAAAATTATAGATACGTTGGAGACGTATCAGTAGGAAGCAAAATTCTCGATCATCAGCCCCTAGTTCGAACTGGACATAGTTCAGCTGCAAGTCCCCCGCCAAGGACATGCTCTTTAATGAGTTTAGCACATTTCCCAAAGGCGAGTGCTGGAAGATGTCTACGGCGCTGAATTCGAAGATCGATGAACGATCAAGTTCAGCATCCGCGGGCTCACATGGTTCGGAACTTATAACCAGAGACGAGTCCGGAATTTCGGTCACACAGATATTGTGTGGGGTTAAGTCTATGTGCGGCTCCAACGCCGGGGAATTTGTGGCTTCCGTGGTGGGGTTGAGCCTCCAATCCTTGGATGTCGCAGTGTGCTCTGGATCTAAGGCCAGAGTGATTAGAGGAGCTACCTCCGGGGTGCGGTCTGCCGACAGATTTAGGTCATGTTCGTCAGGAGCAGTCGCTGCGGTCTCAAATCCAGTGAATATCAAATCTCCATGGATGTCCGCAACATCATTCAAGCTCCAAAATCTGACCTGATGGCCAGGGGCGTAGCTATCGATCTGCTTCAGGTGGCCAAATGAGTTGGCCCGCAGCGTGAAGCCGCCAAACACAAAGATCTGTCCAGGGAGGAAGATTTCTCCTTGGGCAGCGTCACAGTGGACGATTGAAGGGTCCATCGAACCTTTCGTCGACGGCACAGTGGAACTCTCAATGAATGCACCAATGTCGGTGTCAAAACCGGCGGATCTCGGGTAGGGGGTCTCGAACTGTGCGTCTAAGGTCGATGGTAACAGGAGACAGGGGACACAATGTTTACCCAGGTTCGGGCCCTCTCTATGGAGGCAATACCCTACTTCCTGCTTGATTGATCTTGATGAATATGAGTATTACAAGAGTTGATCTACCACGAGATCGTAATGGCTAAACCCTAGAAGTCTAGCCTGTATGACTATGGTAATGAGTATGTGTCTTCTCCGGACTAAGTCCTCCGGTTTATATAGACACCAGGGGAATCTAGGGTTACACAAGGTTGGTTACAAAGAAAGGAATCTACATGTTAGGTCGTCAAGCTTGCCCCACGCCAGGGAGAATCCCATCAGGACACGGGTACAGTCTTCGGTCTTCGTATCTTCACAGCCCATCAGTCCGACCCATGGATAACAGGCCGGACGCCCGAGGACCCCTTAGTCCAGGATTCCCTCAGTCAGGGCAATCTCTTCACTAATTTGTGAAGTTCATGAACTGTCACAGCGTTTTTTTCCCGCGATAGTTCCAGCATAGCGCACTCATTGGGCCCAGTGGCCCCCCTCTAGGGAGCCCACCAAATTATTCGATGATGAATTTATTCCATCCTTGGCTCACTCCCTGTCTTGGGACTTATTGAGATATTTCTCCGGGGGCAGACTCAGTATTTCCTGCTGGGACAATAGCAAGTGATTACCATTAGGATTTGAAATTGGACTTGTAGCATCGCCATAGTGTTGTTGCCCAGTTATGTCCTTTTGGACCTCTTCCTGCTAGGGTCCTCCATTGTTAAGTCAGCCCATACCACTTATGGGTCTTCATCCTCCTCTGACCGATTCCCACCAACATCTTGGTTTATCCTGTCCCTGTTATCTCTAGATCGGTCATCACGCCTACCTTCATGGTGTCGTCGACTACCACTAGGACCCGCTCCCAGGCAGATGAACCAAGAAGCATAGATATCCTTTAAAACCAGAGCTAACTTAGGGTGGATTCCATCTTTGTGCTCCTTAAACTATGCCCGAGATGTCCACAAACATCACACCAGTCAGATAATCGCTCACATTTCACCATATAGATTTGATGCTTTGAGTCCCTAATCATCGGTACAGCCTTCTTCAAAGGCTTATGAACATTGATCTTTATCCAAATGTGGTAAAAGTTGCCTCTGAAGTCATGGGATTGTGTCTCCACAAATAGAACCTCACCCACTTTAGCCGCGAGAGATGGAACCAAGTGGGCATACATGCTAGGAACATCATGTATCTCTATCCAAATATCTAGAGTATCTAGCTTGACCTTGGAGGGTTGCATCGCACCAACGTATGGACTTAGTATCACATCATTGCCCCTGAAGTTGCGCGACCCCTCTTGCATCACTTGTTCTCAATCGCAAGGCGGAAAAATTGCAGAGTATATAAGTTCACTTCAAGCAGTCTGAAGTTCACATTATGCGCTAGATCCCAGGCGGCTCTCATATTCCTGAAGAACCACCCCTAGGTATAAGGATTAGCAATGTGGACTCTTGCTACTGCCATCCACCGTGTAGCTTTCGGAGGAACAACCGCCTCATCAAAAACTACATCGTCAAGATTCTCCTCTTAGAGACCAAGCTCTGCATCAGCTTTTCAATCTCACTTGCAGATGAAGATCCAGCAGCCGTAATCGGCCCGCCAGCAGTTCTGCCGCCATCTTAGAACCCTGACCCGTTTTAGGATCACCGGGTGTTCCATGAAAACCCTAATCCCAAAGTATACCTAAGAAACCTAATCAAGACCGAGTAGTGATGCCAGATCACCTCTCGACCAGCCCGAACCAGGTCTTGGGATGCAGAACGACGATAGGGAAGAATACTGTAACATGAGGGAACATGAGCTTCTGTCTAAATAACAACTGCATTTGTAAAATAAAACTTGTTAGAGATGATGTAGCAAAACTTCTAAGCACCAAACCAATGATTGAAGCCCTTGGGCTGGCCTATGAGACTTGGACATGAGCGAGCGTATGTTGCTACTCGCTATGAGGGGAGGTATAGGGTTATTCTTATTTACCATGTACTTCATTGGTTAGCGTGCAAACGCACACCTCTGGGGGCAACAGTGACGCTACATAGGCCGACCCATTTTGTTGCTGATTCACTACAACTTTATACTAAGTCAGCGACAATTAATATGGAATGTTGCTAATTTAGTTCAACTTTGTAATAAGTCAATGACAGTTAATGTGAATTGGAGGGAGTACCCCTTTTATAGTTCATAAATATTTTTGATATTTTTGATTTTTCATAGAATAAGAACAATTTTTGAAATTCATGAATAATTTTTGAATTTGCGTATATTTTTTGAATTGGCGATTTTCCGAAATTCATAACATTTTTTAGTTCACAAACAATTTTCGGAATTCTTGAACATTTTACGATTTGGAAAATATCTTAGGAAATTCACAAGCATTTTCTGAATTTGCAACACTATTTGAATCAATAAACATTATTTGAAATTAAGGAACATTTTCAAAATTTGCGGGCATTTTTTGAATCAATGAGCATCTTTTGAAGTTCAAAACATTGTTTTGAAACCATGAACATTTTTTTAATACATGACCATCTTTGAAACCCGAGAACATTTTTCCAAATTCACATACATTTTTTGTATTTGCAATTGTTTTTTAAATTCTTGATAATTTTAGAATTTATTTATAATATACGGATAAATATAATAAAATAGAAAAGGGAAGGAAAAGAACAGGAGCCCCGCATCCCCATTTTGGGCCGGACCAAACCGTGTGTACGCGTTTGTACGCCCCGCACCACCCATTGCGCAGAATACGAGAGACCAACTAGTTGATGAGTGCTCCTTGGGAAGCCTCGCAATGATCTCAGCCGCCGCCACATGTCGTGCCCTGGACGCTCCCTCTGGACTTTTTTTAATTTTTTGCATGCGTTTTCATCTGTTTAGATGGGGTTTTCCATTTTATCAACTTTCCGGTTTTCCAGCGGTCTTTCTTACACTGGTACGCGTCGGTGCCAACAAACGGTTTTAAACCCCTTTCCGCGATGGGATTTGAAACCGTCGCCGAGTGAGTGACGGCAATAGGGGGTTCCTTCCCACACGGCCCAGAAACCGTCGGGGATATGCCCTCCAGGCACACACGCTCGGCAAAATGAGGTCGTGTGTGACCGGCGAGCACTCAAATACGTAAATACATATAGTAGAGCTAAAAAGTACAATTATACAGGCGAAATTGTTTCCGGTCGCAAGTACATCCCACACAGTCAGCCCCCGCTAGACGTTTCCGTTCGTATGTACATCCCACACAGTCGCTCCAAGGAAAACGTTTCCATTCACAGGTACATCGCACACAATTTTTCCGGTTAAATCGTTTGTGATAGCGTTGCCATTGCACACAATATTAACAATTTTATCGTTTGCGTTATTGAACGCATCACACACAGTGCATAGAAGAAACTGAAGGAAATATGCCCTAGAGGCAATAATAAAGTTATTATTTATTTCCTTATATTCATGATAAATGTTTATTATTCATGCTAGAATTGTATTATTCATGCCTCTACTTGACTAGCTCATTAATCAAAGATGGTTATGTTTCCTAACTATGAACAAAGAGTTGTTATTTGATTAATGAGGTCACATCATTAGTTGAATGATCTGATTGACATGACCCATTCCATTAGCTTAGCACCCGATCGTTTAGTATGTTGCTATTGCTTTCTTCATGACTTATACATGTTCCTATGACTATGAGATTATGCAACTCCCGTTTGCCGGAGGAACACTTTGGGTGCTACCAAACGTCACAACGTAACTGGGTGATTATAAAGGAGCATTACAGGTGTCTCCAAAGGTAGATGTTGGGTTGGCGTATTTCGAGATTAGGATTTGTCACTCTGATTGTCGGAGAGGTATCTCTGGGCCCTCTCGGTAATGCACATCACATAAGCCTTGCAAGCACTGCAACTAATATGTTAGTTGTGAGATGATGTATTACGGAACGAGTAAAGAGACTTGCCGGTAAGGAGATTGAACTAGGTATTGGATACCGACGATCGAATCTCGGGCAAGTAACATACCGATGACAAAGGGAACAACGTATGTTGTTATGCGGTCTGACCGATAAAGATCTTCGTAGAATATGTAGGAGCCAATATGGGCATCCAGGTCCGCTATTGGTTATTGACCGGAGACGTGTCTCGGTCATGTCTACATTGTTCTCGAACCCGTAGGGTCCGCACGCTTAAGGTTACGATGACAGTTATATTATGAGTTTATGCATTTTGATGTACCGAAGGTTGTTCGGAGTCCCGGATGTGATCACGGACATGACGAGGAGTCTCGAAATGGTCGAGACGTAAAGATTGATATATTAGAAGCCTATATTTGGATATCGGAAGTGTTCCGGGTGAAATCGGGATTTTACCGGGTTACCGGGAGGTTACCGGAACCCCCCGGGAGCCATATGGGCCTTCATGGGCCTTAGTGGAAAGGTGAAAGGGCTGCCCACAAGGGCTGCGCACCTCCCCCCTTCCCCTAGTCCTATTAGGACTAGGAGAGGTGGCCGGCCACCCTTCTCCCTCTTTCCCCCTTGGGAATCCTAGTTGGAATAGGATTGGGGGGGTAGTCCTACTCCCGGAAGGAGTAGGACTCCTCCTGCGCCTCTCTCTCTGGTCGGCGCCCCCCTCCCCCCTTGGCTCCTTTATATACTGAGGTAGAGGCACCCTAATACACACAAGTTGATCCACGTGATCTATTCCTTAGCCGTGTGCGGTGCCCCCTGCCACCATATTCCTCGATAATACTGTAGCGGAGTTTAGGCGAAGCCCTGCTACTGTAGTTCAGCAAGATCGTCACCACGCTGTCGTGCTGACGGAACTCTTCCCCGACACTTTGCTGGATCGGAGTCCGGGGATCGTCATCGAGCTGAACGTGTGCTCGAACTCGGAGGTGCCGTAGTTTCGGTGCTTGATCGGTTGGATCGTGAAGACGTACGACTACTTCCTCTACGTCGTGTCATCGCTTCTGCAGTCGGTCTGCGTTGGGTACGTAGACAACACTCTCCCCCTCGTTGCTATGCATCACATGATCTTGCGTGTGCGTAGGAATTTTTTTGAAATTACTACGTTCCCCAACAATGGCATCCGAGCCAGGTTATTTATGTTGATGTTATATGCACGAGTAGAACACAAGTGAGTTGTGGACGATACCAGTCATACTGCCTACCAGCATGTCATACTTTGGTTCAGCGGTATTGTTGGACGAGACGACCCGGACCAACCTTACGCGTACGCTTACACGAGACCGGTTCCCTCGACGTGCTTTGCACAGAGATGGCTTGCGGGCGACTGTCTCTCCAACTTTAGTTGAACCAAGTATGGCTACGCCCGGTCCTTGAGAAGGTTAAAACGGAGTCTATTTGACAAACTATTGTTGTGGTTTTGATGCGTAGGTGAGATTGGTTCTTACTTAAGCCCGTAGCAGCCACGTAAAACATGCAACAACAAAGTAGAGGACATCTAACTTGTTTTTGCAGGGCATGTTGTGATGTGATATGGTCAAGGCATGATGCTGAATTTTATTGTATGAGATGATCATGTTTTGTAACCGAGTTATCGGCAACTGGCAGGAGCCATATGGTTGTCGTTTTATTGTATGCAATGCAATTGCGATGTAATATTACTAAACGGTAGTGATAGTCGTGGAAGCATAAGATTGGCGAGACGACAATGATGCTACGATGGAGATCAAGGTGTCGCGCCGGTGACGATGGTGATCATGACGGTGCTTCAGAGATGGAGATCACAAGCACAAGATGATGATGGCCATATCATATCACTTATATTGATTGCATGTGATGTTTATCTTTTTATGCATCTTATCTTGCTTTGATTGACGGTAGCATTATAAGATGATCTCTCACTAAATTATCAAGAAGTGTTCTCCCTGAGTATGCACCGTTGCCAAAGTTCGTCGTGCCCAGACACCACGTGATGATCGGGTGTGATGAGCTCTACGTCCATCTACAACGGGTGCAAGCCAGTTTTGCACACGCAGAATACTCAGGTTAAACTTGACGAGCCTAGCATATGCAGATATGGCCTCGGAACACGGAGACCGAAAGGTCGAGCGTGAATCATATAGTAGATATGATCAACATAAACGATGTTCACCATTGAAAGCTACTCCATCTCACGTGATGATCGGTCATGGTTTAGTTGATTTGGATCACGTAATCACTTAGAAGATTAGAGGGATGTCTATTTAAGTGGGAGTTCTTAAGTAATATGATTAATTGAACTTAAATTTATCATGAACTTAGTACCTGATAGTATCTTGCTTGTTTATGTTGATTGTAGATAGATGGCTCGTGCTGTTGTTCCGTTGAATTTTAATGCGTTCCTTGAGAAAGCAAAGTTGAAAGATGATGGTAGCAATTACACGGACTGGGTCCGTAACTTGAGGATTATCCTCATTGCTGCTCAGAAGAATTACGTCCTGGAAGCACCGCTAGGTGCCAGGCCTGCTGCTGGAGCAACACCAGATGTTATGAACGTCTGGCAGAGCAAAGCTGATGACTACTCGATAGTTCAGTGTGCCATGCTTTCCGGCTTAGAATCGGGACTTCAACAACGTTTTGAACGTCATGGAGCATATGAGATGTTCCAGGAGTTGAAGTTAATATTTCAAGCAAATGCCCGGATTGAGAGATATGAAGTCTCCAATAAGTTCTATAGCTGCAAGATGGAGGAGAACAGTTCTGTTAGTGAGCATATACTCAAAATGTCTGGGTATAATAATCACTTGATTCAATTGGGAGTTAATCTTCCGGATGATTGCGTCATTGACAGAATTCTCCAATCACTGCCACCAAGCTACAAGAGCTTCGTGATGAACTATAATATGCAAGGGATGAACAAGACTATTCCCGAGCTCTTCGCAATGCTGAAAGCTGCGGAGGTAGAAATCAAGAATGAGCATCAAGTGTTGATGGTTAACAAGACCACTAGTTTCAAGAAAAATGGCAAAGGAAAGAAAAAGGGGAACTTCAAGAAGAACAGCAAGCAAGTTGCTGCTCAGGAGAAGAAACCCAAGTCTGGACCTAAGCCTGAAACCGAGTGCTTCTACTGCAAGCAGACTGGTCACTGGAAGCGGAACTGCCCCAAGTATTTGGCGGATAAGAAGGATGGCAAGGTGAACAAAGGTATATGTGATATACATGTTATTGATGTGTACCTTACTAGAGCTCGCAGTAGCACCTGGGTATTTGATACTGGTTCTGTTGCTAATATTTGCAACTCGAAACAGGGACTACGGAATAAGCGGGCACTGGCAAAGGACGAGGTGACGATGCGCGTGGGAAACGGTTCCAAAGTCGATGTGATCGCGGTCGGCACGCTACCTCTACATCTACCTTCGGGATTAATATTAGACCTAAATAATTGTTATTTGGTGCCAGCGTTGAGCATGAACATTATATCTGGATCTTGTTTAATGCGAGACGGTTATTCATTTAAATCAGAGAATAATGGTTGTTCTATTTATATGAGTAATATCTTTTATGGTCATGCACCCTTGAAGAGTGGTCTATTCTTATTGAATCTCGATAGTAGTAATACACATATTCATAATGTTGAAACCAAAAGATGCAGAGTTGGTAATGAAAGTGCAACTTATTTGTGGCACTATCGTTTAGGTCATATCGGTATAAAGCGCATGAAGAAACTCCATACTGATGGACTTTTGGAACCACTTGATTATGAATCACTTGGTACTTGCGAACCATGCCTCATGGGCAAGATGACTAAAACACCGTTCTCCGGTACTATGGAGAGAGCAACAGATTTGTTGGAAATCATACATACCGATGTATGTGGTCCGATGAATATTGAGGCTCGTGGCGGATATCGTTATTTTCTCACCTTCACAGATGATTTAAGCAGATATGGATATATCTACTTAATGAAACATAAGTCTGAAACATTTGAAAAGTTCAAAGAATTTCAGAGTGAAGTTGAAAATCATCGTAACAAGAAAATAAAGTTTCTACGATCTGATCATGGAGGAGAATATTTGAGTTACGAGTTTGGTGTACATTTGAAAAATTGTGGAATAGTTTCGCAACTCACGCCACCCGGAACACCACAACGTAATGGTGTGTCCGAACGTCGTAATTGTACTTTACTAGATATGGTGCGATCTATGATGTCTCTTACTGATTTACCGCTATCGTTTTGGGGTTATGCTCTAGAGACGGCCGCATTCACCTTAAATAGGGCACCATCAAAATCCGTTGAGACGACGCCTTATGAACTGTGGTTTGGCAAGAAACCAAAGTTGTCGTTTCTTAAAGTTTGGGGCTGCGATGCTTATGTGAAAAAGCTTCAACCTGATACGCTCGAACCCAAATCGGAGAAATGTGTCTTCATAGGATACCCAAAGGAAACTGTTGGGTACACCTTCTATCACAGATCCGAAGGCAAGACATTCGTTGCCAAGAATGGATCCTTTCTAGAGAAGGAGTTTCTCTCGAAAGAAGTGAGTGGGAGGAAAGTAGAACTTGACGAGGTAACTGTACCTGCTCCCTTACTGGAAAGTAGTACATCACAGAAAACTGTTTCAGTGACACCTACACCAGTTAGTGAGGAAGCCAATGATAATGATCATGTAACTTCAGATCAAGATACTACTGAGCCTCGTAGATCAACCAGAGTAAGATCCGCACCAGAGTGGTACGGTAATCCTGTTCTGGAAGTCATGATACTAGATCATGATGAACCTACGAACTATGAAGAATCGATGGTGAGCCCAGATTCCGCAAAGTGGCTTGAAGCCATGAAATCTGAGATGGGATCCATGTATGAGAACAAAGTATGGACTTTTGTTGACTTGCCCGATGATCGGCAAGCAATTGAGAATAAATGGATCTTTAAGAAGAAGACTGACGCTGATGGTAATGTTACTGTCTACAAAGCACGACTTGTCGCAAAAGGTTTTCGGCAAGTTCAAGGGATTGACTACGATGAGACCTTCTCACCCGTAGCGATGCTTAAGTCCGTCCGAATCATGTTAGCGATTGCCGCATTTATGATTATGAAATTTGGCAGATGGATGTCAAAACTGCATTCCTGAATGGATTTCTGGAAGAAGAGTTGTATATGATGCAACCGGAAGGTTTTGTCGATCCAAAGGGAGCTAACAAAGTGTGCAAGCTCCAGCGATCCATTTATGGACTGGTGCAAGCCTCTCGGAGTTGGAATAAACGTTTTGATAGTGTGATCAAAGCATTTGGTTTTATACAGACTTTTGGAGAAGCCTGTATTTACAAGAAAGTGAGTGGGAGCTCTGTAGCATTTCTGATATTATATGTGGATGACATATTGCTGATTGGAAATGATATAGAATTTCTGGATAGCATAAAGGGATACTTGAATAAAAGTTTTTCAATGAAAGACCTCGGTGAAGCTGCTTACATATTAGGCATTAAGATCTATAGAGATAGATCAAGACGCTTAATTGGACTTTCACAAAGCACATACCTTGACAAAATTTTGAAGAAGTTCAAAATGGATCAAGCAAAGAAAGGGTTCTTGCCTATGTTACAAGGTGTGAAGTTGAGTAAGACTCAATGCCCGACCACTGTAGAAGGTAGAGAGAATATGAAAGATGTTCCCTATGCATCAGCCATAGGATCTATCATGTATGCAATGCTGTGTACCAGACCTGATGTGTGCCTTGCTATAAGTTTAGTAGGGAGGTACCAAAGTAATCCAAGAGTGGATCACTGGACAGCGGTCAAGAACATCCTGAAATACCTGAAAAGGTCTAAGGATATGTTTCTCGTATATGGAGGTGACAAAGAGCTCACAGTAAAAGGTTACGTTGATGCAAGCTTTGACACTGATCCGAACGATTCTAAATCGCAAACCGGATACGTGTTTACATTAAACGGTGGAGCTGTGAGTTGGAGCAGTTCTAAACAAAGCGTCGTAGCGGGATCTACATGTGAAGCGGAGTACATAGCTGCTTCGGAAGTAGCGTTCGAAGGAGTCTGGATAAAGGAGTTCATATCCGATCTAGGTGTCATACCTAGTGCATCGGGTCCAATGAAAATCTTTTGTGACAATACTGGTGCAATTGCCTTGGCAAAGGAATCCAGATTTCACAAAAGGACCAAACACATCAAGAGACGCTTCAATTCCATCCGGGATCTAATCCAGGTGGGAGACATAGAGATTTGCAAGATACATACGGATCTGAATGTTGCAGACCCGTTGACTAAGCCTCTTCCACGAGCAAAACATGATTAGCACCAAGGCTCCATGGGTGTTAGAATCATTACAGTGTAATCTAGATTATTGACTCTAGTGCAAGTGGGAGACTGAAGGAAATATGCCCTAGAGGCAATAATAAAGTTATTATTTATTTCCTTATATTCATGATAAATGTTTATTATTCATGCTAGAATTGTATTAACCGGAAACATAATACATGTGTGAATACATAGACAAACAAAGTGTCACTAGTATGCCTCTACTTGACTAGCTCGTTAATCAAGGATGGTTATGTTTCCTAACCATGAACAAAGAGTTGTTATTTGATTAATGAGGTCACATCATTAGTTGAATGATCTGATTGACATGACCCATTCCATTAGCTTAGCACCCGATCGTTTAGTATGTTGCTATTGCTTTCTTCATGACTTATACATGTTCCTATGACTATGAGATTATGCAACTCCCGTTTGCCGGAGGAACACTTTGGGTGCTACCAAACGTCACAACGTAACTGGGTGATTATAAAGGAGCATTACAGGTGTCTCCAAAGGTAGATGTTGGGTTGGCGTATTTCGAGATTAGGATTTGTCACTCTGATTGTCGGAGAGGTATCTCTGGGCCCTCTCGGTAATGCACATCACATAAGCCTTGCAAGCACTGCAACTAATATGTTAGTTGTGAGATGATGTATTACGGAACGAGTAAAGAGACTTGCCGGTAACGAGATTGAACTAGGTATTGGATACCGACGATCGAATCTCGGGCAAGTAACATACCGATGACAAAGGGAACAACGTATGTTGTTATGCGGTCTGACCGATAAAGATCTTCGTAGAATATGTAGGAGCCAATATGGGCATCCAGGTCCCGCTATTGGTTATTGACCGGAGACGTGTCTCGGTCATGTCTACATTGTTCTCGAACCCGTAGGGTCCGCACGCTTAAGGTTACGATGACAGTTATATTATGAGTTTATGCATTTTGATGTACCGAAGGTTGTTCGGAGTCCCGGATGTGATCACGGACATGACGAGGAGTCTCGAAATGGTCGAGACGTAAAGATTGATATATTGGAAGCCTATATTTGGATATCGGAAGTGTTCCGGGTGAAATCGGGATTTTCCCGGGTTACCGGGAGGTTACCGGAACCCCCCGGGAGCCATATGGGCCTTCATGGGCCTTAGTGGAAAGGTGAAAGGGCTGCCCACAAGGGCTGCGCGCCTCCCCCTTCCCCTAGTCCTATTAGGACTAGGAGAGGTAGCCGGCCACCCTTCTCCCTCTTTCCCCCTTGGGAATCCTAGTTGGAATAGGATTGGGGGGGGGGGAGTCCTACTCCCGGAAGGAGTAGGACTCCTCCTGCGCCTCTCTCTCTGGCCGGCGCCCCCCTCCCCCCTTGGCTCCTTTATATACTGAGGTAGAGGCACCCTAATACACACAAGTTGATCCACGTGATCTATTCCTTAGCCGTGTGCGGTGCCCCCTGCCACCATATTCCTCGATAATACTGTAGCGGAGTTTAGGCGAAGCCCTGCTGCTGTAGTTCATCAAGATCGTCACCACGCTGTCGTGCTGACGGAACTCTTCCCCGACACTTTGCTGGATCGGAGTCCGGGGATCGTCATCGAGCTGAACGTGTGCTCGAACTCGGAGGTGCCATACTTTCGGTGCTTGATCGGTTGGATCGTGAAGACGTACGACTACTTCCTCTACGTCGTGTCATCGCTTCCGCAGTCGGTCTGCGTTGGGTACGTAGACAACACTCTCCCCCTCATTGCTATGCATCACATGATCTTGCGTGTGCGTAGGAAATTTTTTGAAATTACTACGTTCCCCAACAGAAACTGTGTGGCAAAGGCTGTCCATCACACACAATTTTTATGTGGTAAACGTTTTGTCGGGGGTTGGGTGCCACATATGCCAAAGGATGGCTTATCATGGTGGGGGCGAGTAGAACGTCGCTGGTGCCTGGAAACGAGATGAGGCGAAGACATGCACGCCGGCGAATCTTACCCAGCTTCAGGGCTCTCCGGGGAGATAATACCCCTACTGCTGCTCTGCGGGGTCTCCGCATGATCACTATGGCAAAGTGTTTACACAATTGCTCCTTGAGCTATTTCCTAGAGGTAGGAGAAGGCAAGGCTAGCTCTCTCCTTCCTATATGATCTGGTCTAGTACTAATGGATTCCAACCCTTTGCATGGGTGCCCTAGGGGGTTTATATAGGCCTACCCCCGAGGGGTACAATGGTAATCTAGCTGGACGCGGGCCCAGCCGTTAGTCTCTCCGGCCGCTGTTTTATCCGCCGACTCCTGGGGCCCGCTGACTGGCCCGGTATGGAGTCGACAGGCCGCATCCGCCACGGGCGGGTCTTGCCGGCTGCTGATTACTGTAGCCGTGCTTCTAATGACGCGGGCTTCGTCATGGAGTCGTGGCAACAGCCCCGCCGCTTGGCGGGCGATCACTATTACCACTCTCCGCCACATCTGGTTAATGGCGCGTGGGCCCCAGGGGAGGAGCCAGCCGACTCTCGGGGGCTGACTCCCAACGGGTCCGACTTGTGGCGCACTTGCCGTCTTCTGGGATCCCGCTGGCCGGTGGGACCCGCCACCCAAAGGTCGTACAGACAAGCCGTCGTGGGCGCAGGATTCGGTCCACTGGTGCTGATGTCAGGGCCAGCATGGCAACAGTGCCACGCCGCACGGAGATCTCCGCGGGTACGGCGTACTGTGACCATGCTTGCCTTTGGAAAGGGGTGGGAGCAGTCTTCACTGTAGCCACTCCCATGTCTTGTCCCTCTTGGTGAGGACATGGGGTTTTGCTGGAGTCGCGGGCCGACTCCCCAAGGCCGGCTTCTTGGGAAGTCGTCAGTCAGGAGTCGGTTTGTCCTGAAGTCGTCCCTGGGACTCGGCCACGAGTGGCTAGTCGGTGGCCTTGCCGCCGACTCCTCAGAAGGCGGCTCTTTGTCCTGGGGTCTTGAGGGGCGCAGCCTGCCCCGATGTCTTGAAAGGTTCTAGGACTCGGGTTAGCCTACCCTTGGTCCATTACTCCGACAGTAGACCCCGAAGCTGACGAGGCGCCGCGGACGATCGGCCAAGGAGCCTCAGCAGTTTCTCTTTCTGGGTGCCCGAGACATGGATCTTGCTTGACTTCTGCCGGGCTGGCTAGAAGGAGTCGGACTCGCCCAACTCTGACTCGCACAATATTTCAAACGTCACGGCGGGATCCAAGTAGCGTGCTGGCTAAGCCTCCAGGCCGTCGCCCGTTCCGAGCCTGTCACGTGATAACACGCGGCTGGGCCAGTCTGCCAGCCTACGCGCGTGACGGGACAAGCCCATAGGCGGGGCCCGCCACTACCATGCCTCGGCGCCTGAGCGGATCCGCTGTGGCCCAGGCGGACGGTTGGGATTCCCGTGGAGTTACTGCGTGTAGTAACTTTGTCGTGGAAACGTGGGGGTCGTGGGGCCGTGGGCGCAGTAAATCCCACGACCGCCCCTCGGCTTCGCAGCCCATGAGGCTATAAGTAGGGGGAGGAGGGGGCGTGGTGGAGCACGCGCGCCCCTTCTCCATGCTACTCCTTGCTTTTCTTCATCTTATCCTTCTTCCTCGCACCGCCGCGCTCCCAAGCTTTGCCGAACGCCGCGGCGATCCGCTCACGATGAGTTCTTCTTCTGCCGCCGCGCCTCCCTTGGTGCATTCCGGCACCTGGGATGGCTCAGAAGTCCACGACGACCACATCAAGTTCCTCCGCAAGACTCGTCGGCTTCCCGGCGAAGATTACGTGTGGGTACACCTTGCGCCGAGGGGGGAGATCTCTCCGGCGCCGGAGGAGGGCAAGCGGGTTATCTTCCGCTCGCACTGCGTGCATGGATTGGGGCTGCCGGCGAGCAGCTTCTTCTGCTCCTTTCTGGAGTTCTACGGCCTCCAGCCGCACCACCTCACGCCCAACACGGTGGTGCTACTGTCTGCCTTCGTGGCCTTGTGCGAAGGCTTCCTCGGAGTGCTCCCCACCCTCGAGCTGTGGGGGGAGTTCTTCTACTCCAAACTCGGCACTCAGGCTGCAGGCGTGCCGGCTCAGTGCGGCGCATTCATTGCCGTGTGGGGGTCAGGGGCCGACAACCCCTTCCCCGCCATCAAGCTGATAAAGTCGGTGAAGATGTGGCAGCGATCGTACTTCTACGTGAAGAGCATCTTCACGGGGGGCGATTGGGTCAACCTGCCAGCTTTCGAAGCCGGCCTGCCTGCTGGGAGACTGCCCAACTGGTCGTTCCGGGCCAAGTCGCTGACGCTTGCGGGAGCCGGCGCCGTCGCACGACTCCGAGTACTGACGCAGTCGGAGGGCCTGACTGGTCCGGACCTGCTGGCCGCCTTCGTGGCGCGCCGAGTTCTCCCGCTCCAAGGCCGCCCCCACATGATATGCCAGATGAGCGGGCGCCATGACCCGAGTCAGATGTGCACCAAGGACATGCCTCACGAGGAGGTGGCCTACATGGTGAACTACCTCTCGGACAGCAAGCTCCTAGAGGACTGGCGGTTCGGCAAGGAGCCGTACTCCCGCGCCAACCCCCCACCCACAATGAGTTGCCTTTTCTTTCTTTCTTTCTTTGAATTGTGTTCTTTCTTGCTGAGTTTGTTTGTGCGACCTGATGTGACACCCCAAAAATTTGGCCTTGTTTTAATGAATTAAATTTTTTGCCAGGAATTAAAACTTTGATTTTCTGAGCTCCATTTTGATTTTTAAATCATTTCCTTCCCTGTTATGATGAGTTTTTCCCAAAGAGAAAACTTTTCAAATATGTCATTGGACATATTTAATCTCTCAAGGGAAACTTTCCCTTATTTAATATAACTAATTAACTAATTAAATTGCTTGACCCTTATTTTCTTGAAAAATGGTTTTTCAAGGTTATATGGCCATATTTGAACTACAACCTATTTAAATATTTATTTAAAACTTCTACCAAAATTAGGGGAGGTCAGTAGGAGCATATTATTCCACTTTGTGCAAAAACCTAGTGCTGTTCTTTGAAAATTTTGAGTGAATCAACCTCATTTTCATTCTGGTCCAGCCCTGTGATTTCTATTGCAACCCTATTTATTTTTGCTCCAATGGTCTTGTGTTTTCTCCTACTGGTAGACAGCCCTACCAAACCCCTAAATCCAGGAGCATGCAACCCTTGGATTAATTTTGGTTCATGAAATAATGTCATTTATTTCCTGTCCAGAAATGTAGTTTTGCAAAACTTGCACTAATAAGTTTCTGCTTTTGGCAAACTAACCTCACCACCCTCTTGTACATCTAAAGAGACCACCATCTGGAGTTTTTGGCCACTCCAAGACCTGCCTAAGTGCCCTTAGCATTTTGTCAAACACCTTACGGGCATGATCTGTTTTGACATGAATTGTGGCATTGCACTGTGAACTTGCACCTCTGATCAAACAAGCATGTCCACTAGACTCCCCGTTACTCCTAACCTAGATCTGCTAAATGCCAGCCTCACCCAAGCTCTATAGCATGCTCTGGCATTACGTCGAGCACATCCTGTGCACACCCAGGGCGCGAGCAGAGCATGCGTTTGGCACGCACATGCGCCGAGCTGACACGCTGGCCCCGCGGTTTTGGCCCGCTCTGCAGCACCGCGCCACGCACTCCCCTTCTCACCGCTACGCGCCAAGCCGCCCCTCGCCATGCCGGCAGGCCAAGAGCTAGCCGCCACAGCCGCCCGACAGCCTCTGCCCATGTCGGCGCCACCAAAGCCACTCCCGCTCGCCACCTGGCCCCTGGAACAGCGCGTGCTCATCCGCGAGTGTGTCCACTAGCGCTCGTCGCCGCCACGACGCCCTAGCTACAGAATGGCGGTCGCCGACAACCTTATCCGCAGCCGCCACGGAACCGCCTTGCCACGCCTATAAAAGGAGGCCCCGAACCCATTCAAGCACACAGGCAACCTTAGAATGCTCCCCTAGTTCTCCCGTGGCAGCCAATCGATCCGGGGAGGTCTCCTTCCTCATCTCCGGCAACTCCTGCCGCCGCCACCGCCCCGGCCAATCCGGCACCTCCAGTACCTCCCCCTCTCCGTTCTCTCCACCAAGAGCTTCCTCATCCTCCCGTGAACCTTTCCCTCTACTCGATTTCGATCGAGGCTCACTGCGGGAGAATTTTCACTCCGCCCCCGAAGCCTCCTCCGCTGCGAAGCTCGCCGCCGGCAGCTCCCTCCGTCCCCACTGGCCTGGCAACCACCGGGAGGACCGCACTGGAGTGGCGCATCCATCCCCACCCTCGGGGCCCCGCGAAGAGCTGCCAGTCGCCGGCGATGATCGCCTGAGCTCCGCCTCCGCTCGGGACAGGGGAAGGAGGGGGAAAGAGAGACTAGTCAAACCTGACTAGTGGGACTCTCTGGACCCACTGTCAGCGACCCCGTGCCTGTCCACGTGGGATTAAGTGAAGGCGTAATCCCCCCAGTACGTTTCCCCCGCTCCGAAAGCGTATTCCCCTCCGAAACATTTTCTTTTCTGTTTTATTTAAATAACAGATTTTTGACCAGAACTTTGACTGGCTATAACTTTTTAAATACAACTCCAAATGAAATGATTCTTTTTCCTACCTCTCTCAAATTTCACCTAGTTTATTTTAAGATTTATTTGAAAAAAATTCAGAACAACTTTTGGTGCTGTTTTTATTTTGTGTGTTAATTCTTTTATATTGCTAAAATAGGATTTTTGAAGAGAGGAGAAATGTTTCAAGTTTTGGAGTGCACCCTGCCTTTCCACACATTGAAGGCAAGCATTCTGAATCCCGGCATAATATTTTTGGTGTGATCGTTGATACATTTATAACACCACCGCATTTTGAAGGACTTGTTATTTCATGTGATATGATCATATGCATGGGTGCATGTTATTGATTTCCATGCTGTTGGAAATGGACACACTTGTGATGATAATCACCCTCATGTGCCTTGCATGCATACCGGCAGGAACCCGGGAAAACCTCTGCCTTGGGTAGGCATGAGTTTGTCGCCGGTCTCCGTCGGGACGGTTATGTCTGGTATGGCATGGCAAGGTGATATGAGCGGTGACTCTGTTGGTTGAAATATATTCGTCATGCTAATCATGCAGGGAATACTTAAACCTCCTGAGTCGACCGTAGATCGAGCCTTGTGCCAGTAACCCCCATACTTGTTTCGTACTACCACTCGTCTCTACAGCAAGTAGAGTACGGTTCAGTAAGTTGTCAACCTCTTTCTAGCACACACTATACAGAGAGGCCATGGTGGAAGATACCGGTTGTAGCTGGTAGGCAGGCCACCTGGTCCGGGGGCATGGGTGTTTCCGGTTGGGACCGAGAGGGGAGGCCACCCCTTAGAGCGCGCGATATAAATTTGATCCCATGCTACGCGAGGTTGTAGCCTCCCCACTTAGAGTTTGCTTAACAGGTGTCGTGGGTGATTCCAGACACGTGTGAGTTAAGCTGGTGTGTGCAAGTTAGATGTGTTCTCAACAAAAAGACCGTAGACGGAATTAGCCCCGATGGACTAAAGAAATCCGTTACTCGTGGGTAAAGAGTACACCCTCTGCAGAGATTAAACCTATTCGAATAGCCGTGTCCATGGTTAAGGATTACAGTCTGGGATGGGTCAGGTGTCGGTCTTAGTGTCGGTCTTCGGAGGTGAAACTGTTAACCAGAACTGGAACTACTACCTGTGACTTGTGATAATTATGATTATTATTATTGTTGACTAACACGTGATATTATTGTTATTATCGAGTATCTCTGGGATGGTTCTACCTCCGGGATATTCACTATGATTGTTTATTTTAAAGCCCTTTGTGTGGTGTCGCTCAGACGCCCGACTGTGGCATCTCTTTTAAAGCCCTTTATGTGGTGTCGCTCAGACGCCCGACTGTGGCATTTCTTTTAAAGCCCTTTATGTGGTGTCGCTCAGACGCCCGACTGTGGCATTTCTTTTAAAGCCCTTTATGTGGTGTCGCTCAGACGCCCGACTGTGGCATTTCTTTTAAAGCCCTTTATGTGGTGTCGCTCAGACGCCCGACTGTGGCATTTCTTTTAAAGCCCTTTATGTGGTGTCGCTCAGACGCCCGACTGTGGCATTTCTTTTAAAGCCCTTTATGTGGTGTCGCTCACACGCCCGACTGTGGCATTTCTGTTAAAGCCCTTTTAGTGGTGTCGCTCAGACGCCCGACTATGGCATTTCTTTTAAAGCCCTTTATGTGGTGTCGCTCAGACGCCCGACTGTGGCATTTCTTTTAAAGCCCTTTATGTGGTGTCGCTCAGACGCCCGACTGTGGCATTTCTGTTAAAGCCCTTTTAGTGGTGTCGCTCAGATGCCCGACTGTGGCATTTCTTTTAAAGCCCTTTATGTGGGGTCACTCATATGCCCGACTGTGGCATTTCTTTTAAAGCCCTTTATGTGGTGTCGCTCAGACGCCCGACTGTGGCATTTCTTTTAAAGCCCTTTATGTGGTGTCGCTCAGACGCCCGACTGTGGCATTTCTTTTAAAGCCCTTTATGTGGTGTCGCTCAGACGCCCGACTGTGGCATTTCTTTTAAAGCCCTTTATGTGGTGTCGCTCAGACGCCCGACTGTGGCATTTCTTTTAAAGCCCTTTATGTGGTGTCGCTAAGACGCCCGACGGTGGCATTGCTTGTTATTTATTTCATAAATTTTAATACTACTATGTTATTGCAATTTTATAAATAACTTGCTTGCACGCATCAGAGATTTATTTATCTTTTGTGACTGACGTCATGAGCATAAAATATTTTCAGCACATCATTGTTATATTATACCTGTGTTCATAATGTTTGCGAGTACATTCAAAGTACTCACTGGCTTGTCCCTGGCTATTGTCTTGGCCAGATTTTCTTGCACGAAGAGGAGTGACGCGATGACAGCCCCGGAACCTAAGTAATGGAGATAGCAGCCTCGCGAAGATAGGAGTTAACCTGGTCAGCTGTTCCCGTGGGAAATGGAGTCCCATAGACACTGATGTTTCACAACCCGCTTCCGCCATCAACCACTAGTAACCATTTGTTGTACTCACAGGCCAGAATGGTCTTGTACTACATATGTTGTATTCTGCTTGGAATTTCTGTATCAAGTTGGAGCCTCATCAGCTAACAGTAATCCTGGGGCTGATGAGCACGACGGTCTTTTCTGGAAATTTATTACCCGGAAAACCGTGCGTGACAGACTTGGTATCAGAGCCAGGCTGACCATTGGCTAATCCTATCTTAGCCAGGTCGAAAAAAACTTAGGCAAACCAACCCACTAGACCTTAGCCAAACCCCAGCCAAGCTTCTCGTGCAAGATAGCCACACAGTGACCCAACACCTTTTTAGCAGTCGGTGCCCAACCTATCAACCTAACCTGTCACTCATGTGCCAGTGACCGGCCCCTAAATAGTCCTTTCTTGCAAGCGTGCGAAGGAAGACTCTGTCCCCTTTTTCCTATAAAAAGGGGCACACTAGTCCCAACACAGCACAGCACAGTCTCTTCCCCAACCTAGCCACAATGCCTGGCCCTGTCGTGCACAATGAAACCACAACAACCAACCTTGGAGGTTTTGTGACCATACTCGCAAACCTCACCCGTCGTGCCTATGCGTTAGAAGAGCCCCCATAATTTGTTGTGTACCAAGGACCCATGAGCGGTGAAGACCGTCAATTTTGGGCCACTGTGCACATCTACGGTAGGGGTCTAGCACCCGAACGCCCCTACAGGTTCACCGGAAGAACAACTTCCTTCGAGCCACAAGCCATCCAGCTAGCCGCTCGAGAAGCTATAGTTCATCTCAGGCACTTGTCGCCCAGAGTTAACTGTCGCTCGTTCCACTACTACCCCAGACATGAAGGGTATGGAAGACCACCCCAAGTTGCCAACGGAGATCACGAGACAGATCCTGCATTGTTGCACCTGGCGCGCTATGTAAGTGCACTAGAGGAACTGTGCGATCAAATCACTATTGATTTAATTGCAGCTCGTGGAGAGCTGGTTCGTCGAGCCCCGGCGAGAGAAGAAGATGAGCCCGACGCCGACAACCCAGTCGTGCTGTTTGGACAACCGATCGAGACCCCGAGATCAGCTCCAGCCATCAGCCGAGATGCTTTGATGACCCCAGAAGTGCTTCGTCGCCTTTTGGGAGCACACTCCAACGGGATTGTGGCCAACAATCCCCGCGATGGTCATCATCACTACCCCGACCCTGCAGTTCCTCCGCCATCTCCGACTAATCCCGGCAGTGAGACACGTGGAGAAGCCTCGACATCCACCAGGCACGCTTAGACATTAACGAGGTAGACTAAGCCGTACGAGTAGTACCGAGTCTCAGTGTATCGTCACTTTGTAATCATGCGACCGTGTATATTAACGCAGCCTGTCGTTGTGCCTCTGTTTTAATAGTAGCCTTGCATATTTGGTCAGCGCATAGTTGCATATTTTTCCGGGCGCAACTACCAAAACCAACCCGAGACAACCACAGTAACACGTCTCTTTATGAGATATGTGTATCTCTGACACTGACCTGACCTTTGGAGCTAAGCTGGCAAATTTATTACCTTTCACCACGGTAAAATGATCCGGCTCCATTGCTATATAAAGGCCACCTTGTGACCTTACCCAGCACCCCTCACTTTGTGCACCACACTCACAACTTTTTCCTGTCATGCCGAGCCCCAGCATTCATCTGAGAACCCCAGATGCAACCCCAGGTAGCTTTGTCAAAATATTGTGGGATTTTACCCGCAGTACCATGGGTTCTACCCAGCCACCTCAGTACGAGCTATTCAAATCAAGGATCACCCCTTCCACCTCGGAATATTGGGCAGCAGTGCACATCCCTCCCGTAGACTCCAATCAAGATCCAACGGAAGTTTCCTTCGTGGGGAAATCTATGCCAACCCCACACTTGGCCATAGAAGCTGCTGCGAAAGAAGCGATTGCTCGCCTTCGATCCGCAGTACCCTATGCCCGCGAACGAGGATATTATTACTTCCTGAGCTGTGCAGCACCCGGAGGAGTGACATTTTTTCCCGGTGGACGAATTGAGAGAGACCCAGTCCTGGCCAACCTTGTCCAGTACGTCATCGCTCAAGAGCATTTAACCCAACGAGTGATGGGTTATCTTCAGAGCCTCGCAGATTTAAGTCCTCAGATTGCCATCGGCAGATCACTGAGACCCGACCCGGAGAGACGCATACATCGACTGGTCAATCCACTTCCCCCGATAGAAGAAGAGTGTATCCCAGTACCAGAGACGTTTTCTAGGGACCCCGTCCAGTTGCCGTTACCATTTTAGAACATCGCTGCGGTGTTCATTATTGCAACATTTATTTAATTGTGTGACTTATGCGTGATACCCTGAGTTTGTACGACGAGTCAATTATTTGGCTTCTACTAATGTGTGTAGTTTTTGTTGTGGTTTATGCTCCTTTAAATTAACTGTTTTTCCCTCGCAAAAATCCTGGAGTGAGATTTCTTTTCCCTGAGTTGCTACACCTGCCCCTTCTCATGACGTGGATTATTTAATTTCACACAGCACCACGCAGCAGACTCACAACCGTAATCATTTGGACACATACACTATTTGCAAAACTTTGCAACAGTGTTGCATCCAGCTAATCACCCCCTAACAACAGTTAGCACCCGGCACACCCCATCTACTCCTCATGATCACCACCACCGCGGAGAGCCAACACCCGAGCCGCAGCGTCGCGACACTTGTCGAGGATCATCGCGCACAGGAGCACAGAGAGCCCCAGTAGTGTCGCCAGCCCTCCAAATATCAGGATCACAAACCAGTCCGGCATCGCCTCCGCCATTAGAGCCTCACCCGAGCTTCTGTAAGCAGTAATGGAGAAAGAAGGAGGAGGAGAAGTGAGGCCAGAAGAGAGAGGCACCCCGGCCGTTTTATAGCTCGAGCTTGATGTACGGTGGGCGAAGTCCACCAACGTCGCTCGTCGCCGATCGCCGGTGTTCGGAGTCGAATCCGCGAGCAGTGCTGATAGCGCGCTGGCCCGCGAGGTGAGTGCATGCTGCACCGGCAGCTAGCACGCCGCGCACTACCACGGTACGGCCTAGATGCCCTACGCGCTAGGCATAGCCGGTGGAGAAAGCGCGAGAAAGCGCGCGGGAGAGAGGAAGAAGAGAGAACCAGAGGGAGAAGAGGAGACTGACAGTGGACCCCGGGTCCACCTGTCAGCCAGAGGGAGCACTGTGCTCTCGGGCACGACCAGCGTATATCTAAATTTAGGAGTTATTCTAAATTTATATCCAGCGTAGAAATCTCACGTTTTTGTCCCGAACCGTAGACTTTTCCACACAGCACCAGTATTCACACTGTGGTTTTTCACCAGTTATGGCCCTCTCACTATAGCCACGTTTTTATTGCGTATAGTTTTTCTTAGAACAGCTTTTAACAAATCTCGAGGACGAGATTTTTTCTTAAGGGGGGTAGTGTTGTGACACCCCAAAAATTTGGCCTTGTTTTAATGAATTAAAATTTTTGCCAGGAATTAAAACTTTGATTTTTTGAGCTCCATTTTGATTTTTAAATCATTTCCTTCCCTGTTATGATGAGTTTTTCCCAAAGAGAAAACTTTTCAAATATGTCATTGGACATATTTAATCTCTCAAGAGAAACTTTCCCTTATTTAATATAACGAATTAACTAATTAAATTGCTTGACCCTTATTTTCTTGAAAAATGGTTTTTCAAGGTTATATGGCCATATTTGAACTACAACCTATTTAAATATTTATTTAAAACTTCTACCAAAATTAGGGGAGGTCAGTAGGAGCATATTATTCCACTTTGTGCAAAAACCTAGTGCTGTTCTTTGAAAATTTTGAGTGAATCAACCTCATTTTCATTCTGGTCCAGCCCTGTGATTTCTATTGCAACCCTATTTATTTTTGCTCCAATGATCTTGTGTTTTCCCTACTGGTAGACAGCCCTACCAAACCCCTAAATCCAGGAGCATGCAACCCTTGGATTAATTTTGGTTCATGAAATAATGTCATTTATTTCCTGTCCAGAAATGTAGTTTTGCAAAACTTGCACTAACAAGTTTCTGCTTTTGGCAAACTAACCTCACCACCCTCTTGTACATCTAAAGAGACCACCATCTGGAGTTTTTGGCCACTCCAAGACCTGCCTAAGTGCCCTTAGCATTTTGTCAAACACCTTACGGGCATGATCTGTTTTGACATGAATTGTGGCATTGCACTGTGAACTTGCACCTCTGATCAAACAAGCATGTCCACTAGACTCCCCGTTACTCCTAACCTAGATCTGCTAAATGCCAGCCTCACCCAAGCTCTGTAGCATGCTCTGGCATTACGTCGAGCACATCCCGTGCATGCCCAGGGCGCGAGCAGAGCGTGCGTTTGGCACGCACGTGTGCCGAGCCGACACGCTGGCCCCGCGGTTTTGGCCCGCTCTGCAGCACCGCGCCACGCGCTCCGCTTCTCACCGCTACGCGCCAAGCCGCCCCTCGCCACGCCGGCAGGCCAAGAGCTAGCCGCCACAGCCGCCCGACAGCATCTGCCCATGTCGGCGCCGCCAAAGCCACTCCCGCTCACCACCTGGCCCCTGGAACAGCGCGTGCTCATCCGCGAGTGTGTCCACTAACGCTCGTCGCCGCCACGACGCCCTAGCTACAGAATGGCGGTCGCCGGCGACCTTATCCGCAGCCTCCGCGGAACCGCCTTGCCACGCCTATAAAAGGAGGCCCCGAACCCATTCAAGCACACATGCAACCTTAGAATGCTCCCCTAGTTCTCCCGTGGCAGCCAATCGATCCGGGGAGGTCTCCTTCCTCATCTCCGGCAACTCCTGTCACCGCCACCGCCCCGGCCAATCCGGCACCTCCAGTACCTCCCCCTCTCCATTCTCTCCACCAAGAGCTTCCTCATCCTCCCGTGAACCTTTCCCTCTACTCGATTTCGATCGAGGCTCACTGCGGGAGAATTTTCACTCCGCCCCCGAAGCCTCCTCCGCTGCGAAGCTCGCCGCCGGCAGCTCCCTCCGTCCCCATCGGCCTGGCAACCACCGGGAGGACCGCACTGGAGTGGCGCATCCATCCCCGCCCTCGGGGCCCCGCGAAGAGCTGCCAGTCGCCGGCGACGATCGCCTGAGCTCCGCCTCCGCTCGGGACAGGGGAAGGAGGGGGAAAGAGAGACTAGTCAAACCTGACTAGTGGGACTCTCTGGACCCACTGTCAGCGACCCCGTGCATGTCCATGTGGGATTAAGTGAAGGCGTAATCCCCCCAGTACGTTTCCCCCGCTCCGAAAGCATATTCCCCTCCGAAACGTTTTCTTTTCTGTTGTATTTAAATAACAGATTTTGACCAGAACTTTGACTGGCTATAACTTTTTAAATACAACTCCAAATGGAATGATTCTTTTTCCTACCTCTCTCAAATTTCACCTAGTTTATTTTAAGATTTATTTGAAAAAAATTCAGAACAACTTTTGGTGCTGTTTTTATTTTGTGTGTTAATTCTTTTATATTGCTAAAATAGGATTTTTGAAGAGAGGAGAAATGTTTCAAGTTTTGGAGTGCACCCTGCCTTTCCACACATTGAAGGCAAGCATTCTGAATCCTGGCATAATATTTTTGGTGTGATCGTTGATACATTTATAACACCACCGCATTTTCAAGGACTTGTTATTTCATGTGATATGATCATATGCATGGGTGCATGTTATTGATTTCCATGCTGTTGGAAATGGACACACTTGTGATGATAATCACCCTCATGTGCCTTGCATGCATACCGGCAGGAACCCGGGAAAACCTCTGCCTTGGGTAGGCATGAGTTTGTCGCCGGTCTCCGTCGGGACGGTTATGTCTGGTATGGCATGGCAAGGTGATATGAGCGGTGACTCTGTTGGTTGAAATATATTCGTCATGCTAATCATGCAGGGAATACTTAGACCTCCTGAGTCGACCGTAGATCGAGTCTTGTGCCAGTAACCCCCATACTTGTTTCGTACTATCACTCGTCTCTACGGCAAGTAGAGTACGGTTCAGTAAGTTGTCAACCTCTTTCTAGCACACACTGTACAGAGTGGCCATGGTGGAAGATACCGGTTGTAGCTGGTAGGCAGGCCACCTGGTCCGAGGGCATGGGTGTTTCCGGTTGGGACCGAGAGGGGAGGCCACCCCTTAGAGCGCGTGATATAAATTTGATCCCATGCTACGCGAGGTTGTAGCCTCCCCACTTAGAGTTTGCTTAACAGGTGTCGTGGGTTATTCCAGACACGTGTGAGTTAAGCTGGTGTGTGCAAGTTAGATGTGTTTTCAACAAAAAGACCGTAGACGGAATTAGCCCCGATGGACTAAAGAAATCCGTTACTCGTGGGTAAAGAGTACACCCTCTGCAGAGATTAAACCTATTTGAATAGCCGTGTCCATGGTTAAGGATTACAGTCTAGGATGGGTCAGGTGTCGGTCTTAGTGTCGGTCTTCGGAGGTGAAAACTGTTATGATTATTATTATTGTTGACTAACCCGTGATATTATTGTTATTATCGAGTATCTCTGGGATGGTTCTACCTCCGGGATATTCACTATGATTGTTTATTTTAAAGCCCTTTGTGTGGTGTCGCTCAGACGCCCGACTGTGGCATCTCTTTTAAAGCCCTTTATGTGGTGTCGCTCAGACGCCCGACTGTGGCATTTCTTTTAAAGCCCTTTATGTGGTGTCGCTCAGACGCCCGACTGTGGCATTTCTTTTAAAGCCCTTTATGTGGTGTCGCTCAGACGCCCGACTTGGCATTTCTTTTAAAGCCCTTTATGTGGTGTCGCTCAGACGCCCGACTGTGGCATTTCTTTTAAAGCCCTTTATGTGGTGTCGCTCAGACGCCCGACTGTGGCATTTCTGTTAAAGCCCTTTTAGTGGTGTCGCTCAGACGCCCGACTGTGGCATTTCTTTTAAAGCCCTTTATGTGGTGTCGCTCAGACGCCCGACTGTGGCATTTCTTTTAAAGCCCTTTATGTGGTGTCGCTCAGACGCCCGACTGTGGCATTTCTTTTAAAGCCCTTTATGTGGTGTCGCTCAGACGCCCGACTGTGGCATTTCTTTTAAAGCCCTTTATGTGGTGTTGCTCAGACGCCCGACTGTGGCATTTCTTTTAAAGCCCTTTATGTGGTGTCGCTAACACGCCCGACGGTGGCATTGCTTGTTATTTATTTCATAAATTTTAATACTACTATGTTATTGCAATTTTATAAATAACTTGCTTGCACGCATCAGAGATTTATTTATCTTTTGTGACTGACGTCATGAGCATAAAATATTTTCAGCACATCATTGTTATATTATACATGTGTTCATAATGTTTGCGAGTACATTCAAAGTACTCACTGGCTTGTCCCTGGCTATTGTCTTGGCCAGATTTTCTTGCACGAAGAGGAGCGACGCGATGACAGCCCCGGAACCTAAGTAATGGAGATAGCAGCCTCGCGAAGATAGGAGTTAACCTGGTCAGCTGTTCCCATGGGAAATGGAGTCCCATAGACACTGATGTTTCACAACCCGCTTCCGCCATCAACCACTAGAAACCATTTGTTGTACTCACAGGCCAGAATGGTCTTTTACTACATATGTTGTATTCTGCTTGGAATTTCTGTATCAAGTTGGAGCCTCATCAGCTAACAGTAATCCTGGGGCTGATGAGCACGACGGTCTTTTCTGGAAATTTATTACCCGGAAAACCGGTCGTGACACCTGACTAGTCGGCTTTGGTCAGAATCCCCTCCTCCATCCACCAGCCGGCACCTCGGGGCCGGCCCGCGAGTTCCTTGCCGACCGGGCAGAGAGCGACGTTGACGACCCCGATATGGGGGCGGCGGCTTTGGAAGACGACGCCGAGGGGGGAGGCGGCCCGCGGCTCGGGGCCAGTCTAGAGGACTGGCCTGATGATGAGGAGGAGGTCGCCCCCCGCCACCGGCCAGGAGCCAGTCATCCCGGCGCGGGCTCTTCTGCCGTGCTGGGTGCTCCGGACGGTGGGAAAAAACGTAGAGCCGTGCCGACCTTGTTCGGCAGTCGGCCGAAGAAGCCCAAGAGTTCGGCTGCGGCGACCAAGCGGGACAAGGCGGCCGTGAAGGCCATCCGCTTCCACAAGGAAGTAAAGAAGCCGCCACTGGTCTTCGCGTGAGTATCTCGTCTTAATGCTTTATTCTTTCTTGTAGCTTTTGTCTGAGTCTTTTACTTGCTTCCCTCGCTTCAGGGCTCCCCACACTCTTGAGAGCGATGTCGCCGCCTCCGTCATGGGGTCAGTGGAGACGTCCGCCACCACTCGGCGGATTGACCCCGCTGCCGACCTCCGGGAGGCGACGGAGCAGAACGCGTAGGAGAAGTGCAACGAGGAAGAGGCCGCCCGCCTGGAGATGGTGGAGGCTGATAAGGCGGAGGCCTCCGCCAAGAAGAAACTGGCGGAGGCCGAAGCCGTCGCCGTGACGAAGCGGCAGGCTGAGGAGGCCGCGCACCGCCAATCGGCGGTGTTCATCACTCCGCTGAACTCCGCGCCGCCGCCTCCGGAGTTCACGGGGCAGACAGGGGAAGCCGGCGGCGAGAACCCCGTCATGGAGAGGGAAAGTGGCGACTCCTCCACGCCGGACGTGATCATTCCGCCGCCGCCTCCGCCGCCGTCTGGGGGCGCACAAGGCAAACAGCCAGCGTACCCTCTGGTGCCGCCGACTGAAGACAAGGCCGTGGTGAGGCTACTCCTCCAAGTCGGCTCGCCAACACGTCGCCGTCTTGAGAAGGCGACTTCGGCACCCCGCCCCCTGGAGACCGGCACCGCCAGCTCGGCGATCCCTGACGCCGAAGCAATGAGCGCCGCGCCCATTGGGTGGGTGCGAGGAGGCGGCACAGGGCTGCTGAACCAAGTGCTTCTGGACGTCCAAACGAAGCTGCGAGCTGAGGGTGACGCCATCCAGAACTGCACCAAGGCGTACCTGGCTTCGCGGGCAGCCGTCCGGGTATGCTCTCTCGTTGATCCTTGTTTTCTTGTTCCTTTCTATGGGGGCGCGCCAGTGCACCCACTGGGTGTAGTCCCCGAGTTTCGGGCCGGCTGCTGAGCAGGCAGCCCGGAACTTCCAATTGGTGAGTTCCAGGTACTAATTTTTATCTAAAATGCTTGTCACAGGACTACCACAACCTCCGAGTCATCGTCTTCAACCGCAACGTTGAAGAGCTGGGCAAGCGGACCGCCGACCTGTCAGAGAGCCGGCGTGAGTCCTTTTCCTTCCTTGCGGGGGCACGCTGGCACACCCGCGGGCTGTAGTCCCCAAGATTCGGGCCGACTGCTAAGCAGTCGGGCCAGATATCCCCGGCGACCTTCTTTATTGATGACTTAACGCCTTCTTTCTTCCTTCTCTTTAGAAGCCAACGTTGTTCTTCAATAGCAGCTGAGCGAAGCCCACTCTGCGTTGCGCGCCAAGGGGGAGGAGTGTAGCAAGCTCGCCATAGAGCGTGATCTGCTGGCCACACAATTGGCAGAGCGGAGGGAGCTACTTACGAAGACGCAGAAGGAGGCGGAAGAGGCGGAAGCCGCCCTCCTGGCCGAGTTCGTGAGTGAACGCTCCTCCTGGACGGACAAGGAGGCAATGCTGGCCTCCGGCTTCCATGAGATTGAAGACATTGTTGATGGTGAGTTTCTTTACTTTCTTTTTTCAAGCTGCCGATTATAAGTCGTGCCGACTCCTGATTTTTGACTTGCTTCTTCGTTTCTTCCATTTTTGGCAGACTTCTTCCCCGGGCACTCGCAGGCTGCCATCCAAGCCATCGAGGCTGACCGTGAAGGTCGGAGGGCGGAAGGCGCAGAGATCGCTGCCGACGCTCCCCGAATCCTTGATGAGCATATCCTGAGCATAGAGGCTCGCCTTCAGCCGACTCACCGGATGCTGCGCCGGCTTCAACGTGTCGGTGCCCAGGCGATTGCCGCCCTGTGGACGGACATGCAGGCTCCGCGCACCCCCAGCCTAACTGCCGACTGGCTAGAGGTCGCGGCTAGTCGTCTTGAGGCCTGGAAGGGTTCCTCGGCCCGAGCTGGAGCGCGTCGGGCCTTGGAGTTCGTAAAGGCGTGGTATCTGGGGCTGGATCTAGACCGGCTGGCCACACTCCGGTCAGAGGCCCAGCCGGAGCTGGCAGTTGCGGAAGACGCCCTCGTCAAGTGTGCCGCGGCGATCACCAAGTACACCAACACCAGCATCTTCGTCCCCGAGCGGTCTGAAGACGGCGAGGAGGTACCGCTGGAGTGGTTTGGGATGAACCCAAACAACGGTGAGGACTCGGCGGACGTGATCGGCTCCAGCGTCAAGGAGGAAGGCGAGGCGGAGGACGGAGGCGAGATGGAGGCACCAGAAGACGGGGCAGACGGCCAGCCTCAGCTCGACCGTGCCTCCAGCAACGAGCCGCGTGCGACCGAGCTAACTGCCGCCGGAGGCGATCAAGCCAAGACTGCCCGGCCGGCCGCCCCAACGCCTGACGCTGCCACCTCCTCCGACCCTCCGAATCTGTCTGCCGCTTCCTAAGTTGTCGCCTTGTCTTTATTTTATCTGCTTTAGTAGTCTTGAAGAACTTGTTAATTCGCACAATTCCACCCGCGGGGTGTATTTTGAACTTCTGCTCGAAGATTCGGCCAAGGGCCTATGTTATGTAAATATTTATCCGAATTCTATCTTTTCTTGCTGATTGCTCTTTTGGCCTTTTCCTTTGCCGCTTTCCCTTAGTTGCCTGTCTTGCCAGTCAGACAGCCGCTCTGCGGACTCCCATTGGATCAAATGCTTGGCTACTTTGGGAAGGCAAGTATTTAGCCGTTTTTAGAGTTTTTTTAGCAAGTTGGATAGAAGGAGGTGAGCCGACTAGTTAATAGTCAGTTTGTGAAAAGAAATAGGAAGGCTGGAAACCGTCTTGAGCTATGTTTTATGCTTTGGGTCCTTAGCCATTTTTCATGCGAGCGCCCATTCTGCCTTACTCCTGCCCACCATACAGTCGCTCTGCGAGCTGTGGCTTCTGACAGGAGATGGCTTAGACGCCACACACTACTTGTCCGGCTGCAGGAAGCGTTTCATAGTGCAAGGTGGCAAGTCCCCAGGCTGACCTGTCGAGCCCGGTGTCAAGCGGCATAACAAAGAGTAACATACTTGTAGGCATAATTTTTATCATACAGACAAAAGAGGGCAGTCCCCGAGCTCGTCTCGGGGGGGGGGGGCGAAGTCTTGGTACTTTTAATACAAAAGGTAGCGTGGTACCTACTGCATCAACTGTAAAATCTTCGTAGGAGATTTGCATTCCATGGCCGCTCCGTCTCTTTGCCGGAGTCGTCCCTCTTGCGTGCTCGGGGCTTCTGAGCGTCAATCAGGTAGTAGGAGTCATTGCCCAGTACTTTTCTGATGATGAAAGGGCCTTCCCAAGGCGCCGACAGCTTGTGCTGGCCGGCTGTTCGCTGGATCAGCCGGAGCACAAGGTCGCCCTCTTGGAAAGATCTCGGCTTGACCTTCCTGTTGTAGTATCGGCGCAGGCTCTGCTGGTAGATGCTGGACCAGCTCAGTGCCAACAGTCGGCCCTCTTCCAGCAGATCGACGCCATCTTGATGTGCTTCTTCTGCCTCCTCCTTGGTGTACATGGTGACTCGCGGAGAGTCGAACTCTATGTCCGTTGGGATGATGGCTTCAGCATCGTAGACGAGGAAGAATGGCGTGAAGCCGGTTGACTTGTTTGGAGTCGTGCGCAGACTCTAGAGGACGGCTGGCAACTCGTCGAGCCAGCAGCCAGCCGAACGCTCCAGAGGCTCGACCAGTCGGGGCTTGATGCCGGACAGGATGAAGCCGTTTGCTTGCTCCACCTGGCCGTTTTACTATGGATGGGCGACGGACGCTAGGTCCAGTCGGATGCCCTGTGTTGCACAGAAACGGGCCAAGGTGCCTTTGGCGAAATTTGTGCCGTTGTCGGTGATGATGCTATGTGGTATGCCGTATCGAATTGTGATATCGGAGATGAAAGTCACGGCAGTCGGACCGTTCAGTTTCTTGATTGGCTTCGCTTCTATCCACTTGGTGAACTTGTCCACTGCGACAAGTAAGTGAGTTAAGCCACCTCGTGCCATCTTGAATGGTCCCACCATGTCTAGACCCCAAACTACGAAAGGCCAGGCAATGGGGATGGTCTTGAGTGCAGAAGCCGGTTGATGCGGCTTGGAGCGGAACTTCTGGCACCCTTTGCATTTTCGGACCAATTCCTTGGCCTCTTCTAAGGCCGTTGGCCAAAAGAAGCCGTGTCGAAAGGCTTTGGCGATGAGTGCTCTTGAAGCCGCATGGTGGACGCACTCGCCTTGATGAATGTCTTTGAGGATTGTTTGGCCTTGCTCTGACTCTACGCAGCGCTGGTAGACACCAGTGACGCTGCGCCTGACCAGCTCTCTGTTAACTATGGTGTAGGCTGCCGCTCAGCGTTGTACCTGCCGAGCTAAGGTCTCACCGGTTGGCAACTCTTTATCACCAGAAATTTGAGGATGGGCTAGGCCCATGAGGGTGCTGCTATTTCTTCGACTGCCAGAGCTGCGACTTGGACGAGGGTGGCTGGGCTGGGAGGCGGCGGGGTGGGGTCAACAACCGCTTGCTGGGTTAATGAAGTCCCTGGGCCGACTGGCGCGACTCTTGGGCCTAGTTCTGGAGTCTTCGAGTCCGCCGCCACAGTTCCTGGGCCGGCCTCTACTGTGGAGGTTTTGGAACCATCTGCTGAGATCCCCGTACCGTCTGCCAGGGCTCTGGAGTCGGATCCGACTTCTTCGGGAGGAGCCGACATGAAGATGGAGTCTGATTCTGGTGAAGGCTTGACAGACGGCTTGAGGAGGCGTTGAAGGGCGACGCCGGATGGTATTGCTTGGCGGGTAGAGCCGATTCACGCCAAGGCGCCTGCTTGGTCGTTGTCGTTTCTTGGCACATGGAGGAACTCGCACCCCTCGAAATACCCACTGAGTTGCTGCACGAGGAAATGATAACTCGCCATGTTTGCATCTTTGGCATCCCAGTCGCCAGACAACTGCTGGACCACTAAGTCCGAGTCGCCATAACACAGGATTCGGCGAATGCCGAGTTCTTTGGCAAGCCGAAGCCCGTGAATGAGCTCATGTAGTCAATACACATTCACGGGTGTTGAGGCTCGTGTAGTCAACACATTCGCCACTGCTTGTTCTTCCTCAGTACCAGGACCGGGTTGGCTAGCCACTCTGGAAAGAATACTTCCATAATGAAGCCGGCTGGTAGGAGTCGGGCTGTCTCTTCTCCGACGACTCTTCTCTTCTCTTCTGATAGGCGGCGTAGGGGCTGCCTGACCGGCTTTGCATCAGATCGGACATGTAACTTGTGCTCGGCGAATTCCGTCGGTACACCTGGCATGTCTTTGGGGGACCATGCGAAGATGTCCCGATTCTCACGGAGGAAATCGACGAGCTCGCCTTCCTATTTGCTGTCGAGGTTTGCGCCTACGACAGCGTACCTCTCCGGGTGCTCCAGATCCAAGGGTATCTTGTTTGTCTCCTTGGCCGGCTTGAATGAACCCTCAGCCTCCGACTCCTTTGGATTGGGCGACACCTCTGGCTGCTTGCCAGCCATCGCCACAACCTGCTCAAGGAGCCGCTTCTCGGCTGCGATCACCAGGGACTCGGCTAGCCGACTGCTCTTAGCCGCATAGGCAGACGACTTCCTGTAGTCGCCGGCTACAGTCAGAATTCCCCTGGAACTGGGCATCTTCATTTTGAGGTAGGCGTAGTGGGGGACCGCCATGAACTTGGCCAGGGCGGGTCGGCCAAGTAGTGCATGGTATGGACTCTCGAGGTCCACCACCTCAAACCAAACTGACTCTCGGCGGAAGTGATCTTTGTCTCCAAAGAGGATGTCCATCAGGATCTTGCCGATTGGTGAGCAGGAAAGCCCAGGAACAATGCCGTGGAACACAGTCCGGCTGTTCTGAAGCTGTCTTTGCTTGATTCCTAATTTCTCCATGGTGTTCTTGTACAGGATACTGATGTTGCTGCCTCCGTCTATCAGAACTTGCGAGAAACGAGCGGCTCGTCTATCCGTGGCAAAGGTGGCATCCAAGACCAAGGCATAGGAGCCCGGACTCGGCATCACCTCTGGATGATCAGCCCTGCTCCAGCCGATAGGCTTCTCAGACCAGTGCATGAACTCTGGCGTCTTTGATGCTACTGCATTCACCTCTTGTCGCTGCAGCCGCCTGCTGCGTCGATCGTCAGCCATACTGGTAAACACCACGTAAGCTCCGTGCTCTTTGGGGTATTCGTCTTGTACTGCGCCGACTGGTCTGACAGCCGGCTGCTGGGGCGGAGGCGGAGGCGGCTGCCCAGCAGGCGGGGAGGTAGAGGCCATCTCCCTTGGCAATCCTGGTGAGCTAGTGGCACTTCCGGGTGGTGTGATTCGATGGCTTTGCGCCGCTATGGAACTTGCAAGGTCCATCCAGGGTCTGCTCATAGGAGAAGGCCGGCAACCAGTTGGGCTTGCCGCCTTTCTGTCGCTTGGGCAGAGGCTGCCCATCCGGCTGCTGGGCTTCAACTGTCGCGACCTGCCGGCTGCTGGAAACCGGCCGCAGGGGCCTTGCGCTTGTGGTCACTTTGCTGTTGTCGCTGACTGGCGTCTCCCGCCGGAGTTCTTGGAGCCTGAGGGGCCACTTTGCCAGTTGCACTGACTTGAATCTCCGCCTTCATGGAGGAGTCGGCCGTGGCGTACTTGTCTGCTATGATCAGCAGCTCGTTAAGGGTTTCTGGCTCGTCGCAGAGGATCTTGTGCTTGAGGAGGGTGCCTTCTCTGCACTCGGCGGTGAAGTACTCGATAGCCTGCACCACGTGCACGCCCTCGCAGGAGTTCCAAAGCTCGGCCCAACGCGTGAGGTAGTCGCGAGTTGACTCGTCGGGACCTTAAATGCACAAGGAAAGCTGACGAGGCTTGGGAGGGCGCTTGTACGTGCTGGTGAAGTTGCGGACGAATGCCTCGGTGAAGTCGACCCAGCTGTTGATGCTGCGGGGCTTCAGGCTGTTCAGCCATGTCCGGGCCGTGCCCTGGATCATGAGCGGAACGTATTTTACGGCGACACGCTTGTTGACGTTCGCTATGCTGACAGCCGTGGAGTAGTTGACCAGCCAGTCTTCCGGCTTCACGGAGCCGGTGTACTTTGGGCATGTCTCTTGGGAGCGTGAACCCTTTGGGGAAGGGCTCGTCTCGAATGCGGGGCCTGAAACAAGGCGGACCCAACTCGTCTTCTTCTTCCAGCGCCAGGGATCGGTGAAGTCGGTCGATCCGGTGGCAGGCGTCGTTTTCTCCAACTCCCTCTCGGCAGCCAAGGCGGTCGCCGAGAGTCGGATGGTCAACAGGCGGCGGGAGGACTCGCCTCTCCTTGCGAGGAGGAGGAGGCGGACAGTCGTCCGTTCCACTGCTCTCGGGCGGCCCGTCTCGGTCGTGCTCTATGGTAATGTGAGTCCGACTGTGGCTGACAGCCGGATCCTTGTCTCTTCTTCCTCGGGCGCCGTCAGTCGGCGTCCGAGACGTCGCGCCTTGGTCTCGGCGAAGGTCGCCGTTTTGGCGCTGCAGCGCCTCCGTGCGGCAGCCGGCCTCGTTCTGCGTGGCAGCCTCTTCGAGGAGCCGCTGGACTCGCTCCATCATTAGGCGGCATTCTTCGCCCTCGAAATTGTCCAGCTTGTCCGCCGCCGCCTGGGCGGCTCGAATGTTCTCCGCAGGGGTAGAGTACACAAGGCGGCTTGCCCCGAACAGATTGGCGATGGCTACGCCGTGCTGCTGGACCGCGCCAAGGCGGCTGGGCCCTGCTGGGGCCGGCGAGCCGCCAACAGCGTGATCCATCTCTCGCTGGTAGGCTTCTGACAAGCGTCTCATGCTAGCCAGCTTCTTCGCGCCTTCGACGAGCTGAAGGCGGCGCGCCTCCAACGTCTCTGCGTCAGCGTCTTCCGGAATGGGCATAGTTAGGTCTTGTAGCACCGCGCCAAGTGGGTCATGTGCTCCTCCGCCGGGAGGCTCGTCATGACTGATGACGAGCACCTCGGTGACAGTGCTTCCACCGCTCTCCGCACGAGGGAGAGGCTCGTCGTAGACCACCACATTAGTGGGGAACGCGTCGAGCGATGCGGTGTCGGAGTCGACCAGCATCGGGTCGGTGGAACCTACAGACTCCTAGTCCACGGCAGGCTCGCCCACAAGTTCGGCGAGGCAGCTGGCTGCGCAGGCAATCTCAACGCCGTGCAGCGCGTCAGCGCTAACTCCGTCTGGTGTGCCTGGCTGGCTGCGCTCGCCAGGGTGGAAAAGGGTTCCCATCCAGAGCAGGTCCCGGGACGGTGGTGCACTAGGCCCCACGATGGGCGCCAAATGTCGGGGGTTGGGTGCGACATATGCCAAAGGATGGCTTATCATGGTGGGGGCGAGTAGAACGTCGCCGGTTCCTGGAAATGGGATGACGCGAAGACATGCACGTCGGCGAATCTTACCCAGCTTCAGGGCTCTCCGGGGAGATTATACCCCTACTGCTGCTCTGCGGGGTCTCCGCATGATCACTATGGCAAAGTGTTTACACGATTGCTCCTTGAGCTGTTTCCTAGAGGTAGGAGAAGGCAAGGCTAGCTCTCTCCTTCCTATATGATCTGGTCTAGTACTAATGGATTCCAATCCTTTGCATGGGTGCCCTGGGGGTTTATATAGGCCTACCCCCCAGGGGTACAATGGTAATTCGGTTGGACGCGAGCCCAGCCGTCAGTCTCTCCGGCCACCATTTTATCCGCCCACTCCTGGGGCCCGTCGACTGGCCCGATACGGAGCCGACAGGCCGCGTCCGCCGCAGGCGGGTCTTGCCGGCTGCTGATTACTGTAGTCGTGCTTCTAATGACGCGGGCTTCATCATGGAGTCGTGGCAACAGCCCCGCCGCCTGGCGGGCGATCACTATTGCCACTCTCCGTCACATCTAGTTAATGGCGCGTGGGCCCCGGGGGAGGAGCCGGCCGACTCCCTGACAGGGTCTGACTTGTGGCGCACTTGCCGTCTTCTAGGATCCCGCTGGCCGGTGGGACCCGCCGCCCAAAGGTCGTACAGACAAGCCATCGTGGGCGCAGGATTCGGTCCACCGGTGCTGATGTCAGGGCCAACATGGCAACAGTGCCACGCCGCACGGAGATCTCCGCGGGTATGGCGTACTATGACCATGCTTTCCTTTGGAAAGGGGTGGGAGCAGTCTTCACTTTAGCCACTCCCCTGTCCTGTCCCTCTTGATGAGGACATGGGGTTTTGCTGGAGTCATGGGCCGACTCCCCAAGGCCGGCTTCTTGGGAAGTCGTCAGTCAGGAGTCGGTCTGTCCTGAAGTCGTCCCTGGGACTCGGTCGCGAGTGGCTAGTCGGTGGCCTTGCCGCCGACTCCTCAGAAGGCGGCTCTTTGTCCTGGGGTCTTGAGGGGCGCAGCCTGCCCCGATGTCTTGAAAGGTTCTGGGACTCGGGTTATCCTACCCGTGGCCCATTACTCCGACACGTTTGCACAAGGTGGCCTAACGCAAATAGTTTTCAAGAGGATGTCGTGTGTGCAGTGGAGATTGATCGCAAACATTTCTGATCTCCATGTCTATCGCAGACGTTTCGCTTTTGCAAATGTGTGCAGTGTAATCCCTAATTAATCCCTAATTTAAAAATCACATGTTTTGAATTTGAAAGTAGGTAATCACTTATTTCATATCCAACCATGTTTATTAAAAATATAGGTTCAACCACGAATGCATAATTCGATGCAGAGATACATATACTGAAGAACTACAGAAGCACCAAGTAAAGAATGATGAACCATAGTTGTACTAAAGACTGTAAAGAGAGAGGCAAAAGACATTCTGGTTGCTGGAGAAGGTGAAGTGGAATGCCCATATTGTGCCCTCTTCCATGCGTAATGCGTGCACGACTCTAGGCCAACCCCTTGTGATGGTTGCCCGTCCATCCTTCACTGTCTTCATTACGACTTCTCGATGCTCATTGTATCTGGATGAAATACTTTAACCTTCATTGCGTGTCCACCAATCATGTACTTTGCGAGGTAATAATGAGTGAACTGCTTCAGGAACCACTGGGAACGAAAAAGATTCAGACATTGTTGTCTAACAACTCATTATGGGGAGTAAAAAAAAGAAGGCTGCAGAGTTTGTAGTTACCATCCTACAGCTCACTGTTGTTTTGGATAGAGCATAAACAAATAATTTGCTTGCCACCATTCGTATCTTTTTGCTAATAATCCTTATCATTTTCCTCACTTGATGCTTGTTCATGAATATCTCATTGCCCCATACGCAAAAAGGGTCAATGCGTGGATCATTGCCGAGGGGATATCTACCTACAAGCAACAAGTCAATATTAGAAGCTAACAACTGTCTAGGCCTGGATATATATGCACTACATTATGGAACGATGGGGGGAGTACAAGCCGAGGGATGAAGCTAATCTCGGCGGAAAATGGTGGCCACTCCCGTTGTTGTCCTGCATAAGTAGTGGAAAGGCATGATAAGTACATCAACCTTAACATGAAGCAAATATAGCAAAGGTAAACAACATCATCTCCAAATGATAGCTTGAATGTGTTGGTTTCAGCATGCTGTTAAAGCAGATATAAAATGAAATGCAATGTTACCGACAGTAGGCTTAACAGCCATCAAATATTGGAATTCAAACCGGTATTGTTGAAGGAGTGTGGGCGACGGTTGAAGTACGGCGGATACCAAAATTTGGGTAAAGGAATTGATGCGGGGCTCGAGTGCCCAAGATCGCCCACGGTCCAATAACATTATGCGTGTATGATAATAAGGAAAAGTGGCACGGAACCGCCGCTTTTTGCAACGCTCAAGGCGAGTAGTTTGTTTTTATATTTCTAGCTAGCTGGTCTATAGCACACGGTTCGTCCTAATTTCCAAATAAACTTACCCGCCTTTAACTTGCACAGGTGATGGTTTTACAGCGCACTTGCATCACACACGGTTAAGCCAGTACCACCACCCTTTGCTCGCGCTTGTGCGGTCGTGGTGATTTCAGCGCACTTGCATCGCACACGGTTGAGCCAGTACATCCACCCCTTTGCTCGCGCTTGCGCGGTCGTGGTGATTTCAGCGTAGTTGCATTGCACACGGTTGAGTCAGTACCTCCACCTTAATTTGCTCGCGCTTGCCCGGCCGTGGTGATTTCAGCGCACTTGCATCACACATGGTTGAGCCAATACCTCCACCTTAATTTGCTCGCGCTTGCGCGGCAGTGGTGATTCACAACACACTTGTATTGCACACGGTTAAGATATTATACACGTATCCGTTGAGCGTCATCAGAGTCTTTGCAGCAAAAAATAACGTTAGAGAGGGTCAGAAGACAGCCACACCAGCATGTGGCCCAAATATATATGAGTGAAAAGGGTGGTCTGTGATGTTCAAAATTCCAATGTACAACTTTGACTGTGCGGGCCCATGGTTGGGCGCGTCATCAAAGATCGATGAGAAGGGCCAGAAGTCAAGAACCACCTAGAAGTGGCCAAATATATTGTTGGGGAACATAGTATTTCAAAAAAATTGCCAACGCACACGCAAGATCCATCTAGGTAATGCATAGCAACGAGCGGGGAGAGTGTGTCCAGGGGCCCTCATAGACCGAAAGCGGAAGCGTTTAGTAACGCGGTTGATGTAGTCAAACGTCTTCGCGATCTAACCGATTCAAGTACCAAACGCACGACACCTCCGTGATCTGCACACGTTCAGCTCGGTGACGTCCCTCATACTATTGATCCAGCTAAGGCCGAGGGAGAGTTTCGTCAGCACGACGGCGTGGTGACGGTGATGATAAAGTTACCGATGCAGGGCTTCGCCAAAGCTCTACAACGATATGACCGAGGTGGAAATCTATGGAGGGGGCACCGAACACGGCTAAGACAACTGTCAACTTGTGTGTCTATGGGGTGCCCCCTCCCTCATATATAAAGGAGTGGAGGAGGGGGAGGGCCGGCCCTCTATGGCGCGCCCAAGGGGGGAGTCCTACTCCCGATGGGAGTAGGATTCCCTTTTTCCCTTGTTGGAGTAGGAGAAGAGGGAATGAGGAGAGAGGGAGAAGGAAAGGGGGGCGCCGCCCCCTCCCTAGTACAATTCGAACCTAAGGGGGAGGGGGCACGCGGCCTACCCTGGCCGCCCCTCTCTCTCTCCACTAAAGCCCATTAGGGCCGAATAACTCCCCGGGGGTTCCGGTAACCCCTCGGTACTCTGGTAAATGCCCGAATTCACTCAGAACCCTTCCGATGTCCAAAACTAGCCGTCCAATATATCGATATTTATGTCTCGACCATTTCGAGACTCCTCGTCATGTCTGTGATCATATCAGGGACTCTGAACTACCTTCGGTACATCAAAACACATAAACTCATAATATCGATCGTCACCAAACGTTAAGGGTGCGGGCCCTACGGGTTCGAGAACTATGTAGACATGACAAAGACTCATCTCCGGTCAATAACCATTAGCGGAACCTGGATGCTTATATTGGTTCCTACATATTCTACGAAGATCTTTATCGGTCAAACCGCATGACAACATACATTGTTCCCTTTGTCATCGGTATGTTACTTGCCCGAGATTCGATCATCGGTATCATCATACCTAGTTCAATCTTGTTACTGGAAGGTCTCTTTTCTTGTTCCGTAATGCAACATCCCACAACTAACTCATTAGTCACATTGCTTGCAAGGCTTATAGTGATGTGCATTACCGAGAGGGCCCAGAGATACCTCTCCGACAATCGGAGTGACAAATCCTAATCTCGATCTATGCCAACTCAACAAGCACCATCGGAGACACCTGTAGAGCAACTTTATAATCACCCAGTTATGTTGTGATGTTTGATAGCACACTAAGTGTTCCTCCGGTATTCGGGAGTTGCATAATCTCATAGTCATAGGAACATGTATAAGTTATGAAGAAAGCAATAGCAATAAACTAAATGATCATTATGCTATGCTAACGGATGGGTCTTGTCCATCGCATCATTCTCTAATGATGTGATCCCGTTCACCAAATGAAAACACATGTCTATGGTTAGGAAACTTAACCATCTTTGATTAACGAGCTAGTCAAGTAGAGGCATACTAGGGACACTCTGTTTTATCTAGGTATTCACACATGTACTAAGTTTCCGGTTAATACAATTCTAGCATGAATAATAAACATTTATCATGATATAAGGAAATATAAATAACAACTTTATTATTGCCTCTAGGGCATATTTCCTTCAGTCTCCCACCTGCACTAGAGTCAAATAATCTAGTTTCACATCGTCATGTGATTAACACCAATAGTTCACATCTCTATGTGACTAATACTGAAAGGAATTACTAGAGTCAATAATCTAGTTCACATCGCTATGTGATTAACACCCAAAGAATGATCATGTTTTGCTTGTGAGAGAAGTTCAGTCAACGGGTCTGCCATATTCAGAACCGTATGTATTTTGCAAATTTTCTATGTCTACAATGCTCTGTACGGAGCTACTCTAGCTAATCGCTCGTACTTTCAATATGTATCTAGATCGAGACTTAGAGTCATCCAGATCGGTGTCAAAGCTTGCATCGACGTAACTCTTTACGATGAACTCTTTGTCACCTCCCTAACCGAGAAATATTTCCTTATTCCACTAAGGAAAATTTTGACCGCTGTCCGGTGATCCATTCCTGGATCACTATTGTACCATCTTGCCAAACTCATGGTGAGGTACACAATAGTTCTGGTACACAACATAGCATACTTTATAGAACCTATGACTAAGGCATAGGGAATGACTTTTCATTCTCTTTCTATTTTCTGTCGTGGTCAGGTTTTGACTCTTTACTCAATTTCACATCTTGCAACACAGGCAAGAACTCCTTCTTTGACTGTTCCATTTTGAACTACTTCAAAATCTTGTCAAGGTATGTACTCATTGAAAAAAGTTATCAAGTGTCTTGATCTATCTCTATAGATCTTGATGCTCAATATGTAAGCAGCTTCATCGAGGTCTTTCTTTGAAAAACTCCTTTCAAACACTCCTTTATGCTTCGTAGAAAAAATTCTACATTATTTCTGATCAACAATATGTCATTCACATATACTTATCAGAAATGCAGTAGGGATCCCACTCACTTTCTTGTAAATACAGGCTTCGCCGCAAGTCTGTATAAAACCATATGCCTTGATCACCTTATCCAAGCGTATATTCCAACTCCGAGATGCTTGCACCAGTCCATAGATGGATCGCTGGAGCTTGCACAATTTGTTAGCACCATTAGTATTAACAAAACCTTCTTTGTTGTATCATATACAACTCTTCTTTAAGAAATCCATTAAGGAATGCAGTTTCGACATCCATTTGCCAGATTTAATAAAATGTGGCAATTGCTAACATGATTCGGACAGACTTAAGCATCGCTACGAGTGAGAAAATCTCATCGTAGTCAATACCTTGAACTTGTCGAAAACTTTTTGCGACAATTTGAGCTTTGTAGATAGTAACACTACTATCAGCATCCGTCTTCCTCTTGAAGATCCATTTATTCTCAATGGCTTGCCGATCAACGGGCAAGTCAACCAAAGTTCGCACTTTGTTCTCATACACGGATTCTATCTCAGATTTTATGGCCTCAAGCCATTTTGTGGAATTTGGGCTCATCATCGCTTCCTCATAGTTCATAGGTTTATCATGGTCAAGTAACATGACCTCTAGCACAGGATTATAGTCCCACTCTGGTGCGGATCTTACTCTAGTTAACCTATGAGGTTCGGTAGTAAGTTGATCTGAAGTTTCATGATCATCATCATTAGCTTCCTCACTAATTGGTGTAGGAATCACCGGAATTGATTTCTGTGATGAACTACTTTCCAATAAGGGAGCAGGTACAGTTACCTCATCAAGTTCTACTTTCCTCCCAGTCACTTCTTTCGAGAGAAACTCCTTCTCTAGAAAGGATCCACTTTTAACAACAAAGATCTTGCCTTCGGATCTGTGATAGCAGGTGTACCCAACAGTTTCCTTTTGGGTATCCTATGAAGACACACTTCTCTGATTTGGGTTTTGAGCTTATCACGTCGAAACTTTTTAACATAAGCATCGCAACCCCAAATTTTAAGAAACAACAGCTTGCTAAACCACAGTTCATACGATGTCGTCTCAACGGATTTTTAGATGGTGCCCTATTTAACGTGAATGCAACTGTCTCTAATGCATAACCCTAAAACATAGTGGTAATTCGGTAAGAGACATCATAGATTGCACCATATCTAATAAAGTACGGTTATGACGTTCGGACACACCATTACGCTGTGGTGTTCTAGGTGGCGTGAGTTGCGGAACTATTCCACATTGTTTCAAATGAAGACCAAACTCATAACTAAAATATTCGTTTCTGTGATCAGATCGTAGAAACTTTATTTTCTTGTTACGATGATTTTCCACTTCACCCTGAAATTCTTTGAACTTTTCAAATGTTTCAAACTTATGTTTCATCAAGTAGATATACCCATATCTGCTCAAATCATCTGTGAAGGTCAGAAAATAACGATACCCACTGCAAGCCTCAACACTTATCGGATCGCATACATCCGTATGTATTATTTCCAATAAGTCAGTTGCTCGCTCCATTGTTCCGAAGAATGGAGTCTTAGTCATCTTGCCCATGAGGCATGGTTCGCAAGCATCAAGTGATTCATAATCAAGTGATTCCAAAAGTCCATCAGCATGGAGTTTCTTCATGCCCTTTACACCAATATGACCTAAATGGCAGTGCCACAAATATGTTGCACTATCATTATCAACTTTGCATCTTTTGGCATCAATATTATGAATATGTGTATCACTACGATTGAGATTCAACAAACCATTCACCTTGGGTGTATGACCTCAGAAGGTTTTATTCATGTAAACTGAATAACAATTATTCTTTGACTTAAATGAATAATCGTATTGCAATAAACATGATCCAATCATATTATTCTCAAAGCAAACACCAAATACCATTTATTTTGGTCCAACACTAATCTAGAAGGTAGAGGGAGTGTGTGATGGTGATCTTATCAACCTTAGAATTATTTCCAACACACATCATCACTTTGCATAACTAGTATGTGTTCATTCTGCAACTCCTGTTTTTAGTTACTACTCTCAGCAACTAAACCAGTATCAAATACTAAGGGGTTGTTATAAACACTAGTAAAGTACACATCAATAACATGCATATCAAATATACTTTTCTTCACTTTGCCATCCTTCTTATCCGCCAAGTATCTAGGGCAGTTCCACTTCTAGTGACCATTTCCTTTGCAGTAGAAGCACTCAGTTCCAGGCTTGGGTCTAGCTTTGGGCTTCTTCGTGGGAGAAGCAACTTGCTTGCTATTCTTCTTTGAAGTTCCTCTTTCTTTCCCTTTGCCCTTTTCTTGAAACTAGGGGTCTTGTTAACCAGCAACGCTTGATGCTATTTCTTGATTTCTACCTTCGCTGATTGCAGCATCGCGAAGAGCTTGGGAATTACTTTTGTCATCCCTAGCATATTATAGTTCATCACTAAGTTCTAGTAACTTGGTGATAGTGACTAGAGAACTTTGTCAATTACTATCTTATCTGGAAGATTAACTCCCACTTGATTCAAGCAATTGTAGTACCCAGACAATCTGAGCACATGCTCACCAGTTGAGCTATTCTCCTCCATCTTGTAGGCAAAGTACTGTCAGGGGTCTCATACCTCTCATCACGGGCATGAGTATGAAATACCAATTTCAACTCTTAGAACATATTATATGCTCTGTGGCATTCAAAACCTTTTTTGAATTTCTGGTTCTAAGGCATAAAGCATGGTGCACTAAACTATTAAGTAGTCATCATACTGAGCTTTGCCAAACGTTCAGAACATTTGCATGTTCTCCTGCAATAGGTCTGTCACCTGGCGGTGCATCAAGGACATAATTCTTCTGTGTAGCAATGAGGATAATCCTCATATCACGGACCTAGACCGCATCATTGCTACTATCATCTTTCAACATAGTTTTTCTCTAGGAACATATAAAAAGTATAACGGAAGCTACATCGCGAGCTATTGATCTACAACATAGTTATGCAAATACTATCAAGACTAAGTTCATGATAAACTAAAGTTCAATTAATCATATTACTTAAGAAATCCCACTTAGATGGACATCCCTCTAATCATCTAAGTGATCACGTGATCCATATCAACTAAACCATGTCCGATCATCACATGGGATGGAGTAGTTTTCAATGGTGAACATCACTATGTTGATCATATCTACTATATGATTCACGCTCGACCTTTCGGTCTTAGTGTTCTGAGGCCATATCTGCATATGCTAGGCTCATCAAGTTTAACCCAAGTATTGTGCGTGTGCAAAGCTGGCTTGCACCCATTGTATGTGAATGTAGAGCTTATCACACCCGATCATCACATGGTGTCTCGGCACGACAAACTTTCACAACGGTGCATACTCAGGAAGAACACTTATACCTTGAAATTTAGTGAGAGATCATCTTGTAATGCTACCGCCGTACTAAGCAAAATAAGATGCGTAAAGGATAAACATCACATGCAATCAATATAAGTGATATGATATGGCCATCATCATCTTGTGCCTTTGATCTCCATCTCCAAAGCGCCTTCATGATCACCATCGTCACCAGCTTGACACCTTGATCTCCATCGAAGCATCATTGTCGTCTCGCCAACTATTGCTTCTACGACTATCGCTACCGCTTAGTGATAAAGTAAAACAATTACATGGAGATTGCATTTCATACAATAAAGCGACAACCCTATGGCTCTCCAGTTGCCGATAACTATGTTACAAAACATGATCATCTCATACAACAGTTTATATAATCACGTCTTGACCATATCACATCACAACATGCCCTGCAAAAACAAGTTAGACGCCCTCTACTTTGTTGTTGCAAGTTTTATGTGGCTGCTATGGGCTTAGCAAGAACCGTTCTTACCTACGCATCAAAATCACAATTATTTTTTGTCAAGTTTGCTGTTTTAACCTTCAACAAGACCGGGGGTAGTCACACTCGATTCAACTAAAGTTGGAGAAATAGACACCCACCACTACAAAAAATACACTTCCGAGATGATACGTGTTTGTCACAGTAGGTCGTGTTTTTTGTCATGCATGTACATCCATGACAAATTTTTGACAGAATCAAGATAGTCATACCTGTGCTGTCGTAGAAGTGTTCCATGACATTACCAAAATTATCATCACGGAAGTGTCCACTTCCATGACGATAAATCGCGCGTCATAGAAGTGCTTTCATTAAGGGTGATCGACACGTGGCATCCACCGTAACGGAACGCCGTTAAGCTATCGGGTCGGGTTTTGGATCCGATAACCCGTTAACAGCCCTGACCAATGGGAAATTTCCACGTGTAAAATTCTTATTGGCTGGACGAAACACGTGTCAGCTCGTCAGTGGGTCAGATAGGCGCCTATGATATGTCGACACGTGCCACGGCCCACCACTAGCCCATTTAGCTTACAAAGCCGGCCCGTTTGACTTGGTCAAAAGTTAACAGGCTGGCCCATGAAAAGCCTATTAATGGTATCTTCGCAAATAGCCCATTTTACGGCCCGTTAGACCCTAAAGGAAATCGACCCAACAACGTCCTGTGGGCCATCGAATATAACACCAGCCCATTTCACTTTCGGCCCATGTATGGCCCACGACGTCTTTTGGCCCATATGAGGCCTTCGTATCTTTCGGCCCTTTACAGGCCCACGGTGACTCTATCCCATAATGAACAGTAATTTTCTTTATACTCGTTAACAGCCCGTGATTTACATGGGCCGTTTCCAGCCCGTGTTAGCTTTTGGCCTATTGACGGCCCATACATTCTTGGGCTCCTTTTCGGCCCTCGATTACTTCCGGACCGTTACTGGCCTGTTCCCCTAATGGGCCAAATTTGGCCCATGGCAAGAGTCGGCCCGTTACTGGTCTGTTCCCCTAATGGGCCAAATCTAGCCCATGGCAAGAGTCGACCCGTTACAGGCCTATTACCCTAATGGGCCAAATTCGGCCCATGGCAAGAGTCGGCCCGTTTCTGGCCTGTTAACCCGTTGCACAGTTTCTAGCCCGTCCTATATTCTGGCCCATTAACGACCCATTATGCCTGTGATAGAATAAAGCCTTTGCTGTCCTACGGCCTGTTAATGGCCTATTACCGTGCTGGGCCGATACCAATTACGCCCGATTACGGCCCATGTAGCCCATTTATCCGACGACCTGAGGCCCATCGATTACAGGCCCATTTATCGACGGCCCATAGGAGACCCATGGATCCTACGGCCCGTATATGGCCCATGGTAGTTGCGGCCACTAGCAAACAAGGGAAAAAGAAGACTAGGAAATAAATAAGGCCGAAACTAATGCTAGGCTATTACGGCGATTGCACAGATTACGTCCGCTCGGCATCGAAGATCGCCACCAGTGCAAATATAGGGAACACCCTACACTATACAAAAATGGCTTGCTGTTTTCTTCAGCTGGTGGCTGCACATTAAGAATAAATTTTGTATCGCACCAAAACAAATTACAACTATATAGTAGATAAATGCACCACCAGAAGTTCAGAAGATCAGTTCATTTGACCTGACTGTTACGTTTTCATGCTGTATTGTCCGATGGAGCACCATAACCCTCGCCTTCATTTCCCCTAGGCTCCTGAACAACATAGCAAATGTTTGATAGTCTGGTTTCAAAACCATGCATATCTTGACGACATTGAGCAATGTTTCTCCTTGTTTCACAAAGGGTCTCTGTTAGGGAATGGACTTGTGTCTGGAGCGCAGATACAACATTGCTTTGAGCTTGCATATCTTGATCATGAGGCAGTTTGGACGATATTTCCTTAACAACCAACCCAGTATTACGCAGGAACGTGCTTTTGGCACTGTTAGTGGACAGGTACTGACCCACTGCAGCAAGAGCTGACATTGCGGTTATAGTTGCCTCGCCACCTTCAGAAGGTGGCGGTTCCACCATTTTTTCCATAGCTCACTGAAAAGTTGAGGTTTTACATTAGTAGTACCAGAACAGAAGATATTAATGAGGCAGCAAAACCAAACAAAATAGCTTTGGTCTATATACAGAACTTATTCTGGTGAACCCATGTAAAATATTAGTTGTATTTTATTGCAAAGTACATAATAAAACCAGGTTCCAAACATATGACCATGTACCATCGCTAATGTATTGTCTATTTCTTCACATTGTATTGAGGGCTAAGGATAAAGAGACGAAGTTTATAATACGGTAAGCATAGTATGACATCATTCATATCACAAAACAACTGAGAACAGACAAACAGGCAATTGTAACATTGTGTGGGCAAGTCCAGCACGGAACTAGATTACGGGTCAAGATCAAAGGAACATCACTCCTCTCTTTTAAACCTTGTAAGGTGCAATGATACGCTAAGACAATTGTGTATAAAATTGAAAAGAGTAATAGACATTGGCTGCAAACCATGCAGTTCAAGGCACAAGTCAGAGTAAGTAGTAGTTAAAAGGCATGAGGATTAAGGACTTACAACAGCGGCTTTGACTGGTGTAGTCATGCCCTTCTTCTTGCTGGTGTGACAGTCCTTGAAGATTTCCACAACATTTGGTTCAGGTACTTTTTGGTCCTTGCGGGCTTTCCTCTGCATTTCAAACAAGTCAATATAGATATGATAATATGGTACAGTGAAAAGAGTGAAACAACAGCTAATTACAAGAGCCTCGCAGTGTGCAATATAGCTACGAGATCCTGTCATCTGTTGGAATTTCACTTTCGTACGGTTGGCCTTGTTCTTTGAACAGTTCACCTACAAGAAGATAGATTTGTGTGGCACATGCGTAAATAGGACTTCAACATGTGATCTGATCACATATATATAATGTACCTGATACTTCGGATCAGACCAGTGTTTAACAAGGCCCCTCCAGTCTTCATCCGATATATTTTCCACTGGAGATGTTTGGGAAAGTTCACTGTTAGCCTTGCCTTCAAAGTGAGTTTTCCTCAAGTTATACCGATACTGTCGCAGAGCAGACTTGAAAACATGGGTGCAAGCTTGTCTGGTTGCATCATCTTGGCTATCCAACTTGAACCTCATCTGTTGAAAATTATGGGAGTCTCATTATCAGCAACCTAGAAAGTATGGGACAGAGCAAGACGATATTACTAGTTTCCATACATAACCATACTTACAGATAAATGGTCGAGGAAGGTGTTGAACTGGGTTTCGTCTTTGTCATTCCTGTACTGAATCCATGTTGGGAGGATACGTACATGACACCTAACGGCAACCGCTGCCTCTGATACTAACTTGGCTGACTCTGTAGCATCACGTGGCCTTTTTAAACCTGCCTCAAAACGGATCTCCATTCTTCCTCCTCTAGATTTAGTTAACCTATCGAGCATTATCCCTGATGTTTGTTTCCTCTTGCGCCTAGGTGCTAGTCCAACAACGAACATAGGAAGTGTTAGTGTACATCAAACTGTGAGACTACATATAAAGAAGCATGCAACTGTAACTTGACTCCAGCAACTACCTTCTTGCTGTTGAAGCTCACAAGGTTCATCTGATATTGCCAACTCGTCTTGTGTCAAGAGTGCTTGGGAAGTAGTGTCAGGTGGCAAGGGAGCTTGGGAACGTGCTGCTAGCTCAGTTGACGCACGAGTAAGTCGTGCAGCTGGTAGTACTGTGGTAGGTGTTGCAAGAACTAGGGTTGTCTCTGCTTGTTTGGTGGCAGCTATTTGTTTCTGTTTGGCTTTTTTTGCAACTCGTGTAGCATGGGATGCCGTGTTTGTAGAATTTTCCGCTGGACTTTGACCTTCTATTGCACCATCAGTACCAGCAGAATCTGCAGGATTCATCCGCTTCTCATTCCCTGCCATTCTGTGTTTCTTCCTCTTTCTCTGTGCCATGTTAAGTCAAGCCGACAAGAAAAACGAATAACAATTTAGTTCTTCAGAACAAATTGATGCGTGATGCAGACGAAACTGAACTTTGATGTTAGACAACCACATGATAGGAGGATGTAATATGTATGAAAAACAGGACGGAAGAGATAACCAGAACTATGATGTGTAAACTAAGAAGAAGACATTTCACCAAATTAGAAGCAATGCAATGGAAGGTAGACACCATATGAAAGATGCTACAAATATCGCTCTGCCAAGTTAACAGTGTCTCATCATAAATGGCGTTTAAACAAATGTGAAGCAGTACAAGAAATAAATCATATGCAAGATGCAAACAACATCACACTACCATGTTAGAGGTCTCTCGTCATTAGTGCCATTGCATATTCACAGCTTATGATGTGTAAACTAAGGAGAAGGCATTTCAACAAATTAGAAGCAATGAAAGCTAGACACCATATGAAAGATGCAACGAATATCACTCTACCAAGTTAAAACTGTCTCGTCATAAGTGCCATTTCAACAAATTAGTAGTACAAGCTAGAAAAGAATGTGAGATGTAACCTATATCACACTCCGAAGTCAAACGTGTCTTATGATAAGTGATTGTTGCAGGTTACACAACAGTAGTAATTTGATGTAAGAACATGGTGTGATAGACAGATATTGTATGTTCTAGAAACAGGAACACGTGTCTTATTCAAGTATAATGTGTAAAGTAAGCAGATGGAATTCAACAAAATTAGAAGCAATACAAGCTAGACATCACACATAACATGCAACCACATATAACAGTGCCAAGTTAGAGGGAGCACCGGTGATGCTGCACTAGGGGAGACGTGCTCATCATAAACACAGCTTTGTTGAGTGTCTATGCATGTGTTGTCTTGGAAATCATCTTGGGGGTGTGGAGGAGTAGAAACTGTAGAGGCCCTCCGTTCGGAAGGAGCACCTTTATCCGCTGCCTTGCTAACTTCCTTCCGCTTTATTGATTTTGAATTGTCAAGTAAAACCGACAAGAAAAAGCAATAAAATTCTCTCTTCAGAACTCATTCATGCATGATACTGACAATCACTACTTTGATGTAAGGCAAACACATGATACCAGGATGGAATATGTACGAAAAACAGGACGGCATGGCATGTTCACAACTGTTTGTGTAAACTAAGCAGAAACCATTCCAGCAAATAAGAAGCAATGCAAGCTAGACACCACATGAAAGATGCAACCAATATGACTCTGCCAAGTTAAAAGCGTCCCATCATAAATGGAATTTCAACAAATTAGAAGCAGCGCATGCTATAAATCATATGAAAGATGCAACTAATATCGCACTGCATATACTAAAGGTGTCTCGTCATGTTGATTGATGCGGGATACAAAAAAACAATAGTTTTATGTAAGGACATGCTTAATAGACAGATGTACTATGTACTAAATACAGGAAGGCATGTCACATTAACAGGTATAATGTATAAGCTAAGCAGACTAGCACATGCAGTTTAACCAGATTGGAAGAATTACAATCTAGACACCATATGCAACATGCAACCACATATCACGCTGCCAAGTTAGAGCAAGCACCTGCGATGCTAGTGTAGGGGAAATGCTGTAATCAACTACAGAGCTACATTCACTATCTTCATCTAGCATTTCTGTTTCTTGAGAATCATGTCGGGAGGCTGACGCTGCATTCTTTAAATGAGGAGTAGTCCCCTTGCCTGCCTGTCTCGTCATAAGTGATTGATGAGGGATACACAAGAACATTAGTTTGATGTAAGAACATGGTTAATACACAGATGTACTAGTATGTACCAAAAACAGAAAGGCATGTCATATTCAAAGGTATAATGTGTAAGCTAAGCAGATGCAATTTAACCAAATTGGAAGCAATACAAGCTAGACATCCGGCTGGAGCGGTGAGCATGATCATCTAGGACTTGAGAGCCTGGTGGGAGGCGGGCTGCTTCGCCACCATCGCAGCTTTTTAGTTGGCTTCCAGGTGATGCCTATCTTTACTGGGCTTGTCACTGGCTCGGCCAGTGCCCTGACTAGCTATTTGTCTTCTGGTGCTCACGGGATGGTGGTTCATATAAAAAATATCTTTCCTTATCTTACCGGCTTCGGCCTTTTGAATACAAGCTAGACACCGTATGGAACATGCAACCACATATGACACCGCGAAGTTAAAGCAAGCACCTGGGATGGTGGTTCATTGCGAGCGAGGTCATCAACTCCAGAGCTACGTTTACCGTCTCCATCTGCTGACACTGCACCCTTTATAGCATTGCAACGTGTCTTGCCTACCCGCATACGAAGCTGGAGCGACTTCTCTCTTTTCTTTTTGGCTTCTCTCATGGAAGCAGAGTCTGAAATACCCTTGCATAAAAACACAATAGTGAGAGTAAGGGTGAAGTGTGTGCAGAACTAGTGCACTGTAAAGTAGTAGATAGCTGAAAAATAAATGACAGGAGACATATGATAGCTCTACAACATTGCATGACAAACAAAATTAGATTCGACTCCATATGATTTTGTAATATATGAGCACAGGAAATGCAGGTACTCCTCCAGCACACCACCACATGTGGTCATATCTAAGACAATAGTCGACTGAAAATAAATAGGTCAGTCGATTTTTTAATCAACCGTCCGATCTATAAGGAACGGGCAGATGGCCTTCGTCTACCTCCCGCCAGTCACTATTGACGATCTTTCTCTAACCGCCAGCGACCACCGGCCCAGACCCCTGCCTCCGCCGCCCCGCCCTCCCATCGACCTCACACCACCGCCATGCTTGGCAGCGCCCCCAGGCCATCCCTTTAATCCCGTCCGACCTCCAGATCGGGCGGCAGTAGCTCTAGGCCGCACACGCCCCTAAGATAAACACCAAGGCGCTGCTTCCCCGGTGTAATAGGCGTACTAGCGCCTGTTACACCGGGGAATGCTTCCATTAATTGGGAATCAACTGGCCAGAAATTGAAATTCAGGGGGGCGACGAACCTCTAGCTAAGGTGAAATAGTATATGAGGAGAAACCTTGTGCATCGCGAGTTACTAGGAACATCTAGTATCAAGAAGAAGCGGTCAACTAGTGTCTTCTGTGGGATGAATACCATGCAAGCAGAGACGTAAGATTTGCACGAATAAGGGAAGAGGAGTACCTTTTTTGGTTGCCGGTGTGGTCACCTCCACATGTCGCGCCGATCTTCTTCTTTTTACCGGGGAAACCGATGTTCTAGAGGGTGCAGGCTTGGACGAACCCATGGCCAAATTGTTGACTGTGTTGCCATGGTTGTATGTTGGCGGAGGGGAAGCAGATCCGAGGCCGCGAAGGACGGCGTAGCAGGAACAACTCTGGTGCGGGGGAGGGTGGCGAAGGTGGAGCGGCAGCGGTGCCGCGCAGGATGGTGTGGTTGAACTGGCTCGGGTACGGACGGCTCGGCCTCGGCTTCAACTACTAGCCGTGGAGGGTGTTGCGGTTGAGGTTGCGGTGGACGACGACATTGGGGTATCGGCTCCGACGTGATGGAGGAGGGCGGCGATTGATGGGTGGGATGGGGTGGTGGACAGAGGACGCCGGGGTTTCGCGGCTGGTGGAGAGGTAGTTTTGGCGCCCACGGAGTATGAATGGGGAATCGGACGGGTGGGGGGAACCATGTTTCGGTCTGGGACACGCTTGTTTTTGGCTTTTTTGAACAGAAGATGGGACGCGCTTGTTTGAAATTTGGGGAAAGTACAAACTTTGCCCCCCTCTAAATTTCGGACCTACTGCGGGTCGGGGGTAGGATGGTAATCCCAGGTGTCCCAAATAGTGGGCGGGAGGGATTTCAGCCACGCGCATGTGTGCTTAGGCGGCCATTGTGTATGAATGTTTTCGGATGCTGTTGAGTGGCGTCTAGATGAAGCTACAAACCTACCCCGGTTTAGACCTTTGGACGTCGGGCCGGTAGGTTTCACGGGTCGGAGTTATTAGAAAAGTAATTTACTTGTACTACCAAACATTGGTCTCACGCGGTTTCGGGCGAGTAGAGGCTCTTTTGGTGCTTCGTTCGAAATTTTGAAACACAAGCATTCACGTTTAGAGTACTCTTGAACTATTAGGATTGACTTAAATAGACAACGTTATATTTGACCTTATATGTTTGAAAAACTCATTAAATTTTCCGCTTCTTTTTGAAATTTTGACACTTGAAAATCCTATAACTACGATTATTTTGGAATGGAGGAGCTAAATTTGAATCTATTTTGTACACGACTACATATGCTATTATGTACAAAATCAAAGCAAAGATTGGTGCCCCCATAATTTAGGTATGGTTTACAAATGACATGATATCAAATTCAAATAATTGAATGGACTTCATGTTGAATTCGATTTTGTAAACCACCTTAAGTTGAATTCAAATGTATGCTAGTTCATAGGTAGCTATTTATAATGTTCATTGTGTAACTTTCGTATATATAATGTGCTTTACACACACAACATGAACTATACTCACGTTTATATTCGATTGCTAAAGTGATGCATTGTCTGGAGTTCCAAATACTAACTATGTGGATCAATTGTGTCGAATAATAACATAGACATGCTCAAATTCAATAGAATCTAGATGTCTGATGGATCAATGACTGCTCCTTACGCAAATTGCAAATATCATGATCCCATCCTAATATTTGGATACAATTTATATCTTTAATCAATGTGTAGAGCAGTCTTTTCTGTGTAGTTTCACTCTCCATCAGTGGTCTCTCACACATGCTCACACACTCTCTCCCGAGGTGTCTTTCTCGCACACATGCTCTAGATATAACCCTCCCTCCCTCTCGTAACCATTTACAACTGTTTCCACTAACCTTTATCACAAGCACTCTTCCTCTCACAAACATACACACACACAATCCTCATCGACCCTTTCTATATACATGGACCTGCCTACGTGTCTCATGTACGCACATTATCTTTACGCCTATCTCTCACGCATTGTCTCACACCTCTCTTCCTAATCGAAGAGTACGATTCTAGTAGAGCATTCTGTAGGATGCCCCTTAAAGTTAGGTTGGATGAATAGTAATATCAGAGATAAAGGGGTTACCTTAGTTCAAGAACCAAGGGTTACAAATCCTAGACGGCTTTGTCAGTGGACACAGAGTCCTTCACAATTCCGCTATGTTTGTCTTGTACGACTAGTCATCCATGGGTCTTCCTAAATGCATCATGGGCCGACCAATGTGGCGCAGGACGGAACCGAACGAAGGGCCTCACCTCGACCCACCGGACCTCACGCGGTGACACACCCTCTGCCCCCACGTCTCATTATCTTCTCACACCTACACATACCAACACAAACACCAAACACACAGAAAATTTCTCCTGGTGCCTCTATTCCCTCCCCCTTGCATATACACACTCAAGGGAATGGAATCTCATGTCGTGACGTCATATTGGTCTCTCTCTCTCTAGACCACTCTCATTTCTCGTGCTATCTCTCCCACACCCCTCGTCGGCCCCTCTATCCATGCCTCTCTCGAATACGTAATACACACACATACCTCTCTAGGCCCCGCCAAATGCATCAACTACACATTCACACATGTTACATCACGTACCCCATTGATCTAAAAAGCCCTCTCTTCACGTTTATTTCGCATACAACATTCCTTTTGAATAAAGTGTGGCCAAAAAATTATTTTAGAGTTTCTACATATATACAACATTACAAAGTTATATGGAGGAGTACGAACGCTAATTTGCATTGCATGGTGCCCACAATGATATTCATTCCGCACTGTGAATTTGTATATTTTTATACTATATACAAAGTTAGTCATAATAAAGAGAAACGAAGAGCATCTCTCTCTCCATCGCATACCCCCCTGTACGCCCCTTTCACGTATGCACACAAAACTATCTCCATGTCCTCTAAAAGTAAGCCCCCAGAAAATTCATGCATGTTTCATCTTTCTCTCGCGATATATGCAATGACGATCATTGTATTTGTAGCGAAAGCACGATACGTACATTGGACTTCGGAATCCACTCATTACGGTCACCATTTATGTTTAGTGGTTATTATACAGTCACGGGCTCACCGTACAACTCTGTATTTGCTCATGACATGACTAGTTGACCAGTTAAACGCTCCACGTGGCACCTCTAGTGTTGCATCACATTATCTCACTACCATCATGCCCACCTGTCGACTTGTATCTACTCTACATCTACACTCTTATAAAATACATAAAATACACTCTTATAAAAAACAGAGTTGGTGATGATGGTGTGCCTCCCATCCTGCAATATAGGCCGTCCGATTTATATCTGATGGATAGGAAAGAAACTATGGCAATTTTGCAAAAGGTACCTGTCGGATTTCGGGTTCCGGCAGACCCTTGAGGTTCGAACACTAGGGTGCGCGCGGAGATTTCGCCTCCTGCCTACCTGCACCCCTCCGCCTTGCTAGGATCTAAACTGTCAAAAGAACAACGCAAGAGACACAGGGTTTATACTGGTTCGGGCCACCGTTGTGGTGTAATACCCTACTCCAGTGTGTGATGTGTGGATTGCCTCTTGGGCTAACGATGATGGACAATACAAGGAAGAACAGCCTCGCGAGTGTCTGTTCTTGGCTGAGGCGATGAACTGCTGGGAGGAGCTCAGTCGCCTTTTCCTCTCTCTCTCTCTCTGCTTTCAACCAGCCGACCCCTTGCCATGTGGGTGGCTAGTCCTATTTATAGAGGCCCTGGTCCTCTTCCCAAATATCGAGCGGGAAGGAAGCCAACAATGGCGGGCTAATTTGAAGGGGGGCAGCAAGTATCAGCTATCCTGACAAAAGTAGTCTTCGCCCGCGCAAAGCTCTGGTGATGACGCCGTCTTGGGCTCCACGGTGACCTCCGTCTCGTAGTCCTCCTGGTCTTGGTCTCGTTCCATCGAAATGGCAACCTTTGCCTGATGCCTCGGTACTTCGCAGCTGCGCTTGCCCCCTTTGCGCCAAAGAGGAAAGGAGGACGCTGCACGGGCCAGCACCCGCCTGGCACCCTGAGTCGTCACGGCTTGCGTCACGGGCACCTCACGAGGTACCCCGCCTTGATCTCTCCGCCCCCTCGTGAGCCAGCCTGATGAGGCAGTGCCTGAGGAAGCTCCGCATCGTCCGCCCCGCGAGGCCTGGCCCCTCGCGAGGGTCTTGGGTTTGTGTTGGTGAAGATGGGCCGTGCTGGGCCCCCTTTTGAGCCACGCCGCAGGCCGCAGGTAGGCAAGTCTGGGGACCCCCGTTCCCAGAACGCCGACAGTAGCCCCCGGGCCCAAGGCGTGCCCGGGTTTGGCCGTGCAGGGAGGCGGAAGGGCAAGAGCGAAGCGCCGCGGGCCCTAATAGCCTGCGGCCTTAGGCGCCGCGTGGCGGTTGATTGGGTGCAGGCGTCTCCACTTCCCCATGACGCCTCGGCTACTGCACTGACTGGACAAGTCCCTGCACGCAAAACGGGTCATGATTACCTGCGATCATGGAGGTCGGCGGTTGGCCTCCGCCGGCTATAAGTACGGAACAGCGTGCGCCCTTTCGGTTCATCTCCCCTTGCTTCTCCTTCTTCTTCATGGCCCCGTCGAGGAGGTTCTCGGCCGCGGAGAAGGGGAAGGCCTGCCAGGCAGAGCATGCCTCTCCCCTGCCCAAGCGCGGCCGAGGGCGCCCCCGCAAACATCCTGTGGCCACCACGGCAGCTCCCCGCGGCCGCGGAGACGCTTTCCAGCGCGGTGGCGGGCGGATTGCTGCGGCCGGGGGGTGTGCTCCGGCTGCACGTCCCCCTATGCTGCGCTTTCGCGCTGCAGAGGTGCTGCCGAAGTTCGTCGTGTGGTCGGCGGAGCCGACTGGCACCCGGCTCCCACTTCCTTGCTTCCTCCTCAGCGAGCTCCCGGCCGGCGCCCCGGGCGGCCTCTGGCTTCAGGCGACGGCTGCTGCAGCCGGGCCTCATGGGTTTCACTGGAGGTCTCCGCAGCCGGGAGCCTGGCCCTGGCCCACGGTTGGCAGACGTTTGCCCGCGCGCGTGGCCTGGGCCGTCGGTGCACCCTACACTTCAGGTTCGACGGCGATGCCACCCTCTACGTGAGGGTGTTTGGGGAAGATGGTCGCCGCGCAGGGTGTTGCCCCGAGGGCGACGACCACGGCTGGGAACCCGGCTCCGGCGTTGATGGAGAGGACGGCGCTCGCGGGGCTGGTGGCGCTCAGGGTTCCTCAAGCTTCTCCAGTTCTTCTTCAGGCTGCGACTCTTCTAGTGGTGGCCGCAGTCAGCCCCCACGCCATCGTATCTGCTTGGGGGTGGTAGCGTGTCCGCCCACCGTCGCGCCCTAGTGAAGCGCGAGAGGGCGTCCGCCTGAGCTCCGGAGGCAGCTCGGGCTTCCCTGTGGGCCGGTGCGAGGCGAGCCACATCAGATTTGTTCTTTCTCTTCCCTTTTCCTGCGTAAAAAGGACAGTAGTGTGGTGCCCCGCGGGGGCGTGTATGGGTTATTGCTGTTAACTATCGTTTTGCTTTCTTCATCGTACCTTCCGACTATGTGCCCGCGCGTTGATGGTTCCCGGCCCTAGCCGTGGGGGCGACCGACCCAGGCCCTGTGTTTGTGTCGCGGTGCCCGAGGGACACGGACTGGAGGGGTGCTCCTGCAAGGGGCCCGGGTCGCGAACCCTTTGAGTGACTAGGATAGAACACTCGCAAGGGCACTCGGCTCTCCCCCTCGCGAGGCCTTGCACAAGAGAAATCGAGGCAGGAGCGTGAAAAGCCGAAGAACCGCAAGCCAAAGACGGCAAGAACTTCAATAAAACTTCAAATGAAGAGGAACAAGCCAACTGCTGAAAGCAAATGAAAAGCCACGTCCAGCACCTAGTTTAGTCTTCGACATATTCTCACCAGCGAGGAGCTAAGTGCTGCCACTGGGCGTGGGAGGGAGCCCCAGGGCCTGAGGCCGGCGCTCCTGATACTCCGGGGCGTGTACAGCTCCAACTCATTATTACGTGAGAGTGTCACGGGCGGAGAGCTTCACAGGCGTTCGCCTTTCTTCACATGCTCCGGGCCTTTTCCGAAACGCGATAGCTTCACAGGCATTCGCCTTGCTTCACAAGCTCCGGGCCTTTTCCAAAACACGATAGCTTCAAAGGCATTCGCCTTGCTTCACAGGCTCCGGGCCTTTTCCAAAACGCGAGAGCTTCACAGGCTCCGGGCCTTTTCCAAAACGCGATAGCTTCACAGGCATTCGCCTTGCTTCACAGGCTCCGGGCCTTTTCGAAAACGTGATAGTTTCACAGGCATTTGCCTTGCTTCACAGGCTCCGGGCCTTTTCCAAAACGCGATAGCTTCATAGGCATTCGCCTTGCTTCATAGGCTCCGGGCATTTTCCAAAATGCGATAGCTTCACAGGCATTCGCCTTGCTTCACAGGCTCCGGGCCTTTTCCAAAACGTGATAGCTTCACAGGCATTCGCCTTGCTTCACAGGCTCCGGGCCTTTCCCAAAACGTGATAGCTTCACAGGCATTCGCCTTGCTTCACAGGCTCCGGGCCTTTTTAGGGGTAGAACCTCCGGAGGTGCTGGATGTTCCATGCGTTCTGGACCGGCACTCCCTCCTGAGTCTCCAAGCGCGCTGAGCCGGGCCTGGAAACATGAACAACCTTGAACGGGCCCTCCCACATGGGAGAGAGCTTGTGCAGCCCCTCCCTAGAGAGGACCCGCCTGAGCACGAGGTCTCCTACCTCGAGTGTCCTGGGGCGGATGTTGCGGCAGTGATATCGCCGCAGCGCTTGTTGGTACCTCGCCGCTCGTAGCGCGGCTTCTCGGCGACGTTCCTCCCCCAGCACGAGGTCCATCCCCCGCATGGCGTCCTGTTGCGCCTCGTTGAACGCCAGGACCCGCGCGGAGCGACGTCTGACTTCGTGAGGGAGGACCGCTTCGGCTCCATAGACCAGGAAGAACGGGGTCTCCCCAGTCGACTTGGTCGCGGTTGTGCGGATGGACCACAACATGGACTGAAGCTCGTCGTACCAACCTCTACCGCAGGCCTCCAGCTTCTTCTTGAACGTCCTGGTCTTGAGGCCCCTCAGGACCTCCGCATTGGCTCGCTCGGCCTGGCCGTTGCTTCGGGGGTGCGCCACTGAAGCGTAGCATATCTGCGTTCCAAGGTTAGCACAGTATGTTTTGAAGAGGTTACTGGTGAACTGTGAACAGTTGTCCGTGATGATGCAATTCAGCACCCCGAACCGGCTCACGATGCCCTTGATGAACTTGACCGCGGAACCCGCAGGAATGGTGCGGACAGCCTCCACTTCAGCCCACTTGGTGAACTTGTCTACAGCAACGTAAAGGTAGCGGTAGCCCCCTGGCGCCCGAGGAAACGGACCCAAGATGTCGAGCCCCCAGACTGTGAATGGCCACGAAAGGGGGATAGTCTGCAAGCCCCCTGCCGGCTGATGGATCTGCTTGGTGTGGAACTGGCAGGCCTCACAAGCTTTCACTAGTTCAACGGTGTCATTGAGCGCGGTGGCCCAGTAAAACCCACTGCGGAACGCCTTGCCGACGAGGGTCCGTGACGATGAATGATGTCCGCAGTCCCCGCCGTGTATATCTTCCAGTAGTTCCTTCCCTTGCTCCCTGGAGATGCAGCACAGGGATACATCGTTTGGTCGCTTTCGGTAGAGCTCTCCATCTCTGATGTAGTATGTCATGGCCTAGCGTGCCACTCGCTCTGCTTCCTCCTCCTTCTCCGGTAGGGTCCCTTGCGTCAAGTAGCTCCGGAGCTCCGTGATCCAATATCCCTCCTGAGGTTCCATAGTCAGGAGCAGGCGTGCTCCTGAGGCCGGGCCACAGGCCGGAGCTCCGGAGGCAGGTGGCTGGGGGAGCTCCTCCCGGGGCTGAGCCGTGTTTGATAGTGACGGCAAGGCTGAAGGCTTGAAGAGCCGTTCCTCGAAAACGCCAGGCTCCTGAGGTAACCGCCTGGACGCGTGTTTGGCGATGTCATCGACCTCTTGATTGGTGCCACGGGGCACATGCTGCAACTCCAACCACCAGAACTGCTTTTCCATCCTGCGGACCTCTGCAAGGTTGGCCTCCATGTGCTCATCCTTCGGCTCGTACACCTTGTTGGAGAAATTGACAAGGAGCTGCGAATCGCCCTTGATGGTGAGGCGTTTCACCCCCAGGGCAGCTGCGGCCTTCAAGCCCGCTATTAAACCTTCATACTCCGCTATGTTGTTGGAGACCTTTTCACCTTGCCGGAAACAAAGTTGCACGGCGTAATAGAGTTTGTCCTGGGTGGGCGATATAAGCACCGCCCCAGCCCCTGCGCCATGTCTGGAGAACGCCCCATCGAAGTACATGACCCAGCCTTCTGGCGCCTCACTTCCCGGGGATAGGGACCGATCCTCGTAGGCCTTGAGGCCTGGCGCCTCCGTCCATTCTGCCACAAAATCCGCCAACGCTGCTCCCTTGATGACTCTGGTCGTGCTGAATTCGAGCTGAAACGCTTGCAGCTCTATGTTCCACTCAGCAACTCTCCCAGCTGAATTGGGGCTCCTGAGCACCCTCTCCAGGGGGTATGACGAGACGACCTTGATGGGGTGACCCTGAAAATAGTGCCGCAGTTTGCGCGAGGCCACCAGTAGCGCGAGGAGGAGTTTTTGAGGCATAGGGTACCGCGCCCTTGCATCCCGCAACACTATGCTAACGAAGTATACTGGGTGCTCAACGAGGTGGAGTGCGTTAGTGCTGGCGGCTCCCTTTGGAGACCATGGAGCCTCTCAAGACAATGAGGCCTCCTGAGAGTGGCCATCTGGGAGAGGGGCCTCTTCTGCCTCTGGTGCGCCCCTCTGCGGTGGCTGGTCCTCATCAGCCGTTGTGGCGGCTTCTGTGGGCTTTCCTCGTACCTGTTCCGCCTTGTCCCGGGCTGCTGCCGCGGTTTTGATTCGACGCTCCTCTCTGACTGCCACCAGGGCTGCGCTGGCGGAGTAGGGAGTGGCAGCGAGGTAAAGCACCAAGGGCTCTTGAGGGTGCGGAGCCACCATGACCGGTGGACTGGTCAGGTATTTCTTGAGATCCTCGAATGCCTTGTCGGCCTCTTCAGTCCACCCGAAGGGCCCCTTTTTCTTCATTAGCTGGAAGAAGGGTAGCACTCGCTCCCCCAACTTGCAGATGAAGCGCCCTAGCGCGGTCACGCGCCCCGTGAGCTTCTGCATTTCTCTGAGGGTCTTTGGCGGGCTCATGTCTTCCACTGCCTTGACCTTCTCCGGGTTAGCCTCGATGCCTCGGTGAGACACGAGGAAACCCAAGAGCTTGCCCGAGGGGACTCCGAACATACATTTCTCTGGGTTGAGCCGTAGGTTCACTGCGTTGAGGCTCGCAAAGGTTTCCTCCAGGTCTTGTATCAAGGTCCTGGCCTCCCGAGATTTTACCACGATGTCATCGACGTAAGCTTCAACATTCTTCCCGAGCTGCGGGCCCAAGGTGATATGCATCAGCCGCTGAAAGGTCGCCCCTGTGTTACGCAGCCCGAATGGCATGCAGGTGTAGCAGTACCCCCACACGGGGTTAGGAAGGCTATCTTCTCGACGTCTTCAACCGCCATCTTGATCTAGTATACCCAGAGAAGGCATCCAGGAAGCATAGCAGGTCGCATTCCGCAGTGGAATCGACGATCTGGTCGATGCGGGGGAGCGGGAACGGATCTTGCAGGCACGCTTTGTTGAGGTTGGTGAAGTCAACACACATGCGTTCCTTCCCTCCCTTCTTTGGCACAACGATAGGGTTGGCCAACCAATCTGGGTATCGGACCTCGCGAATGACCCCAGCAGCCTCTAATTTGCGGGTCTCTTGGACGATGAAGGCCTGCTTTTCTGTGGACTGCCGCCTGGCCTTCTGCTTCACAGGGCGCATGTTGGGGCACACGTTGAGGTGATGTTCGATTACACTCCTGGGGATCCCTTCCAACTGATCTGGCTCCCAAGCGAATACCTTCTTGTTTGCGCTTAGGAACCCGACCAGGGCCTCCTCCTGCTCGGGTTTGAGGTGGGCGCCTATGGTGAAAGTGGCGTTGGTGGATCCGTCCTCATCGACGGGTATCTTCTTGGTTTCTGCCTTGTCTTGGGTGAACAACTGTTTCTTCTTGGCGGGCGCAGCCCCCTTGGGCTCGGGGGCCTCCAAGGCGGCGGGCTGTGCCGATGCCGCTGTCTTGAAGACGAGCTTGAGCACCTGCAGAGCGTCCCCAGTGTCCCCGTGCATGGTGAGGACACCGCTGCTCCCGAGCATCTTCATGAGGTTGTACACCGGGTGCGTCGCGGCCATGAACTGGGCCAGCGCTGGGTAGCCGAGGATGGCGTTGTAGGGGAGGCCGATGGGGGCGATGTCGAAGTCGACCAGCTCCGTGCGGAAGTTGTCGTAGGTGCCGAAGGTTACTAGGAGCCGGATCTGTCCCAAGGAGCTAGACGACCTACCCCCAACGCCTGAGAAGGGCCGGCTGGGCTGCAGCCGTTCCCGGGGTATGCAGAGGAGGTTGAAGGCCTCGACTGAGAGCATGCTGAGGCCTGCCCTGCCATCGATGAGTGTTCTGGTGACGGCCACCTGGCAGATGGTGGGGGTGCACAGCATGGGGAGCGCGCCCGAGCAGGCCGAGTTGGAGGGGTGGTCCTCCGAGCTGAAGCTCAGGCCGGTCTCGGGTGCCGCCCGATCCAGGGGAGCTCCCTGCCGCGTGGAAGCGGCGCTAACCCGGCGGATGAATGGCTTGACGTGGTAACTTGTAGGCGGCGCATGTGATCCGCCCAAGAGGGCTGCGACGACTGGGGGTGTTGGTGCAGCATGATGGGCGGGGAGAGGTTGCGGGGCTCCATGGGCGCGCGGAGCGCGCGGGACTGTAGGATCTAGAAGTAGACGTGTCTAGAGGGGGGTGATTAGACACTTAGTGCTAAAGTTGCAATTTTTAAACTTTTTCGGTTTAAGTGGAGTTTGGGCACAATTTCAACATACACAATACGTATCAAGCAAGCATGCACAGAGTATATGAGCAGCGGAAAGTAAAGCATGCAACTTGAAAGAATGTAAAGGGAAGGGTTTGGAAAATTCAAACGCAATTGGAGACACGGATGTTTTTCCCGTGGTTCAGATAGGTGGTGCTATCCTACATCCACGTTGATGGAGACTTCAACCCATGAAGGGTAACGGTTGCGCGAGTCCATGGAGGGCTCCACCCACGAAGGGTCCACGAAGAAGCAACCTTGTCTATCCCACCATGGACATCGCCCATGAAGGACTTGCCTCACTAGCGGTAGATCTTCACGAAGTAGGCGATCTCCTTGCCCTTACAAACTCCTTGGTTCAACTCCACAATCTTGTCGGAGGCTCCCAAGTGACACCTAGCCAATCTAGGAGACACCCCTCTCCAAGAAGTAACAAATGGTGTGTTGATGATGAACTCCTTGCTCTTGTGCTTCAAATGATAGTCTCCCCAACACTCAACTCTCTCTCTCATAGGATTTGGATATGGTGGAAAGAAGATTTGAGTGGAAAGCAACTTGGGGAAGGCTAGAGATCAAGATTCATATGGTAGGAATGGAATGTCTTGGTCTCAACACATGAGTAGGTGGTTCTTTCTCAGAACATAGGATGCTGGAACGGTGTAGGTTGTCTGATGGCTCTCTCCACGAATGAAGAGGAGGTGGAGGGGTATTTATAGCCTCCACACGAAATCCAACCGTTACACACAGTTTTCCAATCTCGGTGGGACCGAATCAACAAACTCGGTCGGACCGAAATAGTAAACCTAGTGACCGTTAGTGATTGTCGGTGGGACCGACTGGAACAACTCGGTGGGACCGATGTGCTAGGGTTAGGGAAAATCCAAAACTCGGTTTGACCGATTACTCAAACTCGGTGGGACCGATTTGGGTAATAAGTGAAACAGGGAGTTGGCCAAGCAAACTCGGTGGGACCGATTGCATATCTCGGTGGGACCGAAGATATTGCAACAGGTAACAGAGAGTTTGCAAGCCCATCTCGGTGAGACCGAGATCCTTATCGGTAGGACCGAATTGCTAGGGTTTGGCAGTGGCAAATGACAAGTGAAACTCGGTGGCGCCGGATAGAAAGAATCGGTATGACCGAGTTTGGCTTTGGGTTTAGGTCATATGTGGAAGTGGGAAAGTAGCTGAGGATTTTGGAGCATATCATTAAGCACTTGAGCAAGAGGCTCATTATCAACACCTCATCCCTCCTTGATAGTATTGGCTTTTCCTATGGACTCAATGTGATCTTGGATCACTAAAAGTGTAAAATGAAGAGTCCTGAGCTTGAAGCTTTAGCCAATCCTTTGTCCTTAGCATCTTGAAGGAGTTCCCACAACCTTTAGTCCATGCCACTCCATTGTTGAACTTATCTGAAATATACTAGATAAAAGTATTAGTCCAACAAGAGATATGTTGTCATCAATTACCAAAACCACCTGGGAGCACTTGTGCTTTCAATCTCCCCCTTTTTGGTAATTGATGGCAACATACATCAAAGCTTTAGATAAAGATATAAAGAACATCAAGTAAAGCTTTGGAAGGACATGTAACAAGCATAGGCTCCCCCTACATGTATGCACTCATGTGAATATGAAGTATAGAGGCATGTGAGAGCATAACCATGACAGAGTGGGCAATGTGTTACATGTATCTTGGCCATATGCATCAAAGCAAAAGATTGTTAAGGAAAATACCTTCATGCTCATGAGTCTCTCTTGCAAACAGTATGTACATAAGCAAGAACTCCTCATACTCATGATTTTGATGCATACATTTACCTTGTAGTCTTTGAGTTGGCTTAGGATGGAATGAACCTGCACAAACAAGGTTAGATAACACAGGTACATCCACTAGCTAGAGCAAACAACAGAAACCGCAAGAATACCAAGACTGGGATGACATGTAGAGAGTAAGTACTAGGTACTACATTGAATTCAACATGTCCCCAAGAGTAAAGATATGCAAAGAATTCGACTGATTTCTTTCCCATAGGTGTCTTGCTCCCCCTGAATCTTATATGGGATATTGGGAGAAGATAGGGAATAGAAAATCAGAGCTAAAAGAAACAAATGAACATGTCTTTCCCCCTAAAAAGACATGTGACATCTCTCCTCTTGAACATCAAGCATCTGGGATCCTTGAGTATTGTCTCTCCCCCTAGAGATCTCTTTCTCCCCCTTAAAACATTATCTGGGACATCTGGGATCCTTGAGACTTTCTCTCCCCCTTTAGTGTGTTCTCTCTCCCACAAGCTTTGATGTGATCTCTCTCTCCCTGATGATAAGCTTTGATGTGATCTCTCTCTCCCCCTTTGACATCAATTTCCAAGAAGGTTCCTCTGGAATCCGTCCAAAAGGTTTGGTCCTTGAGACTCAGCATAAAGCAATGGACAAAATTGGGATGCTTGTAGAGGACAAGATTCATTGAGTGGAGCTGGATCAGAAGAAATATAGAATATGTGACAAACTGTTTTTCTTGGTGCTAAATCAGTGGCACCGAGTGGTATGTTTCGGTGGTACCGAAGGTATTTGGTTGGACCGAAACTTACAATTCGGTGAAACCGAGTTAACACAGAGAAAAACACTTGTCACCTCAGCTCACTAGGCAAATAAGATCTCACAAAGATTTGCAATGAATTACCTGAAGGATTTGCAAGGAATTGGATGCAGAGAATGCAGAACAAAAACAAAAAGGAACTAAAAGGTCTAGATGAAGTAGAAGGAAACAAATAAACAAGCATGAGACAAATGGAATAACACAAAGAAAGAACACAAGAGAACTTCATCTAGAGTTGGGCGGTGACATAGTCACCTATGTTAGAGTATATTGACTTGGGAGTCAAGTAAGAACACTTGATCATAGGTCATACTCATCGTTTAAGCTCAAATGGGGTTGCCATTTTTCGTTTAAGCATCTTGATGTATTCACATCTTGTTGAGTTGCTTTGACTCATGTCTTGGAGTAAAGCTTCTCTAAGATGGAATAACATACCTTGGGTGGTGGAGTGGTTCTTGCTCATGTAGTTGAACTTGTGTGGGTGCTCATGGTTGATGTAGTCCATCAAGAATTTGGAACACCACTTGGAGTTTGAGTTCATCTACCTACATAGGTTAGTTCTTGCAAGGAAGAGCACTTGTGTATCCAAAAATGACAATCATGAAGCTCAACATAGAATTTGTCAAAGGATATGTTTGAATGGTTTTGTGCTTCCTTGTCTTTAACCACCATTGTGTAGAGACTTGGTGATGTAAAGATTGCTCAAGATGTGAGTGAGTCGCAATCCCATGGAATTAGTTTCAACCAAGCACCTACATGGGTTAGACAACATGCAAGGTACAAATATATCCAAGACATAAGATAGTCATCATAAGAGATATATCATGGATTAGTCATAAGCTCATGTCTTGCATGTATCCCATGGAGTTCCTACTCCACGTTTGAAGCATCAATAATGTTCAATTCTCCTCTTAACCTGCAAAATACTTTCTCATCAAGTGGTTTAGTGAATATATCCGCTAATTGCTTGTCAGTGCGAACATGCTTAAGATTAATGTCACCCTTAGCAACATGATCTCGAATGAAGTGATGACGAACTTCAATATGCTTAGTTCGAGAGTGTTGTACAGGCTTATGACCAATTTTGATAGCACTTTCATTGTCACAAAGCAGTGGAACATGTTTCACATAAATTCCATAATCTTTAAGAGTTTGGGTCATCCAAAGTAATTGAGCACAACATGAACCAGCGGCAATGTATTCCGCTTCGGCGGTGGATAAGGATACTGAGTTTTGTTTCTTAGAGGACCAAGACACAAGAGATCTACCAAGAAATTGACAGGTACCCGAAGTGGACTTCCTATCAACCTTGTCTCCAGCATAATCCGAGTCGGAATAGCCAACAAGATCAAAGGAAGACCTCTTAGGATACCAAATGCCAAAGTTTGGTGTATGAATTAAGTATCTCACTATCCTTTTCACAGCCTTAAGATGACATTCTTTAGGAGCAGCTTGATATCGTTCACACATGCACACACTTAGCATAATATCGGGACGTGAAGCACATAGGTATAGTAATGAACCAATCATAGAACGATAAACTTTTTGATCAACCGGTTCACCACCTTTGGTCAAATCATTATGTCCACTAGTGGGCATGGGTGTAGACATACCTTTGCACTCTTGCATATTGAACTTCTTGAACAAGTCCTTGGTGTACTTCGTTTGAGAGACAAATGTACCTTCCTTAGTTTGCTTGATTTGCAAACCAAGAAAGAATTTGAGTTCACTCATCATAGACATCTCAAACTTCTTTGACATTAGGTTTAATGCTAGAGAGGGTTAGTTGAACCAAATATGATATCATCAACATAAATTTGGCATACAAAAAGTTCTCCATTAACCCTTTTAGTAAAAAGAGTAGAATCAATTTTACCAATTTCAAAACCACTTGCAATAAGGAACTTGGTCAAGCATTTATACCATGCTCTAGGAGCTTGTTTAAGACCATAAAGAGCTTTGTGAAGTTTGTAAACATGATTAGGTTTCTTAGGATTGACGAAGCCGGGAGGTTGTTTGACATAAACTTCCTCCTCTATTTCACCATTTAGAAAAGCACTTTTAATGTCCATTTGGTACAAGGTGATATTATGGTGATTAGCATAGGCAAGTAAGATGCGAATGGACTCAAGTCTAGCAACGGGAGCATATGTCTCACCATAGTCCATACCTTCGACTTGTGTGTACCCTTGGGCGACGAGACGTGCTTTGTTGCGAACCACTTGTCCATCTTCATCTTGCTTGTTGCGAAACACCCATTTGGTACCAATGATGTTGTGGTTGTTGTCTGCTTCTCAACCAATGTCCAAACTTGGTTTCTCTCAAAATTGTGTAGCTCTTCATGCATAGCATTTATCCAATCCGGATCTTCCAATGCTTCTTCAACCTTCATAGGTTTAATGCTAGAGATGAATGAATAGTTTTCACAAAAGTTAGCTAAACGAGTTTTTGAGCGAGTGATTCTCCCGGTTTGTATATCATTGAGGATTTGCTCGACGGGATGATCTTTGGCAATTCTTGCTCGAACTCGTGAGAGCTTTTGCTTGGGTCTTCGTTGAGCATCTTCTTCATCTTGTTCTTCTTCTTGTCCTTCTTCATTGTTGACGTTGTCATTCTCTTGTCATGGTGGAGAAGGAGGTTGTTGATGTTCGTCTTGATGTACTTCCTCGTCTTCTTCATCTTGGCGTGTCCCACTTGTGGATGCTTCCATGTCAATTCTTGGTTCACCTTGTTGTGAAGTAGAAGCTTCCACTTGGACGGATGACGTACTCTCCTTCACCTCCGTTGGACGAACTTTGCCAATGGACAAGTCTTGGATTGCTTCTGAAGGGTCTTTGTCTCCTACATCAATTGGCAATTGCTCTACTTGCGAGCCATTAGATCCATAAAACTTCACATCTACCGTCTCTTCAACCTTTCGGCTGAAATTGTTGTAGACACGGTAAGTGTGAGAGTTTGAGCCATAACCGAGTAGGAAACCTTCATGAGATTTAGGAGCAAACTTTGAACGACGATGCTTATCAAGAATGTAGCACTTTGAGCCGAATACTCGAAACTATCCAACTTGGGGTTTGTTACCGGTGAGGAGCTCGTATGCCGTCTTGCCGAGTAGCTTGTGAAGATACAAATGATTTGTTGTGTGACAAGCTGTCTCAACTGCTTCTGCCCAAAAGTGCTTCGGCGTCTTGTACTCATTAAGCATCGTTCTTGCCATTTCAATGAGCGTCCGGTTCTTCCTCTCAACAACTCCATTTTGTTGAGGTGTGTACGTAGTTGAGAACTCGTGTGAAATCCCTTCTTCGTCAAGAAAGGTGTCCACATTTGCGTTCTTGAACTCCGTTCCGTTGTCACTCCGAACTTTCTTGATCTTCACTTCAAACTGATTTTGGGCTTTCCTAGCGAAGTTTTTGAAGATCTTCTGGACCTTCGATTTGTCATTAAGAAAGAACACCGATGTAAATCTTGAAAAATCATCAACTATAACTAGACCAAAAGAATTTCCACCGAGACTCTTGTAGGCGTTGGGACCAAAAAGATCCATATGAAGTAGCTCGAGAGGCCTCCTTGTGGTCATGATGTTCTTCATGGGATGCCTTCCTCCAACCTGTTTACCTGCTTGACAAGCATTGCAAAGTCTATCCTTATCAAATATGACATTGTTAACTCCAAGGATATGATTTCCTTTAATAAGCTTGTCAAGGTTTCTCATGCCAACGTGACCTAGTCGTCTATGCCACAACCAACCTTTTGAGGATTTAGCAATAAAGCAAGTTTTAGGTTGTGCCTTTCTAGAGAAATCGACAATGTAAAGATCACCTCTACGCATACCGGTAAAGACCATTTTATAATTGTCTCGACGAAACACTTGGCAATCTACCTCAGTAAATAGAACATTTAAGCCAAAATCAGCAAGTCTAGATACTGAAAGTAAGTTGTAGCCGAGAGATTCAACAAGCATGACATTTTGAATGGAACTATCATGTGAGATGGCCACCTTACCAAGGCCAACCACTTTACCCTTTGAATTATCACCAAAGGTGACATATTTTCGTGGGCCGTCATTTTTAGCAAGCTCACGGAACATCTCTTCATCTCCGGTCATGTGATCAGTACATCCACTATCAAGAACCCATTCCTTTCCACCTGACGCATATCCCCGAAGATTTGCCATAAGACCAAAATGTCTCATTGCATCATCAAGATCGAAGTCACTATCATCATCATCATCATAGTATCCATGTTCATCATGATCTTGTGACTCATCATTTCCTAGAGAGGGTAATTCATTAGATAAATGGTCATCAAAGTGGTCACTTTTATGAATTCTTATAGCTTCGAATATGATATCACTAATGATTCCAACATCTCCTTTAGCATGCTTAAGATTGGTAAGCTCAAATAGACAATTACCAAAACTAGGATCGCTAGAGTTCATTTTACTCAAGGCAATAGATTTATGGAGAATTTCATCCAAATTTTTCAAGGAATGATCGGGAAATCGTTCCTCAAGAAATTTCCATATAGTATAGGCACAATTAAGAGTAGGCAAACTAGCAATCAAATTTTTGGGGAATCCTCTAATGATGAGCTCAATAGTTCTAAGATTGTGAATCATGTCGATATCTTCATCTAGGGTAGGATACAAAGGATCAATATGAGGTGCACAAGGGCTAGCAATATACTTGTTTAAATGATGTTGATTGAAGATTACAAGCATCTCATTTTTCCACTCATGAAAGTACTCTCCATCAAGAATAGGCACTCTATGTCTAAGACTCCCTAAAGTAGACACATCCATCTTCCTCCAATGGTGATTAAACCAAGGCAATGGAGACCAAAGCTCTGATACCACTTGTAGGATCTAGAAGTAGATGTGTCTAGAGGGGGGTGATTAGACACTTAGTGCTAAAGTTGCAATTTTTAAACTTTTTTGGTTTAAGTGGAGTTTGGGCACAATTTCAACATACACAATACATATCAAGCAAGCATGCAAAGAGTATATGAGCAGCGGAAAGTAAAGCATGCAACTTGCAAGAATGTAAAGGGAAGGGTTTGGAAAATTCAAACGCAATTGGAGACACGGATGTTTTTCCCGTGGTTGGGATAGGTGGTGCTATCCTACATCCACGTTGATGGAGACTTCAACCCACGAAGGGTAACGGTTGCGCGAGTCCACGGAGGGCTCCACCCACAAAGGGTCCACGAAGAAGAAACCTTGTCTATCCCACCATGGCCATCGCCCACGAAGGACTTGCCTCACTAGCGGTAGATCTTCACGAAGTAGGCGATCTCCTTGCCCTTACAAACTCCTTGGTTCAACTCCATAATCTTGTCGGAGGCTCCCAAGTGACACCTAGGCAATCTAGGACACACCACTCTCCAAGAAGTAACAAATGGTGTGTTGATGATGAACTCCTTGCTCTTGTGCTTCAAATGATAGTCTCCCCAACACTCAACTCTCTCTCATAGGATTTGGATCTGGTGGAAAGAAGATTTGAGTGGAAAGCAACTTGGGGAAGGCTAGAGATCAAGATTCATATGGTAGGAATGGAATATCTTGGTCTCAACACATGAGTAGGTAGTTCTTTCTCAGAAATAGGATGCTGGAAGTGTAGGCTTAATCTGATGGCTCTCTCCATGAATGAAGAGGAGGTGGAGGGGTATTTATAGCCTCCACACGAAATCCAACCGTTACACATAGTTTTCCAATCTCGGTGGGACCGAATCAACAAACTCGGTCGGACCGAAATAGTAAACCTAGTGACCGTTAGTGATTCTCGGTGGGACCGACTGGAACAACTCGGTGGGACCGATGTGCTAGGGTTAGGGAAAATCCAAAACTCGGTTTGTCCGATTACTCAAACTCGGTGGGACCGATTTGGGTAATAAGTGAAACAGAGAGTTGGCCAAGCAAACTCGGTGGGACCGATTGCATATCTCGGTGGGACCGAAGATATTGCAACAGGTAACAGAGAGTTTGCAAGCCCATCTCGGTGAGACCGAGATCCTTATCGGTAGGACCGAATTGCTAGGGTTTGGCAGTGGCAAATGACAAGTGAAACTCGGTGGCGCCGGATAGAAAGAATCGGTATGACCGAGTTTGGCTTTGGGTTTAGGTCATATGTGGAAGTGGGAAAGTAGCTGAGGATTTTGGAGCATATGATTAAGCACTTTGAGCAAGAGGCTCATTATCAACACCTCATCCCTCCTTGATAGTATTGGCTTTTCCTATGGACTCAATGTGATCTTGGATCACTAAAAGTGTAAAATGAAGAGTCCTGAGCTTGAAGCTTTAGCCAATCCTTTGTCCTTAGCATCTTGAAGAGGTTCCCACAACCTTTAGTCCATGCCACTCCATTGTTGAACTTATCTGAAATATACTAGGTAAAAGTATTAGTCCAACAAGAGATATGTTGTCATCAATTATCAAAACCACTTGGGGAGCACTTGTGCTTTCAGGGACGAAGAACCAACTGGGCGAGCGAGGGAGTTGCGGTGCGGCCGTCTTGGCGCACGGATGGATGCTGAGACGATGCTTGCTGCTCGTCCCCCGTCGGGCCGGTGGCGGCGTTGACGGCAGGTGACGGGGAACGGCGAGGACGCCCGCCGACAGGGGCCGTCCGGGCGACGCGGGAAGTGAGGGCGGCCCGGCGCTCCGCGCGGGCCCGACGATCGTCAGACATGAGCGCGATGGTCGGAGGAGAACGGGGTGATGGAAGACGAATTCCGGCGCACCCCTACCTGGCGTGCCAAATGTCGGATTTCAGGTTCCGGTAGACCCTTGAGGTTCGAACACTAGGGTGCGCGCGGAGATTTCGCCTCCTACCTACCTGCACCCCTCCGCCTTGCTAGGATCTAAACTGTCGAAAGAACAACGCAAGAGACACAGGGTTTATACTGGTTTGGGCCACCGTTGTGGTGTAATACCCTACTCAAGTGTGTGGTGTGTGGATTGCCTCTTGGGCTGACGATGATGAACAATACAAGGAAGAACAGCCTCGCGAGGGTCTGTTCTTGGCTGAGGCGATGAACTGCAGGGAGGAGCTCAGTCGCCTTTTCCTCTATCTCTCTCTCTCTGCTTTCAACCAGCCGACCCCTTGCCATGTGGGCGGCTAGTCCTATTTATAGAGGCCCTGGTCCTCTTCCCAAATATCGAGCGGGAAGGAAGCCAACAATGGCGGGCTAATTTGTAGGGGGACAACAAGTATCAGCTATCCTGACAAAAGTAGTCTTCGCATGCGCAAAGCTCTGGTGATGACGCCGTCTTGGGCTCCACAGTGACCTCCATCTCGTAGTCCTCCTGTTCTTGGTCTCGTTGCACCGAAATGGCAACCTTTGCCTGATGCCTCGGTACTTCGCAGCTGCGCTTGTCCCCTTTGCGCCAAAGAGGAAAGGAGGACGCTGCACGGGCTGGCACCTGCCTGGCACCCTGAGTCGTCACGGCTTGCGTCACGGGCACCTCGCGAGGTACCCCGCCTTGATCTCTCCGCCCCCTCGTGAGCCAGCCTGATGAGGCCGTGCCTGAGGAAGCTCCATGTCATCCGCCCCGCGAGGCCTGGCCCCTCGCGAGGGTCTTGGGTTTGTGTTGGTGAAGATGGGCCGTGCTGGGCCCCCTTTTGAGCCACGCCGCAGGCCGCAGGCAGGCAGGTCTGGGGACCCCCGTTCCCAGAACGCCAACAGTACCCACTCCACATTTGCAAATAAGGCCTTCCCTCGTTCATCCTTTTCTCTCACAAGATAAACAAGTCATACAAATGCATCTTGATGTTACGTGCAATGCACGGGCATCTTGCTAGTAAGTAAATCTGAGAAAAGTTTGATACCTGAACCATAACTCAACCAAACTCACGCGAGCTAGCTTGACACTTGAACCTAAACTAAACCCACGATAGCTCTCTTGCCACCCAACCAAAACCAAACTTGCTGGGAATTTTAACCAAACCAAACTGAACCAAGCCTTCAACCATGGGTTGAAACTGTTTACATAAATGGGTTCAGAACCGTTTCTAAATGGGTTAAGCACTATATTAATAGTCAACCAAAAAACAGCAAGCACACTGAACCAACTTACTGCCCTCGGTGATGCTGACCTTGGGCAGGTTGTCAATGGACGCCCTTGATCTCGTAAAGGTTAGCAGATTTAGTGAACTATGGAAAGGTTCAGACCCTCTCCAGCCTGAAGCCTGAATAGAAGAAGAAAAATGCAGAATGTGGAAAGAGCAACGTAAGGGTTTAGCCTCACAGATTGCAGATGTAGCCCCAAACAGGATCATCCCCTCAATGATGTGAAGAAGAGATGAAGAGGCACAGATAGAAGCTCTGTTATTCGTGGTTTTAGTTCAGTTTGATCTAAAACCACGGACACGGAGTATGGAACGGAGGGAGTACAGACTAACAGAGACAGACCAAAGGAAATTCAGATTATAGCAGAATGAGCAGAAGAAGAAAAGCATGGGCCACAGATCATAGAAAGAACGAGCAAAAATTCAGAATGTTTACAGACAGACAGACATACTGAAAGGCAAAGAGAAATACAGATTGTAACAGAACTAGCAGGAAAAAGGAAGAGAAAAATGAGTTGCAGATTATAAAAGAGTGAGCAGAAATTCAGAACATTCACATAACATAGCGCAATGATAGGGTGGCCAACAATAACTGTGTCTTGCACTTAAGACTGACAGTTCAACTCTAGGGGGTAGTGGATTTCAGTTACTGTGTGGTTTAAACCAGACATGCAAGCAGACCGGGCATCTGGAGACGGGGTTCTAGTTGTACTCCTCGGACCTCTAAAGAAATGAAATTAACAAAGAAACAACACAAGTAACCAAAGCATCAGGAGTCCACATCATCTAAACAAAGATGGGCTATCAAATAGACAATCTATGTAACAAGCTTGGCCATGGCTACGGCAGCCGCTAGTACTCGGCGCGGAAGTTCACATCCTTCATGAAAAAGATCATCACGCTGGCCCCGACACAAGCACCCGAGAACATGAGAATGGACATGACCTGCAAAATAACATGGACATCATTTCACTTCGAAAACACTTGCTTATCACTGGAAGCCTAGTATATATATATATATATATATATATATATATATATATATATATCAACGAAAAAATAGTGCTGGCAACTCCTATTACAAGTTTTGGTGGATTTATTACATGCTAGACGAAATGAACACTCATTCCAAGAACAGAGGAAGAAATAGGGCAACAAGACCCGGCTGTGTTCCAGCCAACAAATTCAATGAACTTATGACATGCCTATGGACTAGCTGATTCATCACTCCTTTATTCATCACTCACTTCTTGTCAAGAGTGTCATATCAAAACAAAGTCCAATAGTTCTACAGACTAGTCTTGGCAATGTTTACTCGCATAGCGACGGTGGTTTTGCTTGTCCAATCACTATAACGAAAAAAGGAGCAAGGCAAAGGAAAATCGATGATCAGGATCATATTTTTACCTTTTCTTGGTTTCATGTTTTTAGCCGTGTGCTTACTGTCCATCTCCTACAAATGAAACAAAGGATTAATTTGAAGGCATATGAACACTTCGATACTGCAAGTTTTATATATCCCATTCTACACAAGTAGTAGAACCAAAATGTAAGCGGTTAACTCACCCTCCTTTGGTTTGAACAACCAATCTTTAGCACAAACAAGAACTTCCAGCATATCAGGGTTCAAAGAGCTTCTCTTGTCGCCTAGTATCCTCTTACCACAACTGAAGGCTGATTCAGATGCCACTATGCTCAAAGGAATTGCAAGAAAGTCATGGGCCATAGATGCCAATATAGGAAACTTTTTGCCACGCCTCTTCCACCAACCCAAGACATCAAAGTCATCACCGACCTTCTCGGATGCTTCTTCCAAGTATGCATCAAGCTCGGATTTGTGTACACGTGACCTCTGACGAGACTTGTGCTGGGCAAACTCTTCTTCCAACTTCCTTTTCCCTGCAACAGGTGATCCAATAATGGTATTGCCTTGACTAGAAGGTGTTGAGTGTGCAGTGCTTGTCGCTGCAAGTAGCTCATATTCCTTGACATACTTTCTCACCCATTCTAAAGCAATCTCCACTTGTTTTGTAATTTGCTCCCCGTCGGTAGACAACTTGCAATAGAAGAAATCCAAGTAATCTTGTTTCCTCCTTGGATCCAGGAATGTAGCAATGACAAGTGCATGGTTAAACTCAATGCCCTTGCTTTTTCTACGACGGTTAGGATCTGCATTCTCCTTCTCCTCGGGATCCCAATATTTATCAAGCTTCGTTTGCATCACTGCCGCCAATTCCTTCAACACATCAGAGGTATGCCAACCCGGATCTTTCAATGCATGGCGAATAGAAAGCACAATTGGCAGAAACTTATGTGAAGTTGGCTTCCTATGAGCTGAAACAATCAAAGTAAGATCTTCAAAAGCTTTTAGAAACTCACAAATAACTTTTGCCTTCTCCCATTCCTCCTCACTTGGAGAATCTATCATCTTTCTGTTGGCATAACTAGTGAGAACAGATTTGTACGTCAATGCTTCTACAAGCATTTTCCAGGTTGAGTTCCATCTGGTTGGTGTATCAACAGAGATGCCTTTCTTTGCACGTAGACCCATCCCACTTGCAATTGTATTGAAATCTTGAAGTCTTGAAGGAGAAGAGTCAATATACTTCATCAGCTCATGTATCATGTCAATAGCTTCATGGATTATTTTCATTCCATCCTGAACCAAGATATTAAGAATGTGCGCACAACACCTGACATGCAAATGTTGACCTTCAAGGAGCAGCTCATGTTTGTGATATTTTATTAACTCCTCACATGCATTAGTATTATTGCTGGCATTATCTAGTGTCAAAGTGAATAATTTGCCTCTTATTCCCCATTCTGTTAAGCAACGAACTATTTCTTCCTTTATCGCATTGCCTGTGTGGGGATACTTCACTTCTGCGAAACTTATGGTCTTCTTCTTGTAGTTGAATTCTGCATTGATATAATGGGAGGTGATGCACATGTAGACCAAGTCCTGTGATGATGTCCACATGTCAGATGTTAAGCAAATGCGAGAATCCATATTTTGTAGCTCTACTTCGATATCTTTCTTCATTCCCTTATACATCTTCACTGCATCATCACGAATTGTGTGACGACCCTTGATTTGAAACGCTGGCTGCATTGAGTCAATCCATGGCTGAAGGTGGGGATCTTCAAACTTAAGAAAGGGGATCTCAGCATGGACGCAATACTTGACCATGCATTCACGAAAAACTTTTTCATCAAACACAAAAAGTCCTTCGGGTGGTTTTTTTTTCATGGTCAACAAAAACCTCTGTCTGCAAGCATCTTGGATTGATCGGCAAGCCTCTGCAATACGGGTCCTCAAACTTCTAGTCCCAAACTTGGTGTGAAGTTGCACTCCACAGTATTTGCACACAGCCTTGAAATCACCATCTATGAGAACCAAATCTACTTCATAATGCTCCCATACCTTGGACCTTCTAACATGTGGTATTTGACTCGTATCCTCATCCATGGAATCAGCAGTCTCCGAACCCTCTGACATAGACATGCCTCAAATTTTATAGCACACTGCAGGGGGAAAATATGTGGAAACTTACTGTTAGAAAATGGTAGAATATAGAGCAAGAAGGTAGTGAAAGAAGAGAGAACCAGACATTTATTTTAGTTCCTCTGCCGACAGGATAAAAAGATGTTGGGTTTAGTACAATGTATGTATGCCGACATTAAAATGTTATAGAGTATAGTGTACATAAAGAAGTTCACGCCTCATATCTCAACAATCATCCCAATCTTATTATGGCAAAATAACCATGATCAATATGAATTACACAACAAATCATCATACAATTTGTTGATGCCATGATCAACATGATCTGGAATTTCCTTACTTCACTAGTCTAATGAGTTTGCCAAATCGATTGCACTAGACGCATGCTAGCCGAGATCTGAGGCCACAGTGCCTGCTCTACAGGTCAAATTTTGAACCAGTACTACTTGTGAAACATAGTAATTTTACTTGGTAGGTCTTGGTTATAGAAGTACAGAAAGAATATTGAAGCAGCTAAAGTGTGTTAACAATGCTATATATATAGATCATTTAGGGGCTATCTATGTTTTCCTCAAAAAAAGGGGCTACCTAAAGCTAGAAAGCCATCATTCCTACATAAGCTGTGACTGCAAAGTGTAACAAATGGAATACTCTGGATCTGTATATCCTGCATCATGAATCCAACTAATGCCCAAGTTGTGGAATCAACCTAGTTGCTGTTATTGTTGTTGCAGACGAGGAGGGGACCAGCAGGAGCACCTTGCCGGCGTTGCCGCCGGAGCACCTTGTTGCGGGAGGAGCAGGACCTGGTCAACAGGAGGAGCCGGTCAGAGAGAGAGAGAGAGAGAAAGAGAGAGATAGAGAGAGAGAGAGAGAGGCCAGGGAGGGGGGTACCTGCTGGCGAAGGGAAGGTGGCGCAGCGGAGGAGGGGGCGGCGCCGGAGGGTGACGGCGAGGCAGTGGCGCAACGAAGTGACGGCGAGGCGGCGGCGCAAGGAGGAGGTGGCACCCGAGGGTGACGGCGAGGTGGCAGTGCAAGGAGGGGGCGGCGCCGGAGGGTGACGGCGAGGCGACGGCGCAAGGAAGAGGCAGGGGAGCAGGGGCGGCGCGGGGGAAGAGACAGCCAGACAGGGGCAACACCGGATCAGGGAAGTGTGTGGGTAACTGGACGCAGCGAACCGGGTTGTACCCACGGTTTGTAGCCCATAATGCATCAAATGGTTTCAGCCCATAACCAACTATACCCAAACTGGTTCCTCTCAAAACTGAAACCAAACCAAACTTAAGAAAGGCTCAGCCCAATAAGACCTAAACCAATCAAGCCCATAATAAAAACCAACCCATTTAAACCAGTTTTTCTAAAACCACTCCCAGATTTACTAGTAAGAATGAAAACAAACGACAAAAAAATATTTGGACGGTGGTTCGAAGTCATGACCGCAGGCACAGCGGACAAGGTGGCCTTGTATTGGCATGCTGAGCCGTCTGTTTTAACACACAGGAGCTGGTGTGGTGATTATACACACACGCATGCATGCACACGAACTGCATCCACACAACACTCACACAAACACATGCACCCACGCACGCACGCAACACTCACACGTACACACACAGCCACGCACGTAACACTCACACGCACACATGCATGCACACACCAGTACGTACACATGCAGCCACGCACGCAACACTCACACGCACGCACGCAACACTCACACGCACAGACACACGCATGCATGCACACACCAGTACACCACACGACCAACACACACTCTCATGCTCAAGTGCTCAACCTACACGTGCATGCGCACACATCAGGCTCTGACAAACACATACACAACCAGGTGATTCCCGCGCACGGGTTGGAGCCTTGTCGCGCCTGCGTAAATTTGTGTTTATCTGACCTTTTTCCTATGAGAACTGATAGGTGGGACCCACAAGGAACGTGGTTAATTTAACTAGTCAACATGGCGCCACGCAGACTATTTGGCCGGTCAACAGAGTGCAATCCAATGTTGAACTTTGAGCAAGTTACCATATAATCACCACAAAACGTATATAGTGACCGTAATCAGCTTATTCTGAAGTTCGGTGACCGTATTACGCTTTTCTCTCTATAGGCCCTCCAAAACTACATCTCTACACGTTCTCGCATGTTACATCTAACAACTATGCAATACAACACTACTACTACACTCTAACACAATAAATCATATGTGTTTTTAGTTTTACTAGATATCATATTGTTACTTATAATTATTCAGTTTGCATACGTTAAAATTGCCTTTGAAATGTATGGCCATTATCATCTACCGCACGGGAAAAATCCTGCCCTTTCCTGTTTAATCGGGTTTGTATCGATGGATTGTGCGAAACAGCAAAACTGTAGTACTATATAGTACAAGTGACAATTCACTGGGCCGTCGTGTCGTCTACTCCTCCGTCGTAAGAGTGGAGCACTCGCTTTCATAAATCTTATAGTCCCTTTCGCCGACATGTGGGACATCAAGCTATCGGGTCCACGTGCCATATCGGAATACAGTGCAGAGCAGCCGGGGTGAAGCACCCCAATCATGGCGCCAGCGTAGTAATGAGCAATAAGGCGTCAAATCACAAAGCTGCACCTTTCCCGCAGTTAAGTTGGAGGGACGAAGCAACCATCATTTCACTCGTTGCTGAATCTGCTTCTCCCTCATCTTCTTCAACTTAACCACGTGTTGGTTCTGCCGTTGTTCTACCTCATGTGGGACGCGGATCGGCTTGGTAAAGCACTGACACGTGGGACCGCATGTTAGCAAACCGCGAGGACAACGTCCTCTGAAAATAAGAAGCCTAATCCTAGACTTACAAAGGGCTACGTAGCTGCTACGTATACTTTCCATCTAATCTATATATGCCCCCCTGATTTTCAGGTGGGGTGGGCCTAATCATCTCCTTTAATCCAATCAAATAGTCCCACATCACATCAGTTCATAACTTTACGTAAACCATTACGTGGATGTAGCATTGCTCAAATAAGAAACCTCCCCCGCCATCCACACGACAAAATCACCTCCTTTTTACTAATCTTGATTCTATAATTTTTTAGATCAATATAATTGAGATTTGTATAGATAGCACACAGGAGCAAAACCAAGTGGTACAGTTAAGGGCAACCACAATGTGTAGCCAAATGTGAAAATAGCTTTTGGCATCATCAGAACCATTGTGGACGGTGTTGCCAAAGCCAAAAAGATGGAACCGAAGCTCCTTGATTGATTGATTGATTGAAGGAATAGAAAAATGCAACGTCTCTCCTCTTTCTCCCATGCTTGGACGCATGTAGTATAGTATAGAGCACAGAGTCTACTCCCCTGTCCCTTCTATCACAAATCACAAAGCAGTGAGGCGTCAAATCACAAAAGCACGGACGAAGCAACCATCATTTCACTCTTCACTGACTCCACTTCTCCATCGTCTTCTTCGAGAAACCATCTCACCGCACTAGTACTCCTAGTAGTACTCCCTCCGGTCCTTTTTTGTCTGCGTCTAAGAAAATTTCGTTTTCCCTGCAATGCTCTGCGCATTGGCATTTTTTTGCTGCTCTTTCCAACCAGGCCCTCCATCCCTTTCCACCGCATGCGTGCCTGCAGTAATCCCATCTCTCTTTCCCATGTGCTTCGCATCTTCCCAAGGCAGAGAGAGCTGCTTGCATGCAGAAACATTAGAGAGAGCGAGAGGCGCATGCGTGCAGAGAGATGGACAGGGGAGAGAGAGACGACATGCATGCATGCGGAAGTGAGAAGGTTGGTTTGCATGGCGCTGCATTAATCAAGCGACAAGGAGTGAAATGGTTAGCTCTTTGGTCTTTGGAGAAAAAAATACGCATTAATTGACACGTGAAACGAGGATTTGTATCGATTAAATCCCGCGCAGGAAAACTCCGCCTTTCTTTTTTAACACTAGTACTCCTAGTACGTACATACTTATCCTGTTTGGCTCTAGGCCTTGCATTGCCAAACTTCGCCACACATTTTTGCCAAGCTTGCCTAAAGTTTTTAAAATGAGAAGGAGGTACACTTGAGCACGGCTACCGCGGTCGCACCGCACCCTCACAAGGTCGCTCCTACACGGCGTGGTCGCACCGCACCCTCACACAGTCGCTCCTGCACGCCGCAAACCCAACCAAGGGAACGCACTCTCACTGACACGTGTTGTCGCATGTGAATAAACCAAACTCAGCCATCCTATCACTGACACATAATTTTCGTTCATAGAGTATGTTTATCCAACCGCATGTTGGGGAGTATCCATACGGCCCGTGCGGTGGTCTGTTGGGGAAGAAGAAGAGGTGAGGAAGAAGGAAAGAAGGGTTAGGAAACGTAGGATATTCATCCAACAGCCTGAAATGGTAGACTGACCCAAGTCAGGCGACTTGCAAAACAAATATATGTTTTCACACAGCAAAAGATCCATAAAAACAACAACATAAAGAAAAACTATCCCTGCTCGCGGAAAGAGACGACATTGTCGTCTTTGGCTGCCGGCGCGAACCAACCGTCGCTGTCGACGTGTGTCTCCGCACCGTGGTTGTTCTCGGCCTCCAGCTACTCGTTCAAGCGGAGCGTGCGGGCGCTCTGCACGGACGAGAGCATAGCCCGGTTCAAGTCGACGACGTCCCGTTCCGCCTGCAGGAGGGCCTCGATGGCAGCGGCATCCGCATGCTCCGCGTCGAGTCGAGCCTCCGCCAACCGGTTCAAGTCCAGGACGTCCGGTTCCCCCTGCAGGAGGGCGTCGATGAGAGCGGCATCCGCGCGCTCTGCTCGAGTCGAGCCTCTGCCGCCCGGTTCAAGTCCAGGACGTCCGGTTCCGCCTCCAGGAGGGCCTCGATGGCAGCGGCATCCGCGCGCTCCGCCTCAAGTTGAGCCTCCGCCGCCTGGTTCACATCCACGACATCTGGTTCCGCCTGCAGGAGAGCCTCGATGGCAGCGGCATGCGCGCACTCCGTGTCGAGTTGAGCCTCTGCCTCCCGGTCCTCCTTTAGTATCGCCATGTTGAACCGCTGGTCCGCCTGCACCATGGGGGACTCGGACGCCAGCACGAAGTCGACGTCCATCGTCTCATACCCATCGGGGGCCTTCTGCGCCATGACCTCCACCATGAACATTGGATCGGCTTCCTCCTCCTCGTAGATTGGCTCCAGAGAACTCGGGGATTCGCCCGCCGCAAAGCGAGCTTGGGAACGGAGGTCTGTGGCGCCGACCGCCGCCGCGATTTCTGTGCGGCGCTCCGGCATCAGCATCTTGTAGTAAGTGACCTTGCGGCGCACCATGGCTTTCCGGCGAACTAGGGGACGCTTGATGCGGGCTAGGGGATCGAAAGGTGGGGGAATGGGCTGGAGATTTGGTGTGGTTTTAGGGTAGTGGCTGGTGTAGGCCGAGCAGCGAAGGTTCTGGTGTGAATAGTGGTTCCGGTGATGACCGGTCAATCGATTTTGACTGTACATCGCTCTTGTCGCGTTCGCGTTGCAGCCCGGCATGTTGGACCCTCTACGTTGCTCACCGAATGGCGTTTTCGCTCACATGTGGGACCGCAGTTGAGAGTAAACCGACGTCCCTCCCCCTCCCCCGCCCGCATCATTTATTATACCACCACTCCCTCCGTTTTATGCGGAGTAAATAAAAATAGAGGGAGTATACTACGGATGAGGATCCCATGACGTGGTCGAACCCATTGAGTAACTGACATGCGGGGCCTAGTAAGCATGGGGTCCGCCAGTAAGTGACCGAAAGGGAGGGTAAGGCACGGATACCTATGTTAGAGGATCCACTTCCACTATCTACTTTGACCAAATGTTAGAGTAATAATATATGACATGCAACTTACACAAATGTTAGAGTAATAATATATGACATGCAACTTACACAAAGCATACATGATATAATGCGTTTTTCGAGGCTAACTTTGACCAAATGTTAGAGTAATAATATATGACATGCAACTTACACAAAGCATACAGTCAAATTCGTATGTGAAAGGAGTTTCCAATGATATAATTTTCACATTATACATCCCATGTACTATTAATCTTGTCAATAGTCAAATTGGAAACCATCTCGTGTACAAATCTAGGAGTACGTACGAATCTAACAATATTGATTGGGCGTTGTTGAATGTTGATACCTTTTTGATCAAAGTAGAGATACTTTGACTACACATAAAACTTATATGTAAACTAGAAAGGATAGGAGGGAGTATATTGTACATTCAAAAACGAAACGAACATTGAATACCCTTTATATATGATTTGCGGATGCTATGATCACCAGTTCAAAATTTTGAATCCGCCTTAGGTATCATGTGCCCCCACTCGTTCCCTCTCGATTGCATCTCGGGGTCCAGAGATCTATTGAAAGAGGACTAGGGTGGGTACATGCGAATGATAGTCGGTGGAATGTTCAAATGAGGCATGCGGGAGGATGGACTCGACTGGAGGGCGACATGATCGATGGAGAAGAGGGTTGGAGAGCAATGAGAAATAAGCAAACCCCACATGATTATACTTGAACGGCTCAAATAAACAATAAGTTATCTCGCTTGTCCTACATAGTGAAAGGTCTAATGCGCAACGCGGAGCACTAACGCTCGAATATGCCCGGGAAAACAGGCAAACCGACATGTGGGGCAGACTATGTCGGATTTTGGGTTCCGGCAGACCCTTGAGGTTCGAACACTGGGGTGCACGCGGAGATTTCTCCTCCTACCTACCTGCACCCCTCCGCCTCGTTAAGGTCTAAGCTATGGAAAGAATACCACGAGGGACATGAGGTTTATACTGGTTCGGGCCACCGTTGTGGTGTAATACCCTACTCCAGTGTGTGGTGTGGTGGATTGCCTCTTGGGCTGATGATGATGAACAATAAAAGGAAGAACAACCTCGCGAGGGTCTGTTCTTGGCTGGGGGGATGAACAACTGGGAGGATTTCAGTCACCCTTCTCTCTCTCTCTCTCTCTAATCCTTTGATCCTTCGATCCCTCTATTTCTCTATCCTTCTATCCTTTTCCCCCTCACCCTGCGGGTGGCCGGTCCTATTTATAGAGGCCCTGGTCCTCTTCCCAAATATCAAGCAGGAAGGGAGCCAACAATGGCGGGCTAATTTGAAGGGGGACGGCTAGTATCAGCTATCCTGACAAAAGTAGTCTTCGCCTGCGCAAAGCTCTGGTGATGACGCCGTCTTGGGCTCCATGATGACCTCCATCTCGTAGGCCTCCTGGTCTTGGTCTCATTGCACCGAAATGGCAACCTTTGCCTGATGCCTCGGTACTCCGCGGCTGCGCTTGCCCCCTTTGCACCAAAGAGGAAAGGAGGACACTGCGCGGGCTGGCGCCCGCTTGGCGCCCTTGGTCGTCATGGCTTGCGTCACGGGCACCTCGTGAGGTACCCCGCCTTGGTCTTTCCGCCTCCTCATGAGCCAGCCTGACGAGGCCGTGCCTAAAGAAGCTCCGCGTCGTCTGCCCCGCCAGGCTTGGCCCCTCGCGAGGGTCTTGGGTTTGTGTTGGTGAAGATGGGCCACGCTGGGCCCCCTTTTTGAGCCACGCCGCAGGCCGCAGGCAGGCAAGTCTGGGGACCCCCGTTCCCAGAACGCCGACAGTAGCCCCCGGGCCCAAGGCGCGCCCGGACTTGGCCGTGCAGGGAGGCGGCAGGGCAAGAGCGAAGCGCCGCGGGCCCTAACAGCCTACGGCCTTAGGCGCTATGTGGCGGTTGATTGGACGTGGGCGGCACTGTTCACCCACGCCCTCCTTATTTTGCGCCATGCTAGGCGGACCCGTAGTCGTACACAACCGTTCCCCTTTCTGTTGCTCGAGCGCCCTCTGTCCTTCCTCCGCTCGAACTCTGGTTTCTGTTTTCAACTCAATCTTGAACCTTCCCCCTCCCCCCTTCCCATCGCCATGGCTCCGATGAAGAAGGGAAGAGGGAAGAAACCCATGTCTCCGCCTTGCCCGACGCCGTTGGTGGCCCCCGCCGAGGGCTTGGGCAAGGTCAGCTCGGCTCTGGCCACCATCTTCAATGAATGCGGGAGGACGATGGCCTGGCCTGCGTCCCACTTCTCCATCGACAGGATAGCCACCGAGGTCCCGTATTTTGCCGACGCCCTGTGGGCGGGTCTGGTTCCTCCCTTTTCTGATTTCTTCAATGCCGTGCTTTCCCACTATCAGATCCACATGATGCATCTAGGTCCTGAATCCATCACTCTCCTTTCAGTCTTCGCCTTTGTTTGCGAGGCTATGATGGGCATCCTTCCTTCGGTCGCCTTGCTGCGCCACTTCTTCTCGCTGTGCCTTGTTGACCCTACCCAATGTTGGGCGTGTGTGAGCTTCGTTACCGCGTCTGAGACGGCGGCCTCTGGGATTGACTTCAAGCTCCCTCCGCCCGTGGCTGGGTTCCGCGAGCGGTGGCTGTATGTGGATGCTGGGGTGCCCAGCCCCCTGCTGTCGGAGCCAACTTCGCTTGCTGTCCCCAATTCGGGCTGGGGCCAGGAGACGCTTGAGAGCCCCCGGCTCGTCTTTGTCTGGCACCGCTTCGCGTTCTTGAGGTCGCTTGGCGCGACAGCGCCCAAGGTGGTGAAGGAGTTCTTGCTACACCGCGTTGCTCCTCTCCAGCGCCACTCCCGCCGGATGTGGGCCTTCAGCAGGCACGATGATCGTATGAGGCTCCAGGAAGAGGACTTGACACCTGAAGTGCTGAGGACGGCGCTCTTGACCCTGATGGGGGACCCCAACCCTGGCAGCATCCAGTAGGGAGGGGCCTTGCTGTACCTTTGCCAGAGCGGGGGCGATTTTGTGAGGCAGATGCCTATCTTCGATGAGTGGGGGCCGCGCCCCGCCGGCCTCTAGGGGCCTCGCGAGAACCCAGTGGTGGTGACTGCCCTTCCAGTCGGCCAAGGCGACTCTTCCTCAAGTGGCGGAGCAGGGAAGCACGAGGCGCCAGAGGCCGAGGGGGCTCCCGGCGGGGTGATAGCGCCGGGCGATGCTCATGAGGAAGCAGTTATCAGGGCCCGTGCCGCTGAGGCTGAGGGTGACAAGCAGCTGCCCTCTGCGCCTACGACCGAGGCCACTGAGGCTCCGGCGGCTTCTCTTGGCGAGGCGATTGGCGGCGCACATCAGGCAGGCGCCCCTGACGCAGATCGACTTGACGCTCCATCTTCGTCGCAGGTTGATCCCTGTGCCCAACTCTTAGGCCGCTTGCGCGTGGACTTTGAGGCCCTCCGGAAGAGAAGGGAGGCCCTGGGAGACGATTACCCTTGTCGCCTGCTGAAGCGTAGGAAGTACTTCGCCACTGATGAGTAAGCCTTCTCCTTTCCTAGCTCCCGATCCTTCTGTTGCTCTTACTGACCCTTGCTCCGCAGGCCCTGTAGGACCTTGAAGTAGATGTGTCTAGAGGGGGGATTAGACACTTAATACTAAAGTTGCAGTTTTTAAGCTTTTCCGGTTTAAGTGGAGTTTAGGCACAATTTCAACATTCACAATACATACCAAGCAAGCATGCAAAGAGTATATAGGCAGCGGAAAGTAAAGCATGCAACTTGCAAGAATGTAAAGGGAAGGGTTTGGAGAATTCAAACGCAATTGGAGACACAGATGTTTTTCCCATGGTTCGGATAGGTGGTGCTATCCGACATCCACGTTGATGGAGACTTCAACCCACGAAGGGTAACGGTTGCACGAGTCCACGGAGGGCTCCACCCACGAAGGGTCCACGAAGAAGCAACCATGTCTATCCCACCATGTCCATCGCCCACGAAGGACTTGCCTCACTAGCGGTAGATCTTCACGAAGTAGGCGATCTCCTTGCCCTTACAAACTCCTTGGTTCAACTCCACAATCTTGTCGGAGGCTCCCAAGTGACACCTAGCCAATCTAGGAGACACCACTCTCCAAGAAGTAACAAATGGTGTGTTGATGATGAACTCCTTGCTCTTGTGCTTCAAATGATAGTCTCCCCAACACTCAACTCTCTCTCACATGATTTGGATTTGGTGGAAAGAAGATTTGAGTGGAAAGCAACTTGGGGAAGGCTAGAGATCAAGATTCATATGGTAGGAATGGAATATCTTGGCCTCAACACATGAGTAGGTGGTTCTCTCTCAGAACATATGAGTTGGAAGTGTAGATGTGTTCTAATGGCTCTCTCCATGAATGAAGAGTGGGTGGAGGGGTATATATAGCCTCCACACAAAATCTAACCGTTACACACAATTTACCAATCTCGGTGAGACCGAATCAACAAACTCGGTCGGACTGAAATAGTAAACCTAGTGACCGTTAGGGTTTTCGGTGGGACCGACTGGATCAACTCGGTGGGACCGGTGTGCTAGGGTTAGGGTAAATCCAAAACTCGGTTTGACCGATTAATCAAACTCGGTGGGACCGATTTGGGTAATAAGTGAAACAGAGAGTTGGCCAAGGAAACTCGGTGGGGCCAATTGCATATCTCGGTGGGACCGAAAATATTGCAGTAGGTAACAGAGAGTTTGCAAGCCCATCTCGGTGAGACCGAGATCCCATCGGTGAGACCGAATTGATTAGGGTTTTGGCAGTGGCTATGACAAGTGAAACTCGGTGGCGCCGGGTTGAAAGAATCGGTAGGGCCGAGTTTGGCTTAGGTTTAGGTCATATGTGGAAGTGGGAAAGTAGCTGAGGATTTTGGAGCATATCATTAAGCACTTGAAGTAAGAGGGTCATTAAGCAACACCTCATCCCTCCTTGATAGTATTGGCTTTTCCTATGGACTCAATGTGATCTTGGATCACTAAAATGTAAAATGAAGAGTCTTGAGCTTTAAGCTTTAGCCAATCCTTTGTCCTTAGCACCTTGAAGAATTTCCCACAACCTTTAGTCCATGCCACTCCATTGTGGAACTTATCTGAAACATACTAGATAGAAACGTTAGTCCAACAAGAGATATGTTGTCATTAATTACCAAAACCACCTAGGAGCACTTGTGCTTTCAATCTCCCCCTTTTTGGTAATTGATGGCAACATACATCAAAGCTTTAGATAAAGATATAAAGAACAGCAAGTAAAGCTTTGGAAGGACATGTAACAAGCATAGGCTCCCCCTACATGTATGCACTCATGTAAATGTGAAATATAGAGGCATGTGAGAGCATAACCATGACAGAGTAGGCAATGTGTTACATGTATCTTGGCCATATGCATCAGAGCAAAAGATTATCAAGGAAAATACCTTCATGCTCATGAGTCCTTCTTGCAAACAGTATGTACATAAGCAAGAATTCCTCATACTCATGATTTTAATGCATACACTTACCTTGTAGTCTTTAGCTGGCTTAGGATGGAATGAACCTGCACAAACAAGGTTAGATAACACAGGTATCTCCACTAGCCAGAGCAAACCAAAGAAGCCACAAGAGTACCAAGACTGGGATGACATGTAGAGAGTGAGTACAAGGTACCACAATGGATTCAACATGTCCCCAAGAGTAAAGATATGCAATGAATTTGACTGATTTCTTTCCCTTAGGTGTCTTGCTCCCCCTGAATCTTACATGGGATATTGGGAGAAGATAGGGAACAGAAAATTAGAGCTGAAAGATACAAATGGATAGAACTTAATGCAAATAAGCACATACGAACATGTCTTTCCCCCAAAAAGACATGTGACATCTCTCCTCTTGAACATCAAGCATCTAGGATCCTTGAGTATTCTCTCCCCCTGGAAATCTCTTTCTTCCCCTTAATACTTTCTCCCTTGTAGGTGATAAGCTTTGATGTGATCTCTCTCTCCCCCTTTGACATCAATTTCCAAGAAGGGCTTTCTGGAATCCGTCGTATAGGTTTGGTCCTTGAGACTCAGCACAAAGCAATGGATAAAATTGTGATGCTTGTAGAGGACAAGATTCATTGAGTAGAGCTAGATCAGAAGAAATATGGAACAAGTGGCAAACTGTTTTTCCTGTTGTGAAGTCGCTGGCATCGAGTGGCATGTTTCGGTGGGGCCGAAAAGATTCGCTTGGACCGAAAACTACAAGTCGGTGAAACCGAGTTCAACACAGAGAAAAACACTTGTCACCTCATCTCACTAAACATGTAGGATCTCACAAAGATTTGCAATGAATAATCTGAAGGATTTGCAAGGAATTGAATGCAGAAAATGCAGAACAAAAACAAAAAGAAAAGAGAAGAAACTGAAAGATCTAGATGAAGAAATAACACAGAAAAGAACACAAGAGAACTTCATCTAGAGTTGGGCGGTGGCATAGTCACCTATGTTAGAGTATATTGACTTAGGAGTCGAGTGAGAACACTTGATCATAGGTCATACTCATCGTTTAAGCTCAAAATGGGGTTACCATTTTTCGTTTAAGCATCTTGATGTATTCACATCTTGTTGAGTTGCTTTGACTCATGTCTTGGAGTAAAGCTTCTCTAAGATGGAATAACATACCTTGGGTGGTGGTGTGGTTCTTGTTCATGTAGTTGAACTTGTGTGGGTGCTCAAGGTTGATGTAGCTCATCAATAGTTGGGAGCACCACTTGGAGTTTGAGTTCATCTACCTACATGGGTTAGTTCTTGCAAGGAAGAGCACTTGTGTATCCAAAAATGACAATCATGAAGCTCAACATAGAATTTGTCAAAGGATATGTTTGAATGGTTTTGTGCTTCCTTGTCTTCAACCACCATTGTGTAGAGACTTGGTGATGTAGAGATTGCTCAAGATGTGAGTGAGTCGCAATCTCATGGAATTAGGTTCAACCAAGCACCTACATGGGTTAGACAACATGCAAGGTACAAATATATCCAAGACATAAGATAGTCATCATAAGAGATATATCATGGATTAGTCATAAGCTCATGTCTTGCATGTATCCAATGGAGTTCCTACTCCAAGTTCGAAGCATCAATAATGTTCAATTCACCTCTCAACTTGCAAAATAATTTCTCATCAAGAGGTTTAGTAAATATATCCGCTAATTGCTTATTGGTGCAAACATGCTTAAGATCAATGTCACCCTTAGCAACATGGTCTCGAATGAAATGATGACGAACTTCAATACGCTTAGTTCGAGAATGTTGTACAGGATTATGACCAATTTTGATAGCACTTTCATTTTCACAAAGCAGTGGAACATGTTTCACATAGATCTCATAATCTTTAAGAGTTTGGGTCATCCAAAGTAATTGAGCACAACATGAACCAGCGGTAATGTATTCCGCTTCGGCGGTGGATAAGGATACCGAGTTTTTTTTCTTGGAAGACCAAGACACAAGAGATCTACCAAGAAATTGACAAGTACCCGAAGTGGACTTTCTATCAACCTTGTCTCCGGCATAATTTGAGTCGGAATAGCCAACAAGATCAAAAGAAGACCTCTTAGGATACCAAATGCCAAAGTTTGGTGTATGAATTAAGTATCTCACTATCCTTTTCACGGCCTTAAGATGACATTCTTTAGGAGCAGCTTGATATCGTGCACACATGCACACACTTAGCATAATGTCGGGACATGAAGCACATAGGTATAACAAAGAACCAATCATAGAGCGATAAACCTTTTGATCAACCGGTTCACCATCTTTGGTCAAATCAAGATGTCCACTAGTAGGCATGGGTGTAGGCATACCTTTGCATTCTTGCATATTGAACTTCTTGAATAAGTCCTTGGTGTACTTCATTTGAGAGACAAATGTACCTTCCTTAGTTTGCTTGATTTGCAAACCGAGAAAGAATTTGAGTTCACTCATCATAGACATCTCAAACTTCTCTGACATTAGCTTTCCAAACTTTTCACTAAAGAGAGGGTTAGTTGAACCAAATATGATATCATCAACATAAATTTGGCATACAAATAGTTCTACATTAACCATTTTAGTAAAAAGAGTAGAATCAATTTTACCAATTTCAAAACCACTTGCAATAAGGAACTTGGTCAAGCATTTATACCATGCTCTAGGAGCTTGTTTAAGACCATAAAGAGCTTTGTGAAGTTTGTAAACATGATTTGGTTTCTTAGGATTGATAAACACCGGGAGGTTGTTTGACATAAACTTCCTCCTCTATTTCACCATTTAGAAAAGCACTTTTAATGTCCATTTGGTACAAGGTGATATTATGGTGATTAGCATAGGCAAGTAAGATGCGAACGGATTCAAGTCTAGCAACGGGAGCATATGTCTCACCATAGTCCATACCTTCGACTTGTGTGTACCCTTGGGCGACGAGACGTGCTTTGTTGCGAACCACTTGTCCATCTTCATCTTGCTTGTTGTGAAACACCCATTTGGTACCAATGATGTTGTGGTTGTTGTCGGGCTTCTTAACCAATGTCCAAACTTGGTTTCTCTCAAAGTTGTGTAGCTCTTCATGCATAGCGTTTATCCAATCCGGATCTTCCAATGCTTCTTCAACCTTCATAGGTTCAATGCTAGAGATGAATGAATAGTTTTCACAAAAGTTAGCTAAACGAGTTTTTGAGCGAGTGATTCTCCCGGTTTGTATGTCATTGTAGATTTGCTCGACGGGATGATCTTTGGCAATTCTTGCTCGAACTCGTGAGAGCTTTTGCATGGGTCTTCGTTGAACATATTCTTCATCTTGTTCTTCTTCTTGGCCTTCTTCATTGTTGACGTTGTCATTCTCTTGTCATGGTGGAGAAGGAGGTTGTTGATGTTCTTCTTGATGCATTTCCTCGTCTTCTCCATCTTGGTGTGTCCCACTTGTGGATGCTTCCGTATCAATTCTTGGTTCACCTTGTCATGAAGTAGAAGCTTCCACTTGGACGGACGAGGTACTCTCCTTCACCTCCGTTGGACGAATCTTGCCAATAGACAAGTCTTGGATTGCTTCTGAAGGGTCTTTGTCTCCTACATCGATTGGCAATTGCTCTACTTGCGAGCCATTAGATTCATCAAACTTCACATCTACCGTCTCTTCAACCTTTCTGGTGAAATTGTTGTAGACACGGTAAGTGTGAGAGTTTGAGCCATAACCAAGTAGAAAACCTTCATGAGATCTAGGAGCAAACTTTGAACGATGATGCTTGTCAAGAATGTAGCACTTTGAGCTGAATACTCGAAAGTATCCAATTTGGGGTTTATTACCGGTGAGGAGCTCGTATGCCGTCTTGCCGAGTAGCTTGTGAAGATACAACCGATTTGTTGCATGACAAGCTGTCTCAACTGCTTCTGCCCAAAAGTGCTTCGGCGTCTTGTACTCATCAAGCATCATTCTCGCCATTTTGATGAGCGTCCGGTTCTTGCTCTCCACAACTCCATTTTGTTGAGGTGTGTACGTAGCCGAGAACTCGTGTGAAATCCCTTATTCGTCAAGAAAGGTGTCCACATTTGCATTCTTGAACTCCATTCTGTTGTCACTCTGAACCTTCTTGATCTTCACGTCAAACTGGTTTTGGGCCTTCCTAGCGAAGTTTTTGAAGATCTTCTGGACCTGCGACTTGTCATCAAGAAAGAACAACCACGTAAATCTTGAAAAATCATCAACTATAACTAGACCAAAAGAATTTCCACCAAGACTCTTGTAGGCGTTGTGACCAAAAAGATCCATATGAAGTAGCTCGAGTGGCCTCCTTGTGGTCATGATGTTCTTCACGGGATGCCTTCCTCCAACCTGTTTACCTGCTTGACAAGCACTGCAAAGTCTATTCTTATCAAATATGACATCGTTAACTCCAAGGATATGATTTCCTTTAATAAGCTTGTCAAGGTTTCTCATGCCAACATGACCTAGTCGTCTATGCCACAACCAACCTTTTGAGGATTTAGCAATAAAGCAAGTTTTAGGTTGTGCCTTTTTAGAGAAATCGACAATGTAAAGATCACCTCTATGTATACCTGTAAAGACCATTTTATGATTGTCTCGACGAAACACTTGGCAATCTACCTCAGTAAGTAGGACATTCAAACCGAAATCAGCAACTCTAGATACTGAAAGTAAGTTGTAGCCGAGAGATTCAACGAGCATGACATTTTGAATGGAACTATCATGTGAGATGGCCACCTTACCAAGGCCAACCACTTTACCCTTTGAATTATCACCAAAGGTGACATATTTTCGAGGGCCGTCATTTTCAGCAAGCTCACGGAACATCTCTTCATCTCCGATCATATGATCAGTACATCCACTATCAAGAACCCATTCCTTTCATCCTGACACATATCCCCGAAGATTTGTCGTAAGACCAAAATGTCTCATTGCATCATCAAGATCGAAGTCACTATCATCATCATCATCATAGTATCCATGTTCACCATGATCTTGTGACTCATCATTTCCTAGAGAGGGTAATTCATTAGATAAATGATCATCAAAGTGGTCACCTTTATGAATTCTTATAGCTTCGGATATAATGATTCCAACATCTCCTTTAGCACGCTTGAGATTGGTAAGCTCAAATAGACAATCACCAAAACTAGGATCACTAGAGTTCATCTTACTCAAGGTAATAGATTTATGGAGAATTTCATCCAAATTTTTCAAGGAATAATCGGGAAATCGTTCCTCAAGAAATTTCCATATAGTATAGGCACAATTAAGAGTAGGCAAACTAGCAATCAAATTTTTGGGCAATCCTCCAATGATGAGCTCAATAGTTCTAAGATTGCGAATTATGTTGATATCTTCATCTAGGGTAGGATGCAAAGGATCAATATGAGGTGCACAAGGGCTAGCAATATACTTGTTCAAATGATATTGATTGAAAATTACAAGCATCTCATTTTGCCACTCATGAAAATACTCTCCATCAGGAATAGGCACTCTATGTTTAAGACTCCCTAAAGTAGACACATCCATCTTCCTCCAATGGTGATTAAACCAAGGCAATGGAGACCAAAGCTCTGATACCACTTGTAGGACCTTGAAGTAGATGTGTCTAGAGGGTGGGGATTAGACACTTAATACTAAAGTTGCAGTTTTTAAGCTTTTTCGGTTTAAGTGGAGTTTAGGCACAATTTCAACATTCACAATACATACCAAGCAAGCATGCAAAGAGTATATAGGCAGCGGAAAGTAAAGCATGCAACTTGCAAGAATGTAAAGGGAAGGGTTTGGAGAATGCAAACGCTATTGGAGACACGGATGTTTTTCCCGTGGTTCGGATAGGTGGTGCTATCCTACATCCACGTTGATGGAGACTTCAACCCACGAAGGGCAACGGTTGCGCGAGTCCACGGAGGGCTCCACCCACGAAGGGTCCACGAAGAAGCAACCTTGTCTATCCCACCATGGCCATCGCCCACGAAGGACTTGCCTCACTAGCGGTAGATCTTCACGAAGTAGGCGATCTCCTTGCCCTTACAAACTCCTTGGTCCAACTCCACAATCTTGTCGGAGGGTCCCAAGTGACACCTAGCCAATCTAGGAGACACCACTCTCCAAGAAGTAACAAATGGTGTGTTGATGATGAACTCCTTGCTCTTGTGCTTCAAATGATAGTCTCCCCAACACTCAACTCTCTCTCACAGGATTTGGATTTGGTGGAAAGAAGATTTGAGTGGAAAGCAACTTGGGGAAGGCTAGAGATCAAGATTCATATGGTAGGAATGGAATATCTTGGCCTCAACACATGAGTAGGTGGTTCTCTCTCAGAACATATGAGTTGGAAGTGTAGATGTGTTCTGATGGCTCTCTCCACGAATGAAGAGTGGGTGGAGGGGTATATATAGCCTCCACACAAAATCTAACCGTTACACACAATTTACCAATCTCGGTGAGACCGAACAACAAACTCGGTCGGACTGAAATAGTAAACCTAGTGACTGTTAGGGTTTTCGGTGGGACCGACTAGATCAACTCGGTGGGACCGATGTGCTAGGGTTAGGGTAAACCCAAAACTCGGTTTGACCGATTACTCAAACTCGGTGGGACCGATTTGGGTAATAAGTGAAACAGAGAGTTGGCCAAGCAAACTCGGTGGGGCCAATTGCATATCTCGATGGGACCGAAAATATTGCAGTAGGTAACAGAGAGTTTGCAAGCCCATCTCGGTGAGACCGAGATCCCATCGGTGAGACCAAATTGATTAGGGTTTTGGCAGTGGCTATGACAAGTGAAACTCGGTGGCGCTGGGTTGAAAGAATCGGTAGGGCCGAGTTTGGCTTAGGTTTAGGTCATATGTGGAAGTGGGAAAGTAGCTGAGGATTTTGGAGCATATCATTAAGCACTTGAAGCAAGAGGCTCATTAGGAACACCTCATCCCTCCTTGATAGTATTGGCTTTTCCTATGGACTCAATGTGATCTTGGATCACTAAAATATAAAATGAAGAGTCTTGAGCTTTAAGCTTTAGCCAATCCTTTGTCCTTAGCATCTTGAAGAATTTCCCACAACCTTTAGTCCATGCCACTCCATTGTTGAACTTATCTGAAACATACTAGATAGAAACGTTAGTCCAACAAGAGATATGTTGTCATTAATTACCAAAACCACCTAGGTAGCACTTGTGCTTTCAGGCCCCTTCCAGCCGAGCTTGCGGAGACGGCTGAGGAGCCGTCCCCCTTGGCTTCGCCCCCTCCACCGTCCTCAATCGCTCCAAGCAGTGGAGCCCTTGTGGTGAGGGCGATCGACGAGGTGAACCGTCCCGAGGCGTATCGTGGCCCCGCGCACCTCGCGATCCTTCGCGGGCCTTCTCGTGGCATAGCCAGCCTGCCGTGGGCTTCACCTGGGGACGGGCTGGCCCCAAGCCGGGCTTCTGACGCGGCGTGACTGGCCGTCGCGAGGGTGCCAGCCCCCAGCCCCCATCCCGGAGGGGGAGTGCTGACTCGCGGCCCCCGGCGCTTGCTTGGGGCAGATGATGGTGTGGAAGACGTGCTCGAGCGTGCTCGGGAGCATCGCGCTCTCCGCCAAGGATTCCTTCGAAGCGCGGCTGACGCGGTAAGCCTGCTTGGAGAGGAGCTTGCCGATGAAGATGCGCGCCTTGAGGCCAAGGGCCTACGCCTGGCTGCAGAGAGGCGCGAGCTGGAGGGCGCCATCGCCCTTGCGCGCCGTCAGCGCGATCTTGATGACGCAGAGGCCAAAGCGTCGCTGGTGGCCTCTCGGGAGGCCCGATCTTGGGCCGCTGAGGAGGCTCGGGAAGCTAACCGGCGGAGAACGGCGACGGAGGAGCGGGCTCGGGAGCTCCTGGCCTGGTGCCACTCACTGGAGGAGCAGGTGGAGCTGCACGAGGCAGCCCTCGCGTCGATGAAGGTGGCCTCCGGCGACTCAGCAGAGCTCCAGAAGCGTGAGGAGGCGCTAACGCTGGAAGCCGCCGAACGTACCTATGAGTATGAGCGTCTGGAGACGGGGGAGCGCTTGGTGACGGAGGCAAAGGATGATGTTGCTGCACAGGAAGCCCGCGTCCTGGAGGAGGTCAGACGTCGAGTGGCGATGGCGCATTTGAACCTCGAGCACGAGTTCGAAGAGAAGCTAGGGTTGATCTGGGCTAAAGCTGAAGGCAGGACTGCTGCCTTGAGGGCCAAGCTGGAGGAGGCGACGCAGCGGGCCGACGCTTTTCTGGGCCGCTCTTGAGGTGGCGCAAGGTGAGTTAACCGCCTCCCAGGCCGAGATGCTCCTTCTTCGCCAGCGGGTGGAGGAGGCTGAGGTCGTCGCGGGCCAGAACACGGACAAGATACGTCAGCGGCGGATCCTGGAGCATGAGCATGGCCCCATGCTCACCATGCTCCGGTAGAGAGCCAACACAGCCTTGGGTAACATCTGTGAGGCGGCTGTTGGCGAGCCGCACGCAGTCAACTATGCTGGCAATCTTTAGTTCTTCACTGACGTGGTGACGCAGCTGGAGGCGCGGTCGGTCAGGGCTGACAGGTTGGTGGAGGAGAGGAGTCGTGCCCTGCTCGGGTGCGCCTTTTCTCGCGTCTTCAGCCACCTCCGGAACATGGATCCCCACTTTGATTTTGACGCCGCCATCGCCCAGTCCCCCAGGCCGTCCGAGGCGATCTGGCGCACTGGATGGAAGACAATGTGGATGCTCTTATCAGGGCCTTCCCTTCAGACAACAACGACGTGATCGTGGCGGCCAACGAGGGCGGCATGGCGAACGGCCCTGACGCCGCTGGCGGCGACGCAGACAGCGATGGCGAGTCCAGCGACGCCAGCAACGGCTCGGGTGGTGCTCCTGAGAACGCATTGGGGGATTCATCCGACTGATTGTGCATCGCTCCTACTTCCTTACCCTGCATGAAATAGAACTCAGGTTTTGGCCTGATTGCAGTGAGAGCATTTTGGAGGGGGAGCCCCTTATGTAAAACTTGTGTTCATCGTATTAGTAGATGCTACATTGCCCATGCGCCCGCGCCAAGTGGTTGGCCCAAGCGACGCGCTGGTCGGCTAGTTTACCTTTGTCCCATGCTGGCCCTGAGGCAGCCTGTGGGAGGTTGTGGTGTCTCGAGTGTTCCCTGATTGGGTTCGTAGGACCTGTAGTAAAACACCCTCCTGAGAGGTCACGTCGGTGGCGGTCTGGGCCGCGCACAAGCTAGGCCTGACCCGGCTCGCGAGGGACTCGCGAGGGGAGGCAGCTGAGGCGAAGTGGTAACCAAAACGCGAGAAATTGCTCGAACGAGACTAAGCACCCCTTCCCCGAACACACGCAAATCTCAAATTCGAATCCAACTTGAATCCAGCGTGGGAAAGCGACAACCAGAGGGAAAAGCAACGAAAGCAAACAAAAGGCCGCGTCCGGCACCTAGTCTAGTCTTGGACGTCTTCTCACCAGCGCGGAGCTAAGTGCTGCCACTGGGCGTGGAAGGGAGCCCCAGGGCCTGAGGCTGGCACCCCTGAGACTCCAGGGCGTGTACAGCCCCACTCATTATTACGTGAGAGTGTCACGGGGAGGCGAGCTTCACAGGCACTGGGCCTTCTTCACAGGTACTGGCCTTGCTTCATATGCCAGATGAGGGCCCCACCTTGCGCCACACTCTAGTGCCATCAACGATGACCGGAAACTAGGACGCCACCGATGGGGTAGAACGGTCGCCAGCGGTTCCCCCGACGACCACGGGTCCTCCGCCGGGGGCAGGCCCTGAGGCACCTCCCCAACGGAGGGCCTACCTCCTGAGAACACATTGCTCCGAACGCCGCAGTGGTGATGTCGGATCCCGGACCCTCTCCTGCAGCCCTCTGCGCCCTCCTCCCGAGGGGCAGGAGACTGTGGGAGCGGGGCAGCTGCTCGCTGTGGCGACCTGCACCTCGTGCGATCCATGGTTAGCGTATGCCTGCTCCTGAAGAATTAGCGGTACCCGATAATCGTTGCCCCCAGCATGGCCAGTGGGACCGTCCCGGGGCTCCCGGAAAGGCTCAGCTTCTGGCGCCTCGTCCCCCTAGCTTGGGCTGAGGAGCGAGCCTTGTTCGCTCTCGTGTGGGCGTCCTTGGTCCACCATGAGGGGCACATATTCCTCCGGCGCCGTCATCCCGAATGCCACGCCGTAATGCTCCGCATGCCACGCGGCCCTGCCTGACGCGCCCACCGTGGGGTGGCAGCGCGGCTGTCCACTGGGGCCGCGGGTCGCGTCGAGTCCTTCTTCTTCGCGGACCAGGAGCAGGGGCAGCGCCGCCGCCGGTCCGGTGCTGACAGCTTCGCTGGCATTTGAGTAGCCTTGGAGCCCCCGCGCGGGCCGCCCTGGGCTTGAGATTGGAGCTGGGTGCAGAAGGGGTGAGCCCCCGAGGCGGCGAAGCCCAGGAGCTCTGCCACTCACTCCAGCAGCACGTCGCGGCCGCCCTCCAGCAGCCTGCACTGCAGC